>NC_134852.1:85637221-85952221 GCF_049852395.1 Peromyscus maniculatus bairdii | reverse complement strand
CAGTTGTTTATAGATAAGGAAATTATTTTCCTAGTGCCTTCTTCAGAGCCTTGGCAAATGAGTGGGTCTTTTTATGTGTTCTGGTTTTAAACCTATTTGTCTGATTTTTTTCCCCTATGTGACAGGATAATCATCATCTTTCCCAACAATGCATACAGGCACAGTACAACCTGTGAAAACAGCTGCATATTTAGGAGTGTAATTCATTGCTGAAATGGAACCATCCTGTGCTTCCAGGCCTCCAGACTCATCTCTGAGATGTCCATCAACCAGGCTTGAGGTGTGTTATTAAAAAGTAGGAAAGTGTTAACTACCCTTGCACAAGTTGCAATCGTTTATAAGGTGGCTCTCAACTGTTGCTGAGTTAAGGCAGCTTGTGGACTGTCCCCTTAAATACCTCTCTCTTGCTCTTTGGGGAAGGAGAATGATGGATATTTCTAATTACATTCGGCCATGCTCTTCCCTGCTTGGTTCCCTGCAGGTTATGCTATTTGCCAATATCTATTTAACTGTAGCAGTAACAGGAAAAACTCCCAAGTCTAATCAACTAGAAGTTCGTTGGCTGTCTCCCACTTTAGGGGAATCATAGTTTTGCAGTTGAGGTCATCTTTATATGTGAGAGAAGCACAAGGCAGAGAGAAAATTGGTATTAAAAATAGAGCCAAGTTCCAGACACTCACTCTCTAGAGCTCATGGAAGCTTCTGGCCTTTTATTATTAATGTTTAGCACTGACACCATGCTCCTACCTCGAGAGCATGCCAAAGATCCTTAACAGTGCCCGGATGAATCTCTGTAGCAGTCCAAGTTGGCACCTGCTAGAAGGTTAGGTTTTCTACCTCCCTGTCCTATACAAGACCTGTGGCAGGATGTGTTACAGTAAATAGAGGATCCATCTGGTCTGTCTAACTGGAACCCTGACCATTTCTCCCATTACCTCTTTCCGATGCCTAAAGCTGCCTCTGACCTGATAAACACCTCCTCCAAAGTTCACAATTTAGGGTCAGAGGTTGCCAATGAGCTAACTCACTAAACAAAATACTGAACCATGCTGCCAATATGAGTGCTCTATCTGGTCAGAAAATTCAACTGTTGTGGATAACAGCCTTGCTTGTGAATCTAACACAAAGTCTGTCTAATAAAAGAATGGTAGAAGAGTAAAGAATATGTATTTTAAGCAGAGGAAAGATTTTTAGAAAATCTTAGGTTTGAATGTATCATAGATGGGGCTGGAACAGGCAAGAAAGGGGAAGGCAATATTGGTGGTGCACTTTTCAGGCCAAACAGTGGGCCAGATTCTGAACTCAAAATTCTCATTTCATTGCTATTGGCATTCTTTGGCTATGTATATGACAGTATCAGCATCCATGCAACTGAGAAGAGTGAGCTTAATGATTTCAAATAACTTTCCCAACGTCCGTTTGAGGAGTGAAACTTGAACCTTGGTTAGTGATCTTCAGAGTGTTGGGTTCTCTTTGACCTCACATTGGAACTGGGGTCAAGCAATAGCCCCGACCAGGAAAAGGTGAAGCATTTTCACAGGGAGCCAGGACAAGAGCCAGGTGTATACAAAATTTAGAGACCCACTCTTCAGAGCTTGGGGAAGATTCTGTCATTTTCTTATTAAATCTGAATTTGGACATCTCCTCCCATCTTGGGAGTAAGCTGAGGATCCCCCATAGCACCCCACTGGAGCTTGCCAGCTGCGAAGGTTGGCATCTGACAACAGTTGCCTATAATAAGCATCTATCCAAATCTAAGGCCTAGGTTGGGGTGATAACTAAGAAAGGGCAAAGGACCCCAGGGAAAGGACCAGGTGCACTTGGACAGGATGAAGAAACATAGAAGGGATCTGGTGATGTTCAGGAAAGGCCAAAGGAGGTTGGCGTTCAGAGCTAGAGCTCTGTCTAATTGGAAACTGGGCAATGGGACAGAAAACTGGGGAAATGACTGATTACCAGTCCCCGGGCCAAGGTCTTGGGATTGAGAGGGCCCTATTCAAACCTGGCCTGATAGAGACATGTTAGGTATAAATCCTTAACCCTTGCCTGTCCAGGTCCAGGGTGAGGCTGATTTTGTTAGAGGATCCTGTTGTTTTAGGGATGAGGCTAATCTTGTCAGAGGGTCCTGTTGTTTTGGGGTTTCCAGACTGAGATACTACAAATTAAAGAAGTGTGGGAGTCACTGATCTTGTCAAGGCCTGGGGCAAAGCCTGCATGTCATCATGTCGTAGAACCCGACAGGATTGCCGGCTCTTCCCACATTTCGTCACTCAGCATGTTGCATGTTCATTCACCAAAGACTTGCTTGGAAATTTGTCGTGATTCTTTTGGCTTTTTGTTTGTTTGGGTTTTGGTTTGGTTTGGTTTGGTTTTCATTTTTCTGAGGGTTGGTACTACCAAACTGTGCGGCGATTCCTATTCCGCTGTGGGTGGAGACAGAAGCCCGACTGTGCCAAGAATCCTGGCTTAGAGACCCAGACTCCTCCTTATTGAGTTTGTAACTGAAGGAGATGCCAGGACACAAATAGCTCAAATATCAGGTCCTGTAGGATAAGGACCCCAGGGAAGGGGCAGAGCAGAGCTTTTAAGAATGGGAGAGGAGGGAAAGATCTCCTGGTGTGAGGAGGGTACCAGATTTGATGAGTTTTGAATCAGTGCGCAGCTTTGACATAGACATAAGGAGGGGTAGGACCAGGAGGCAGGATTTATAAGAACAAGCTTCATACCTAGGTGATGATGTCCCTTTACCTGACATCATCTGTCTTTGGGGATGGGTCCATTCCAGTCATGGGGTCAAAACTTCTTGTCACCTTCATGCCCACATCAGACCTCAGAATGCCTTCCTCCACTCTCTCTGCTTTTCTAGTGGAACGTGCTCCTTGCCCAAAGATCACTAGCATCCCTTCCACTATAGAACAGTCTAAAATAAGACAAACCCCCACACCAGTGCCTCCCCCCACTTTCAATTCCCCTTTAGTTGAACATGCACAACCCTGTGGCTAGAGTTCTGAGGGTTTTTTTTTTCCTCCTAAAAGGCACAACCAGTAACATTCCTAGAAGAGGAGGTTGGAAGTCATCCTCCCTTCCAAGCATAGTTGAAGAATACTGGTGAAGCATGCTATCATCACACAGGAAGCCCTTGCTAAACTGAATGATCATTTGGGACACACCACCCTGTTTCCTAAGTGTGCATTCTGGAAGAGGCTTTCCTTCTTCCTGGTGTATATATGTGTTCTTAGATACATGTTGTCATGGGCATTTATCTCAAAGGGATTTCTCTCTTCACACTGTATTGATAACAGAGAGCTCATTTGGTATAACCATCTACTCAAAGAGCATGAGACAGCCACACTTCCTAAAGCCTCCATGCTGCCCTGGCTGGCTGACAAATGAGCATGTGGGACAGTACCTTACTTACTCTTTTGATATCAATGCTTTGTGCAAGACAGCCCGGGTGTGAGCAGCCTTGTTCAGGGCCACTGTGCATGGTCTTTCTGGACCACTCATTTTAGGTACGTAATCCTAAAGCCCACCGAATTTACTTCCCTTGACTAAAGTTCTGTCCTCTCAACATGCTGAAGCAGCATGGAGGGAGAGAAATAGACATTACCACTGCTCTGATTTGGCAATTACTAGCTGTGTGACCAAAATCGTGACTTTGACTGTTTCACAGTCTGCTCATCTTCACAATGAGAGGAACAGTACCTACTCTAGGAAGCTGTGAATATGAAATAAGTCCAGATTATAGCAAGCTCTTAGGTACATATAATAGTCCTTCTTTGAACTTCTGAGTTCTAAATAAAATGGTGTTAAGTAGACCTGAACTCAGCTTTTATAAATTATTTTGGATGTAAAAATTATGTTTGGTTTGCTAAGGAGCTGGCTTAAGCTTAGGCATATACACATCTTCATGAGATATATTTATGCATACATGCTTCTTATGTATCCAGACTACATACCTAGGTGTATATAATCTCTCTCCTTTCTCTTCTCTCTCGTCTCCTCTGTCTTGCCTCTCTCCTCTCTCCCTCTACTCTCTCTCTCTCTCTCTCTCTCTTTCTCTCTCTCTCTCTCTCTCTCTCTCTCTCTCTCTCTCTCTCTCTCTCACACACACACACACACACACACACACACACCTTGAACCTTGAATTAATTATAGGTGTGGTATGCATTTAGTGCCAGCATTAATTTCCAGTCTCACCTCACTGAAGATTTGCCATTGCTAAACTGACTTAACATTAACACAGTAAACACAACTGCAGGTAAGAGTTTTCCCAGGGTCCCTTAGTTATCACTCTCAAAACTTAGTGTTAGCAGACCTGGACCAGCAGCCCCAGTCCACCAAACCATGAGAAAGAAACATTCCGCCAAACAATAAGAAAGAAACAGTGTGCACGGTCCTTTGACAGAAACAAGAAGCTGGATTTGTTCCAGCCCCCAAACAAGAGAAGGAATGCCTCGTATGGGTTTGGGCCTCCACGAAGGTAAGAAACATCGGCCACACCTTGAGGAGAACACCCACACCCAGCTCCTCTGATGTATTTGGTTATTAACTAGATCGTATCGCTAACTTAGTTTCACTGTAATTATTCATGTAGTTGCATTTCTCTTGTGTAATACTTTGAGGATCTGTATACAATGGTGTATGTCTTATTTATTTCTGTCTTTAGTGCTTGCTTATGTAGCTTCTAGCACACACTTATTAAATAGATGGATGGATGATAGACGGGCAGGCAGGTAAATGGGTAGAGGGATGGATGGATGAATGGATGCGAGGATAGATGGATGAATGAGTGGATAGGTAGGTGGATGAATTGAATAAATGTGTGAATAGTTGGGTGGGTAGGTAGATGAATAGATAGGTGATGGGGGAAACTGTAGATAGATAAACAGGTAGAAAACAGATGGGTGTGGAAATAGGTGGCTGTGTATCACAATTTCTCTGTGAGATCTAGAGTCAGAAAACTGTCTTAAAGTATTGACTCTAGCATTAAAGGGTGCCAAGTGTCACTCCACTGTGACAAGATGCTTAGTCTTTATACAATCAATCATAGGTGATTATATTGACTGGCATCACATCCTTATATCCCTCAAGGTTATGCCCATCTCTCTCCTGCCTGTCTCAAAACTGCTGCCTCTCCCAGTCACCACCCTCACCCTCATCTCTCTTGGTCTTATTTTGGACCATTAGAGCTGAAAATTAGCTGTAACTTAAACATCCCCATGAGGTTCTGAAACTCTTCCCAGTGAGCAACTTATCCAATGTATCCAATCGATACTTCAAAACCCTTATCCAACATTACAAAGTAGGATGTCAAAGCTGCTGGTACACGATCCTTGCGAAAACTGTTTACTGCCTCTCATGGCTCCTGCCCCCGCTCCTCGGCCATGACAGCGGACAGCAGTTACCCAGTTTTTTCTTTCTTACCCTCTTCCTCTTTTTCCCTACTCCAGGGTCCTCTTAGGGACCTCCCGTCAATCTGCAGGAGGCAGGTGATGATGTGTTGATGGGAAATTCCCCTGGCCTAGGTAGCTATCTTCTCCAGGGAAGCCACCAACCCAGACTTAGCCTGGCTCCCTGCTTCAAGTAGAAGTCACTTCTTCAATTGTCTCACCTCTGATTGTGCCCTCTGGTTTACCGTGGCCATAAAAAAAATGAATAAGAGACCCCCAGTGTCTAATTGTCATTAACATTCATCACCAGCCAAGGCTGAAGGGTTTTTTTTTTTTAACTCTTGTCTGCACTGGGGATGACTATCAGTCTCTGTCTTTATTTCTCAACAGGTATCAGCCCTGACCAGGCAAAGCACTGAGGCCTGGAAAAGAATCCAGGGCTTATGGGATCTCCCTGTGCTCCCTGACCTCTTCCAGATGCTTCAACACTGGGTGGGTCCTGTCACTAGAAACTGAGTCAGCATTTTTATTGCTTCTTCTTCTTCTTCTTCTTCTTCTTCTTCTTCTTCTTCTTCTTCTTCTTCTTCTTCTTCTTCTTCTTCTTCTCCTCCTCCTCCTCCTCCTCCTCCTCCTCCTCCTCCTCCTCCTCCTCCTCCTCCTCCTCCTCCTTCTTCTTCTTCTTCATCTTGCTTGCTGTTGATTCACAGGGAGGGAAGACAAGAGGAATGTTGACTTCATGCTGTCAACTTTACTATGGTTCCAATTCTATGCCCTTCCCTTTCTCCTGAATTCTTGTACTAAGACCTAATTTCCAGACTGTAGTATTAGGAGACAGGCCCCCTAGGAGGTGTCAGATTCCCTCAAGAATATGATGGGCTCAAGGATGTTGGTTTGCCTCTTTCCCCATGTGAAGATACTGTATGAACCAAACAGTGGAGCCTTGGCAGACCCAACATCTGCAAGCACCTCGGCCTTAGACTCTCACGCAGCTAGAATGAAAGACAAATGTACATGGCTTTTAAGTTACCCAATCTAAGGTATTTTGTTATAGCAGATTGAGCAAACTAAGAAGACTGTCATAGTTCAAACTCATGTCTTTGACAGGGTGACAGGAGGAAAAGTTTCACCCCCATGGCTATTTTCCCCAAAGCTGGAGGAGGCTTTTGCTTCACACTGTCATTCTTTCGGCCCATCTCTCAACAAAAATTCCCTTTCCTCTGGTCTTCAATATTCTGGTATCTGGACACTGGCATCATAGAGGATGGGCCAGCCAGCTGCTGCCTGGTTCCTGGGTAGACTGACCCAGTCCTCTGTCTCCTATCTGGGTCGGTTGTTGTGTGAAACCCCAAAGGATCGAGTCCCATGAGTTTTTCCCACCCACTCATTTCAGAAGCAGTATCATGATGGCTAACATCATGGCATTGGGATTCTGACTGGCTGTGTGTAAGGTTGGCTCAGCTACTGTGGCAGCATACCCGATGGAAGATATCTAAGGGCTTGTTTTGGCTCACAGTGTGGAGGGTATGGTTCACTGTAGAGGGGACATTATGGTAATCAATGTGGCAGTGGGACCTTGCAGCTATTTCCAGTGTAGTGGCAGTCAGGAAGCAGAGAGCTTAGGCCCAGCAGTAGGGTGGATAACAGCTCTCAAAGGCCCACCCCAAGAGACACACCTCTGCCAGCCATGCCTCCCTCCTCAAGGTTTCCACAGCCTCTGAGACAGCACCCTGTCTCGGAACCAAATGTCCAAATGCCTAAACACGAGTGGGAGTGGTGGAGGCATATTTTACGTTCAAATCCTAACAGCTGCATTGCTGGGCGTTGGGACCTGCAATGGGTACACACCCGTGAAGACCTCCGAGGGAGCGAAGGTCCATGGCTGGGCCAGAAGGCAACTTCTGCTGCCTCTCTCCAGATGCCTTTAGTTCTTCAGGAACAGAGGGTGTTTTCTAATCCCCAAAGAGGATTCCCCCAAAGGGTTTATACAACACCCCAAGCCTCAAGAAACTTTGGTCTGATAATTTTCTAATTCATTTCCCCCACCTCAGGCAGCTAGAAGAGAGGAGAGGCCAAACAGCATCAAAGACCACCCCTGTAGCTCTGTTTTGCAGCCTTGCCATCGAGTGAAGAGTCCTTGGTGGCTTCCCAGATGAGGACTGTGAAACTACCATATAATGCCAGACCTCCAGCGGGAAGTATAGGTGTGGTTATGGAGGGAAGGTTCTCCAAACCATGTGATCCAGAGCCAATAGTATGAATCTGAATACCCAGAGGATAATCCTAGAAACCCTAAACCTGTTTGAGGAAGGAGTTCTGAGGCTCTGGGGGCTTGGACAAGATAGAAAGCTACGGGGCATGTAGGAAGACAGCTAAACTCTGGGAGCGATGTATTCAGCTCTAAACCAGAGGTCATTACTTCCTTTACCCAAGCTAGGTATGAGGACTTTTGTGAGGATATATATAAAAAAGCATTTTAAAATGATGGTATTGTTACATTATTATTATTAATAATTACAAATGATAATGGCAGCAAAAGTTAAAGTCTGAGAGTTAATGCTTTTCAGTGCTTCTCAGAATCATCTCAGAAAAAAAGAAGCACTTTTCCTAGGTCAGTGTCTTTAAAGTTTCTCGTGTCACATGACCTTCAGTGAGAAATAATCTTCCAACATCATGAGCCAAGGCCCGTATGCTTATTATATGTATCTTCACATATGCATATAAAACAAAGGTTTCATGTAATAATGTTTACTTTAAAATAAAATTGCTTCTGTTGTTTTTGAGTCTACTTTGTCCCACTGGAAGAACCACCACACCTGTGTTCTTTGTAACATTTTTTTAATGCATGGTAATACTTGGTGTTTCATGCAGTGAAACCAGGCTACTCTGTCCATTTTACTTCATCTACTGTACAAACCCAGGAGGCTCTCAATATTTGATGAATTATTTAAAGAATGAGTGAGTGGTAATTCTATAATATACAAAGGATATTAAGAGCATTTAACAGATGGGAAAGAAATTCTTCAGTTAATGGCAAGCAAGGCTGGCAGGCTGTCTAACCCAGCCAATCTGTGATGTTTTTTACTCTACTCTGAAGAGTAGGGAATTTACATTGCAGCAAAAGTTGTTCATTGCATATCTATTTTCAGGACCAAAAAGGTGTACTTTTTTAATGGTTTCTTGGAACATTTTTGGTATTTCAGAATATGCAGGCTTTATCCATCACAAGCGTCATCTTTATGTAAAATTAGGTGGGCAATAAGAACTCTACAAGGCTCACTTCAACTGCATGTTCCTAGTGTCCACAAGTGTTCTGGGGGTTGAGTTATGGGTGTGTCTATCAAATAGGAGCGCTTGATGCATGGCTCATGGGCACTGGCTATGAGCTGAACCTGGCCGTGTGAAGTATTGTCTAATAAACAGTACAGTAACATTTTATTCTCAGTTGAACCGTGCACACAAGTTGAGATGTCTCATAGTCTTTCTTCATTTCACACACGTTGTTAAAGCTGAGTTTTTATGTGTGAATTATTATCTAACTTGAATAATACCGAATAATATGTGGTATACTTCTGTTACCTTGATTTTCCAGGTTCTTAGCCTCTTGTTCAAAAAACTGAAATAAAGGTTCATATTGATTAAAAGAAAAAGAAAAGGAATAAAATTCCATCATTCCTTAAGTTGATTAAAAAACTGCTAATGATACTAAATGACTTCTTGAAAACATTCATCTGAATGAGGGGCCTACAGACCTGTAGACTGTGAAGAGCCATAGCTTCCTGGCCTTTTGTCTCCATGAATTCAAGCTTTCCAGGTAGACATGCACCAACAAGCTAGTATGTATTAATTATGATGCAAAAATAAAAAACCTCTTAAAACCTATTCAGGTCTCAAATTCTACATCAAAACTTTCATAACTTTAATTTGGCCTTCTATATTAATCTAGTCTCATGGAGAGAAGGAAAATATCCAACAGGAAAAATCAAGCAACCAGGGCTGTTCTAGCAAGTCCTTTTCCCACTGCAAAGTAACAAGCTGGCATCTAGTTTATGTACTGTTATTTTGAGTCACATTACTGTTAATCATGGCCAAGACCTAGATGGAAAGAAAAAACATGTTCTTGAGTCTACAAAACTAAAGACCAGACCTCATACTATCAAAATATAAAATGTCACAATGTACTGCCTTTTTTGTCTCAGTCCATTTCTTTCAACCTCTGCTTGGAAAAATCAGCCTGATCAGTAGATTATTTAGTATGGGAACTCCATTCTATAATACACAGTTTCATTTTTTAGTAGAGCCTTCAGTCATGTGTGAGTATGAGAAAGGAAATTGAAATGATTGCTCCAGACAAGGGAAATTCTTGGTCTTAGTTCCATTTCTATTGCTCTGCTAAGACACCATAACCAAGACAACCTATAGAAAAATGTGTTTAATTTGTCTTATGGTTACAGGGGGTTAGAATCCATGATGGTGGAGCAAATGCATGTCAGTGGAGACAGCTGAGATCTCATGCCTCAGAACCACAAGAGGCAGAAGCATTATGGGAATGGTGCAAATCTATTGAATCCTCAAAGCCTATCTCCATTGACACACTCCTCCAACAAGGTGACAGGGCCTTATCCTTCCCAAACAGTTCTACCAGTGGAAGACAAAATATTCAAAACTACAAGCCTACTGGGGTCATTTTCATTCACCCTTTTACCTTGAATTTTCAACACACATTTTAGTTTAAATATCCCAAAACGTTGTCTCTGAAAAAAAAAATGTTTACTATTACAGTATTTTTTTTTTTTGTTGGTTTTTGGTTTTTGGAGACAGGGTTTCTCTGTGTAGTTTTGGTGCCTGTCCTGGATCTCACTCTGTAGACCAGGCTGGCCTCAAACTCACAGAGATCCACCTGGCTCTGCCTCCCAAGTGCTGGGATTAAAGGCGTGCGCCACCACCGCCCAACTCTATTACAGCTTTTAAGAGAATAAAGTTGCTAGAGAATGATACTTGCTCTCGCCATACCTATTCCATACTGTTTTACAGACTGTGGTCATCATAATACATAAGGAAATAGATTATCCATAAAATAGACTAGAAAGAAAAAATGGAAATGAAGTTGTCATTTTATTCCAAGAGGAAATCATTTTAAACATTTAAAAGCTGTAGGAATGGTTAAGTGTATTTAAGAGTTACAGGCTACAAGGTCAATATCCAAACTAATTTCTATTCCCATATACCAGCAAAGAACAAGTTTTAAATGAACTAAATAATCTATACAGATTAGTATCCAAAATGTTTTTAGATACTTAAGAAATATGTTAATATAAAAGGCCTCTAAAATTAAACATATGTAGCAATATGGGAACAATTTAAACAAGATCTAAATAAGAAATATAGCATATTTATGGATTAGAAGGATTAATACAAATTTGATTTTTCCAAGTTGATTTAAACTCCAGCATGTTTCTTTGTGTGAGTGTGGAAATGGGCAATCTGAATTTTGAAATGTATATAAAAATGTAAAGTTTTAAGAATATTCAGGATAAACTTAAAATGCTCCTACCAAAAAATACGAGGTTATTAAAAGTCATTGTAATTAAGATTTTGATTTGTACAAGGACAAATACATAAATGCAACAGAAAGAGCCACATATACAAACATTTGATATATACCAGAAATGACACTCTAGATCAAACAAAGGATGGGTTTCATTAACAATAAGCGATGCTAGATCAAGTGCTATACATAAGTAAAATCAAAATAAAACTTGATCCCTGCTTTGACCTATAGAGAAAACTCATAGGCTTTTATGATTAAGAACTCAATCTTTGGAGTTCATTTTAGTATAGAATTTTTTAATAGAAATATGTAACAAAGTATAAGTTAAAGCTATATATTTTAGATACTTTAGGAGATTCTAACAAAAACAAAAAATTTGAAAAGAAAAAATAATATAAGCACTACTCATAAAGGGAAAAAATTAAACATAGTGGATATTCAGAATATGTGATTATGTGCTATGAATTTGAATACTGTGTCTATTTAACCAAAACAGATTAATATTGAAATTATATATAAAAGAGATGAATAAGGAAGAGATACACAATTAAGCAGATAATCATATGAAAAAATTTAAAAGGCACTTTGAAAGGCATAAACAATCAGCAGAAAAATACAAATTGAAACCACAATATTATACCATTTAATACACCCAGAAAATTGGTAAAATTAAGAGGATCAACCAAGATAAATAACAGGTTATTTGGGATCAACCAAGATGAATAAGAGGTTATTTGTGAAGAAAATGAAATTCTCATAGACTGTAAATTAATAGTACATGATTTGGAAAACCCTGACAATGTCTGTTAATGTGATCATAGTTGTGCTTCATGACCCAGAAGTTCTATTCACAGTAAAAGATGCACCTAATGGAAATACAGGCTTGAACTCACCAATAAACATGTTCAAGAAAACACATAACAGCTGTATTCATAATAGCAAAAAACAAGAAATAGTACAAATGTTCATCAACAGTAGAATGGATCAAAAGGAAATATTATAGAGTAATGGGATGAATGAGTTTCTTCTACTTGTTAAATTTTAATAAAATTAATCATGAAAATATTTTTTGAGCAAAATAACCATACAAGTTAACTTGGATAAAGTACAAATACAGTTAAAGTTAACCTATGATTATGGTCCTCAGAGGAGGGGCATTTTTTGACAGAAAATGGTGGTAGAGATGAACTACATTGGCAAGAATTGGATTGTTGAAACAGGTCAGTCCTTGGAAACTGGGATGGACAGGTTTTAAGGTTGGGGGATCCCCGAAGACTTCTCTTGGGATGTGTTATTTCTTCCAACATCAGGGTGGTGGGTACATAGTTATCAGCCTGTGAGATGCATTTGTCATACGCCATGACTTGTCTTCTTTTTCATGTTTTACTAAACATAGATCATGTATTTCAAACCACATAGAATTTCTCGACAAATGTAGCATATTTTAGAGGTGCATGGAACACTCTTTATTCTCAAGTTGCTTATTGATTAATGGCCTTCATCCTGCTGGTTTGAAAGATGACTCAGCACCAGTGTTTGCCCATTACAGTGTATGTGTGTAAAACCTAGGTGGTCCTAGGTAGACACTGCTCCAAGAGCTTGGCATCCAGACGTAAACAATGCTCCTTCTTTCAGGAAGCTAGTGACAGGAACAAGTAATAAACAAATCAATAGAGGTATACAATAGATACAATATGATTAGGTAGTGATAAGTCTAATGAAAATTGAGTCATTGCAGAGAGTAACAGTGATGGACATATGAGATCTCTCTCTTTCTTTCTCTCTGTCTCTCTCTGTTGGGGTTAAACTTCTGGACTTGTGCATGCTAGACAATCACTTAACATTGAGCTAAAACCCCAGCTCAGGATTGACATTTAGGACTTTCTATAGTGATGACAGTTCTGTATGGAAATAAAGGAAGGGGTGTAACAAGCAATATAACTGTCCTGGGAAAGGGGAATAAGAGAATTTGAAACATAGTGTTAATGAGCCCAACGTCCTTGAACAGGAACATCAAGTCCATCTTTCATGAGCACTCATTACAGATAAAACCACTTTCTTAAGTCTTCCTTTTCCACCAAGTACAGCAGCCCCATTAGGGAAAAGCCTATAAATGGCTTATTCACCATTCCTTCCAAGGACTATTATGCCTAGTGCACAGACTTGATCAGTAAGTGTTTATATAATGAAAACCTTACAAAATTACATCTTTATAAAGTCAACTTTCTATATTCACAAGCTCTGTGTCCATAGATTCAACTAATGGGTAATTAAAAATATTAAGTGAAATTTCCCTTCTGTAATTTCAGTGCTTAAGAGGTTGAGTCAGTGAACTGCCATGAGTATGAAAACAGCTTGGGCTACAGAATGATACCTTATTCCAAAACAACAAGAAATTATTCCTTTTTAAATTTAATCATTTTATTTATTTTACAACCCGACCACATTTTCTCCTTCCTCTTCTCCTACAATTCCCTCCCCCTACATCTCACCTCCCTCCCCTGTCCCGTACACTCCTCCTCTCTTTCTGTTCAGAAAGGAGCAGGCCTCCCACAGGTGTCAAGAAAACATGGCATATCAAGTTGTGGTAAGACCTCTCCTTTTATTAAGGCTGAGCCAGGCAATCCAGTATGAAGAATAGGTTCCCAAGAACCAGCCAAAGCATTAGGGACAGCCTCTGCTCCTATTGTTAGGAGTCCCACAAGTAGACAATGCTACCCAACTCTCACATATATAGAGAGGGCCTACGTCAGTCCCACGCAGGCTCCCTGGTTGTTGCTTCAGACTCTAAGTTCCTATGAGCCACATTAGTTGTTTCTGTGGGTTTTGTAGGGATGTCCTTGACCCCTCTGGCTCCTACAATCTTTCCTCCCTCTCTTCAGGTGGATTCCATGAGCTTGGGTTAATGTTTAGCAGTGGATCTCTGCATCTGTTTCCATCAGTTACCGGATGAAGGCTTTCTGATGACAATTGGGGTGGTCACCAATCTGATCACTGGAGAGGGCCAGTTCAGGCTAAGTATCCACTATTATTAGGAGTCTTAGCTGGGGTCATCCTTGTAGATACGTGGGAGTTTCCCTTGTATCAAATTTCTACCTGACCTCATAATGTCTTCACGTTCCAGTCATCTCTTTCAGTATTCTCCCCCTCTATCTACCCGCTAACCTGATCCCTCTGTGTCTTGAGGTACATTGATTTTGTTTCCTAGTTTTCTGAGAAATCACCATACTGATTATCAAAGTGGCTGAACAAGTTTGCACTCCGACCAGCAATGGAGGAGTATTCCCCTTGCTCCACAATCTCTCTAGCATAAACTATCACTCCTGTTTTCCATCTTAGCCATTCTGACAGGTGTAAAACGGGACCCCAGAGTCCTTTTGATTTGCAGTTCCCTGGTGGCTAAGGATTTTGAACATTTCTTTAGGTGTTTCTCTGCCATTTGAGATTCTTCTGTTGAGAATTTTCTGTTTAGGTCTGCACTCCATTTTTAAATAGGATTATTTGGTTTTGTGATGTCTAGTTTTTTGAGTTCTTTATATATTTTGGAGATCAGGCCTCTGTCAGCTGTGGGGTTGGTGAAGATCTTTTTCCATTCAGTAGGCTGCAGTTTTGTCCTACTGACAAAATTGCCTTAAGAAGCTTTTCAGTTTCATGAAAATTTATTAATGTCAATCTTAGTGTCTATTTTACTGGTGTTCTATTTAGGAAGTTTCCTCCTATGTCATTGTGTTCAAGACTATTCCCTAACTTTTCTTCTATTATGTTCAGTATAACTGGATTTATGTTGAGGTCTTTGATCTGCTTGGACTTGAATTTTATGCAGGGTGAGAGATATGGATCTTTTTGCATTCTTCTACATGCCAACATCCAGTTATCCCAGCACCATTTGTTGAAGATGCTTTCTTTTTTCCATTGTATAATTTTGACGTCTTTTTTGAAAATCAGGTGTCCATAGGTGTGTGGATTAGTGTCTGTGTCTTCGATTCAGTTCCATTAATCCATCAGTCTGTGTTTATGCCAATAACAAGCTGTTTTATTATATTGCTCTGTAGTAGAGCTTAAGATCAGGGAGGGTGATACCTCCAGCAGTTTTTTTGTTTGTTTGTTTTTGTTTTTTATTGTGCAGGATTGTTTTAGCTATCCTGAGCTTTTTGTTTTTCCATATGAAGTTAAGTATTGTTCTTTCAAGGTCTGTAAAGAGTTGTGTAGCAGGAATCTTAAAAGTTCTTATTAATAAAATCAAACCCGAGGCCAGTTATTGGGGTCCATGCTGGTAGATCAGAGAGACAGAGCAAGCCACAGCTATCTCACCTCGCCACTTCCTCAGCTGGTCCTGTTTCCTCAGACTGGAAGCTTCTGTGTCCTCATCCAGAATGAATCTCAGCTGTACTGTGTTGCTCCATAGCCGGAAAGCTTAACCAGGCCAAATGCTTAACCAGCCAAACACCTAACCAGCCAAATTCCTCTAGTTTCTGGTCCTCACGCCTTATATATCTTTCTACTTTCTACCACCACTCCCTGGGATTAAAGGCTGGCTTTCTGGGATTAAAGGCGTGAGTCACCATGCTTGGCTATTTCCAATGTGGCCTTGAACTCACAGAGATCCAGAGGGATTTCTATCTCTGGAATGCTAGGATTAAAGGCGTGTGCTATCACTGACTAACTAGTGGCTTGTCTGTTCTCTGACCCCAGGTAAGTTTATTAAGGTACACAATATTTTGGTGAACACAATACCACCACAGAGTTTTGTTGGATTTTAATGGGGATTGTGTTGAATCTGTAGATTGCTTTGATAAGATGGGCATTTTTACTAAGTTAATCCTACCAATCCGTGAGCATGGGAGATCTTTCCATCTTCTGATATCTTCTCCAATTTCTTTCTTCAAAGACTTCAAGTTCCTCTCATATAGATCTTTCACTTGATTGGTTAGAGTTACCCCCAGGTATTTTATATTGTTTGTGGCTATTGTGAAGGGTGTTGTTCTCCTGATTCACTTCTCGTCCCTTTTATTATTTATATATAAGAAGACTACTGACTTATTTTAGTTAATCTTGTATCCAGCCATTTCACTAAAGGTCTTTATCAGCTGTAGGAGTTCTCTCATAGAATTTTTGGATTCTTCTCAAAGCAAGTCTTAACAGATACAAAAATATGGGAATAACCCCTTGTTTCTTGTAAGACAACTGAGAATTAAAGTTGGAGTTCAACAGCAACACAAACTACGGAAATCCTACAAACTCATGGAAACTAGACAACCCTTAACTGAATTACCACTGGTCAAGGAAGACATTACTTATGAACAGACTTTTTCTCTTGTCATTATCCTCTGAATAGTATACCATGAGAACTCTCTGTATCTGCTCTAGACATTAGTAACCAATGGATATTTCAAAGCATGAAGAAGAATGTGAGTACATTCTTTGTGAACACTACATCATTTCCTGTGGGGGACTTGAGTACCTTCATATTAAGGTATCAACAGGGATCTTGAAAACAGCCTCATGAAACACCAAGAGAAGATTATCTTGTGTTTTCTAGATTACCTCTTCTGCTGCTGTGATTTATCTGTGTATTTGTGCATTGGTCCTACACTATTTTAATTACTCCTAACACTCCTAGGAGGGGTAATTCAAGGAGTAGGCAGTGTGCTGGAGATAACAGTCCAAAGCAAGTAAAAATAGACGATGGTGTCATTGTCCACGTGAAAGCCAAATTTGAGTAGGACAGTAAAAGCAGGCAAGCTTAATTCTAGAGTTGAGATTAGCAGTGTAGTCTAGGTCTGAAGAGTTAATGAATCCAAGTGAGAAATAGATGAGATAACCTGTCAGGATGCAGAACAGGCTTGTATGTCAGTCATCAAAATATAGGTGGTTCAAAGTTTGCCTCTGAGGTGAGCTTCAAGGGAGCCATTGTTGACTCTAAAATGTCTGTGCTATTTTCGGTCCCTAAACCTGAAAGGTGAACGTTAGTGGCTGTGATGTGAGCCACAGTAAAGAGTAGCTGAGAGTGTATGACTCCAGTGCTGTGCGGGCTCCTGGTTCATCTGATCCTCCTGCCTCAGCAACACAACTCTTCTTGCCCTGTCATTGAACCAGTGCTGGTCAGGGGCCCAAGGTTTAAGAATGAATTTAAAAATTTAAACAGCTATCTGACACTGTTCTGGGGCAAGAGCCCAAGTGTGCCCTTTGGCAGGACCTTACTATTCCACCATCCCAAGTGAGGATAGTGTTGCTGGCTGCCCCAGATTTTGTGGGCAAGATGGTGAGAGGTTAGAATGTCACTGTTCTTGGCACAGAGAGGATGCCCAGGCAGATTTAGAAACCTCATTAGCCTCAGCAAGAAGTAGGCACAGATTTCAGGCTTCACAAAAGTTTGTTTATGCAACATTCTCTCACTAAAAGCTTTCAACTTGACAGGTAAACCTGGGTTTACTTGGGGTTTTTTTTGTTGTTGTTATTGTTGTTGTTGTTATTTTGTTTTGGTTTGGTTTGGTTTTTGTAGTCAATGTTTTGGTATGAAGATTGGTTCTCTCTGGATATCCAATACCCCAAACCAAGCTCTATATGATCTCAATTTAGATAGTATGTAAATGAGCTGGCCTGTTTCATAATTCAAATGCACTCATCCCCAGACCCTTTCTCAGATACCAAAATACATGTCTAAGTTCATTATAGCAAATGGCCTACTATTTACATATACCCTATTAACTTTAAATCATGTCTAGATTATCTCTGGTACCTAGCACAGTTTAAGTACTACATAAACAATGGCTAGGCCATATTTTCACTTGTAATATTTCAGTCACTGTATTACGGTTTTCTCTTTAATATTTTCAATCCACTTTTGTTGAATCTGCAAGTGTGGAAAACACAGGTACAGAGAAATAGTTATATCTTATTTTGGGTGCCTTATGTTTATACTTTGATGTTTCCTGAATCAAGACATAACAAGCAAGCTACAGACAGCAAAGTGATAAAGTTTCAGCTTCTTGATTTTTTCACAGGCAAACATGGATCCCACAGAGGGAGCCCCACTCACCAACGTCAGCCTGAGTGAAGTCTTCAGAAATAAGTGAGCTCTGAGCCTTCAGTGCTCTCCTGATCTGAGCCTAATTATCTTTCCTCATTTGTGCTTAGATTCGCTTCTTTCTCAGAGAATAGATTTCTCCCGGGGCCTAGGATAAAAGCAACCTGGCACCTTCCTAGAGTCTCTCTTTCCCTCCTAGGGAAAATAAAACCACCCTGGGTAAATGCTTTGTGGACCATGGCTAAAGAGCAGCCAGAGACAGCACTCCCTGGGCACACTGCAGTCCCAACCTCAGCTTCTGGCTCGACTCCTTCCTGCCAAACACCAGATTGTGACCTTCTAGAGGGCAAGAGCTTCACTGTGGTGGATGGGATAGATCAGAGATAAATGAAGAAATGCCAGGAAGTGGCGAGCATCCAATTTGTTGCAGCAAGGTGAGGTGTGAAGCTTCTGGGCTCAGAAAGGATAGATCTTGTTAAGTCCTGTCCTGCACTCCACCAATAACCTTTACAAGTAGCTTCTCCCCAACTTTGTCTATGCCTCTTCTTTGTGGAGAAAGTATACTACCTTCTACTTGGAAGGCTGTGAACATGGCACACAATAGCACACATAAAATGCGTGGATTGCACTGCACCTAGGCCTGTCACTGATGAGAGAATGCACCGCAGAGTCTGATTATACCTCTAGCTCTTGTCTCTGGGGATGATCAGGACATGTCTTCAATTTATGCAGGCTCAGACAAGTAATTAAGGAAATGTCTTCTTGTGTACATCTTAGCTTCCCTCACTCACCAAATGACTAAAGTCTTCATTTACTGCCCATTTCTGAAAGCAGATTTGTCCTTTACACTGAATCATTGCCTCCTACCCCCCCCCTTGTTTATTCCTGTGAGTAACAATTTGTTTATGGTCTTAATAACCAAGGAACAAAATAATTCTATGGATTGGAATATGCAAAAAAAACTTTAATTCTCAATTAATTTTATCTTCCATTCTTAATCTGATTGCTATTAGCATCTGTCCCACCCCTTATGAAGCAGGGATAATCAACTGTCTAGCCTTAGAGTTTATATATGCTTGTTATGGCTAACAAAAGTAGTAAGCTGTGTATGACAGGCAGAAAAGATCAGACCCAGAGGACACAGCTAACCAGGAAGAGACAAGAAGTAAGTAAACGAAGGCAAGTGACTCTGTGCCCAGAGCACTCAAAGCAATAGAGGGTAGAGATGATGCCTAGGGGTTCTAAAAAACAAATTACAAAGTAATGGCCAGAAAAGAGCTCTCTAGGTCTTCATCTGGAACAAGCACCTTAGCCTCTGGATGGAAGAAGTGAATCATTGCCTGAGATAATCATTCCTGTGCTTGTTCTGAAAGATTAAGAACATTCGAATGTTACTAGAGATTATGAATCATAGCCAACACCCACTAGAAGCTAGCTCATTCTTAGAATCCAATTAAAATGCAAAGCCATTAGAGCAATGGCAATGGATTCACCCCCAGACAGCCTATTTTCTGAAGAGAGGCAGACATAGGAGAGAACTGGAAAAAGACGATCAGCCATATGGTAGAGGTTCCAGGAAATCCTTGTCATGAGTTCAAAGAGGGACAGGGGCATTCTCCATACACACTTGAAAGCAGGAAAGGCCACTTTTCTAACATCCTAATGATTATCCATAACCTCAGCTTTTTTATTCAAACCCCAGGAGATGTCTTTGATCTCTGGGTACTCCACTTCCCATGATGCCTTATCTTACATACATAGAAAAAAAAAGGAAACAAAAATAGGGATACCATCATTTTGCTGGATACAAGAAGAGAATTTGTAAGAACCCAACTTCTCAATCCCATAATTACTGAGTGAATAGAAGACTTCAACTTTATTATCTCTCATTTTTTAATTTATTTGGATCTTAATGGTTTAATGAACCATTCTTACTACCCACATTTAAATCAACCAAAAAGAGACAAATGTGCTCTAATGATGAAGTTTAAAATACCCATAATACTACTGGTGAAGAATCAATAGACGTCTTAGATAATGAGTTTCCTATAATTGCATCACCACCATTAATCAGAACTACTTATTGAGTAGTTGGCAGGTCTAGACAATACCCTCCCCCAACGGTAGCAGAGTCTTGACTGCAAAGAGCCCTCATAGCATGAGAGCAAACTAAGGCACAAGAATCCTTCCAGAAGCCACCTCCTGAGAGAAGGGGCAAAGGATGTGTACCATCTGGAAGCCCCTCCCATTCTCCCAGGGGTGAATTAGCAAGGGGAGGTGAGAGGCAAGGAGCACTCTGTAATGGAGGACCTTCCACCTGGGTGGATATGTCAGGAGCAGCATATAGTGCTCCTCAGAAAGAGAACTCTGTTACTTCTCCTCATTTATTCAACACTGCTCTTTGAAAGAGGAACCACTTTTTTCCCCCATCCTTTACTATAGTGGTGCTTAAAATGCTGTGCTGAGTAGAGGAATTTACAGCCATTGACATGGTGATGACCAAGGAATTGACATATGTTCAAAGCCATTGCAAGTGGTCTGATCAGTGATGAAGATGACACACCCAGGAGTTCTCAGGGCCACCAGTCATATACCTTAGGTCCTCTACAGCATAGCAAGGGGATAGTTTTCAAGTAGCACCTTTCTCGTGGGAAGTCCCAAGTCATCTCAAGTGTGAGTGCCTAGGAGAGCAGCCAGGGAATGAAAGGATGAAGGAGGTTGATGATAGGGAGGAGATGTAAGGACATGTCCACATATAGATTTGAGAGTATAGATGCAACATTAAATACTATTATTCATTCATTCTATCCAACAAATATTTACCAAGTGCTTGTGAAAGCCAGCCCCTGCTCTGTGATCCAGTAGTACACAGAGTCAACTTCCTCACCCTGTGACCTTTCGTGTTGGTTTGGGTGACAGCAAATATAAGGTAACCAAATAAATAAATAAAATGGTATTATTCCAGGTAGTATCAAGTTCAATGAGGAAGATACAGGCTGGCTAGCAATCAGAGAGGAATATAGTTGTTGAGTGTCATTTTTCCAGCTCGGTTACCATGGGAACGAGAGAAAGATATTAGTTTCACAAACAGAAAACATTTTACTTAGTGAGAAGAATGACTAAGTTCAAAGGATTGGATGAAAACATAGTCACTAGAATCATGTGGTAAATACCCAGAATAGTTTTGTTAGCATATGTAAAAGACAGAATTTTTGCCAAGCACTTCTACTTCCTACAACAACACATAAACACACACACACACACACACACACACACACACACACACACATCAGTTTGGTTCCACAACTCATAAATGATATCCTATGACAGTCATAAGGTGAAGCCATAGAAATAATATCAAATTCAAAAGAGAAGATTGTTCCAGACCTTTCAATTTCCTTTCAGGCCCGGCATTTTACTCAGGTTCTTAACTAACCAAAGAGGACTAGTTAATAGTGCAAAGTGGCCCACAGCTCTAGCTGACCATTCATTAAAGGTCTTACTGTGACTTCTTATACACAGTGTAGACAGGGACCATGACTGTCACAACCATTAATTGTCACCAGACTCTCAGCAGTGCCCTCCACCACAGGGTAAAAGGCTCACAAGCACTCAATGAATGAACAAATAATACCATCAATTTTGTGTGTCTGGCTCCAGGAATATTAATAATGGAAAGAAGGGAGGGAAAGATAGACTCTACAGGTATCACTGAGGACCAGTGGAATTTTAACTTCAGGGTAGAGCAACAATTCCTCAGAATTCACACTCAATTTGTGTGTCAGGAGCTCTTGCTGAAATTCAGAAAGCACCTGGCGGCAGGATGTAAATATCTTAACTGAGTGTCATTAACTTTAATCTTACAACTGGTAATAACTATGCAGACTGAAATCCAAAATGAAATTGTGTGTATGTGCATGGAGAAAGGTTTCCTAATGAACTTAGAAGTCTATGGAGAAGCTGGCATTATGGCTCAGTGGGTAAAAGTGCTCATTCTGAAAGCCTGAAAAATTGGGCTCCATCCAACAATCCGTGGTGAAAGGAGAGAACAGACTCACAAACTTTGTCCTCTGACTTCTACACAGGTGTGCATCAGCACACACATACAAGCATACCCATATGCACACACTTGCAGCTTATATGCACACACATACACACACAAATAAACAACATTAATAGACTTTGTTGAGTAGGGCATTGAGTTAACAAAAGCCATTATATTCAGACATATAACGCAAGCTGGGAAATAACCAAAAGTTTCTGTGTAGTGGGTAGCTGTTCCAGCTTTGACCTGGAAATACTACCCCCATTGAGGCTTCAGTAACTGTCACACCTACAAGGCAGGGCCCAGACCGGAGCTCTTAATACCCGAGATCCGGATATGCCAGCTCTCTTGGTTCCTGGATCCTGGACTCTGGAGGTAGATTGAGCAGAGTTTCCAGAGAACACTACTGGAATGCACTACACCTTTCCCGGACCCTGTAACCTATCCCTTTATTTGTAAGTTGCCCCACAAAATAAACCTCCCTTTTACTATGTGAAGTTGCCTTAATATTACAACCAATATCTCTGGATTGCTCTTGTCTCACAAAAGTCTATCCAAAGAATGATCAAATGTACAGAAGAAGAAACTGAAGGGAAAAGAGGTTAAGGGCTTGTCCAAGGCAACTTAGGGAGCTGGAGGAGATTAGATATGGACTTCCAACCAAGTCTACCACTTCTATCCACTGTAGGAGTAGCAAATCTTTTCTATAAAGTAAAAGATGATAAACCTTTTAGACTTGTGGACTACATTTTCTTTGATCCAACTTCTTAACCTTGCCAATGGAATGTAAAACTAGCCAAAGACAGCAAGTAAACATGTGAGCATAGCTATGTGCCAATAAAATTTTATTGATGAACTCTGAAGAACAAATTCCACACAACTTCCATGTGTAACAAAATAATTTTCTTCTTTTGATTTTCTTTCAACCATTGAAAAATGTAGAGCTCACCCTTGGTTACAAGCCAACTCCTGACCCTAAACATTCTATTCTCCCACCTTAGAGACTGTAACCTGACTTTTAGGGTAAGCCTTCCCACCTCACTTAAGTTAATGTAGATAACCCCTCACAATCATGCTCAGAGAGTTCCTTCTGTGATGATTCTTGTACCTATCAAGTTGACAGTTAAGATTAGCCATTACACACACACACACACACACACACACACACACACACACACACACACACACGCTCATGCACCTTTTGAAAACAGAGAAAGCAAAAGAAGGAATGTTGTCATCATGTCTGAAAACAACAGACTCCTGTTTATCTATCTATCTATCTATCTATCTATCTATCTATCTATCTATCTATCTATCTATCTATATGTAGCATTTTCTATTGACTGAGGGCAACTGAAAGCAACATGCCTGAATGACAAAAGGAAATGCACTGGACTTCCACTACCAGTGTAAGGAACCTAGAAGTTACCATCCCAATCGACCAATACGGAAGAAGTTGAACAAACCGAAAACCAACACTACCACTCTTTAGTACAATAAGAGAAGTGAGGCTGAAAAAGAGGGCAACGCCCCTTCCCCTTAGTGGAAGAGACAGAAAAGAATGCTCAAGGACAGAATAATGAATGAACTTGACTTCAATAATTTTTTTTTTTTTTACTTTGCAAAAGACATGGCCTGTCAAAAGAATGAAAAGACAAACCACAAGCTGGAGAAAAAAAATATTTGCCCAAGAATGGCCCAAATCCAGGAAACTGACAACAGCAAATGCTGGCAAGAGTCTAGAGCAATGGGAACTCTTATTCCTTGCTTGTGAGAATGCAAAATGCTTCAGCCACTCAGAAGATAGTTTGGCAGCTTCTTACAGAACTAATTATACTCTTATATTACGATCCAGCCATCATGCACCCGGTATTTCCTCAAACCATACTGAAAGTGGCTTTTCTTTATAATTGCCAAAACATAGGCAGAAACAGGACATCCTGCAATAGGTCAATTGGTAAATGTTGCACATCTAGATAAAGGAATACAAACTATCAATCATAAAGGAGGTGGGGAAAACCTATGGGCATATGATGCAATGAAAGAAGCCAACAGGAAAAGACTGTGTACTGTATGACTCCAACTGTGTAGACAAATAAAATATTGGGAGTTACCAGGAGTTAGGGAGAGAAAGGGATGGATAGGCAGTGTCCAGAGGATCTGTAGGTCACTGGAAATATTGTAATACTACAAGAGCACATACACATCTTTATATGTTTATTCAAAACCATAGAATACACTGAACCAAGAATGAAGTCTAGTGTAAACTATGGATTTGATTGATAATGGTGTGTCTGTGTAGGCTTACCAGTGGAAAAGACCACCCCATTTTGTTGAGGGATATTGACAACAAGAAAAGCTAGAGATGTATGAGAGATGGGGGATATAAGGCTATATTTTCTACGTTTTACAGTGAAACTAAACCTGCTCTAAAAAGTGTTTTTATAGCAAAAAAATAAATATATTAAGGAAAAGTGTATTTTCCTTCAAAAATGTATATAGCTCAGAGATAGATTTTTCTGTTATATTTTATCATCAACAGAAATTCTTGAATGTGTAGTGCAAGGTGCCTACTCTATTCTAGCTTTTACATCTGCATTCCAAAGAGAACAGCAGAAGATCACAACTTCCCTTCTTCTTGGCAGTTTCTTGAACTCGCACACACTAGATCTCTTTATATTCTCATGGAAAGTGGTCCTGGTTACCCCCAACTTCAAGGAGGTCTGGAAAATGGATTTGCTGAACACGCACATACTTAGCTAATACTTGGGGAATGTTCATGAGCAACTGATGGTTCTGCTGTGCCAGCCATGGTTTGGAGAGATGCCGAGCTCTTCTGCTTTTTGTATCTACTTTTGCATCACCTAAAAAAAAGATAAAGGATGCCAACCAACAAGTCTTCAAAAAGTCAGAGCATTCCTCCTGACTGCATCTCACATTCCCCTTGCATACTCAGAGCTGGCATTCCCATACTCCTGGTTATTGGTCTCAGCATTCAGTCTCTCCCCCATTCCTCCTCCTTCCTCATCTTTGTCCATTCTTACCCTGGCTCCTTTCATCAATATGCATGGGCCCATCTCAGGAGTCTTCCCTGTAACTAGAGACCTTGCAGGTCTGACCAGACTACAGAGACCTCCAACCTGGTGGTCTTCTCGGATGGGTCTTGCATCCATTTCTTACACACCCGGGCCCTTCAACCTGCTTATATTCCAGCAAGCATGGTGTGTCTGAAGTACAGATATGAATCCATTTGGATCCAAATAAATAGTGAAAGGAAAAGCACAAATACCAAGAAAGATGTCCTTCCCCGCCCCTTTTCTTTTTTCTTTGTTTCTTTTAAGAGAGCACGATTGATTTGTATCATATGCTTGAGAATCTCGACTCAATCCCCAGTACTGAAAAAAGGAAACTATTTTATGTCTTTGAAGTTGGCTCAGTGGGGTAAGTACTTGTGCAAATGTGAGGAGCTGAGTTTGAAGTACCAGCACCTATGGATTGCTGAGTGCAGTTGCATGCATCTGTATCCCCAGCTCTCCTAGGGCAGGATGGGAGGCAGACATGGGAGAATCCCTGGAAAGTGTCAGATAGCCTGGAGAGCACAGCAGTGAACATGAGATCCTATCTCAAACAAGGTGAAGAGTGAGGACCCACATGTGAGGTTATCCTCTGACCTCCACATACCCATTGTAGTGCATGTGCATGTGCATGTGCATACATGCACACACACACACACACACACACACACACACACACACACACACATACACACACAGCAAGTTTTAAGTGAAATTTAAAGAGTTAAAGCATGGCATCATCAGGCATTTCAGTAAGCCAGTTATAATTCATCATTTTATTTTGTTGGTGTACAAATCTAAATCTTGAAGGGAAAAAAACTGTATTATTTGGATGGCTAGCCATGGATAAGCATAGAATGCCTAATACATGCCTGGCTCTTCCTCATGGAAGAAAGAAACCTTAAGTTACCCTTCCCCTTTTGGAAGTAACATTCTATGTTATTGTACAAGGCATTTTTAAATGTATAATAGAATCGTTGCTTTAATGGAAAAAAAAAAAGACAGAATCAGGGAAAGGGCTTTTTTCCCCACTCTGAAACTTATCCTCTCCCAAATGAAATTTCTTATTATAGAGTTAGAGTGTGGTACCCACAAAATGTGCTTCTTGTTGGATGGCTCAGTTCAGGCATTGCAGAAAACATGATTCTGGAGATCCTAGTGTTGACAATAGGCAACTGCCAAGTACATTGAGGCCAGCATCTCTCTTTGAACTTGTCTGCATCTTCTTGGGCCAGATATCTTTGCTCACCATCTGGATACGTAGTGTTGAGCTTAAGGAATTGCAAGCAGAATGCATGCATTTGTTGGGACTTGCATTACTAATGAGTTTAAGTTAGCAAATCAGCCTCTTGCGAAGGGTCTGAGTATTGTGATTTGCTCTTACATCATCTTTCCCCTCTGCTTCTGCCTCCTCCACAGAATGTCTCCAAAGGTATTGCTTTTCAAAGCTCCTTTGAGTCCTGTTATGTCCCTTGGTGATAATACTATGCTGAGATTGGCCTCAAGGCTACCAAGATGATTCTGTTTACATTTATTTGATTTAGAGGTATCCTTTCTGTAGACATGGAAAAGCATCTTAAAATGGCCTCTGGCAATGTATGTGTTCGTAACCCAGTTTAAATACAAGACATAGCAGCTCCTCCACTTCCTCGTAGGCATTCAGCTGCAGAAGCAGCTGGGTACTGGTTTTGTCTGTGCCCACTGTAGCATATGACAGAAATATGAGTGAGTGAGCATACAACCAGGGAGTTAACATGTAGGGTGGGGGTCTGGGTTTAAAGAAAATCACATACCTTTGGTTGTGCTGGCTTTTCTAGGCATCTGCCTCATATCTCTCCAGACTGGAAACAAGGGTCCTTTTCTTGTTTAGAATAATTCCAATGTTATGGTACCTGCTTACTCTACCAAAGGCCACTTTGATGGTGTTGTTCTGTTTAATTTTGGTGGTACTGGGACTTGAATCCAGGGCCTAGGCTAATACTCTGCTCCTGCTATGTCTCAAGCTCCCAGTGCCAACATCTGTTTTTGTTGGATGATTTAAAGAATGATGCAGCTTCTTGAAGAAGATGGTATCTGATTTTTTTTTTTAAGAATTCTTATTTATGTGTGGGAAGAAATGAAGAGATCAAAAGGGCATTCGGTGACATTAGTTTTTATCCTGATGGTCAAACTGAGTGTCACCTTTCTCGCCCCCACTGCTGGGTTCTGAAGGTCCACTGGGAGTCTGTCCAAGAAACAGTCTGAGAGAAAGCAGGAGGAGAGATGAGGAAACTGTCCCTGATCAGAGAACACGAAGGGAATGATAGCTACTAGGAAGAATAACAAGCCATCAAGTCATCAGAGAATGAAAGGGATGCATGGGCAGGAAAGGAGGCCAAGGAACTGCTGAGAGATCAGGCGGGACTCATACAAATAATGAAAAAGACAAAACACGAATTTCCAAAACACTCTCTTCGACATTATTAAATAAAAGTTATGAGCTACACGATGAGAAATATCAAAGCTTAACATTGTGTTCTTAGTATAAGGGGAAAATAACCTCAGCCAGAAATTTCTCCTCTCCTGCCAGAGATGAAAGTATATTGAAAAGCAGAGATCATTCTATAAATATAGAGCTCTATCATCATCATCATAATCATCATCATCATCATTTCCTACATGGGCTGTTAATTGGGAACAGGCACAACACTGACTTCCTTATTGTCGGAAGATTTAACATTGTCTCAGCCCTTGCCCAGCTTCAGAGAGATTTCCATTTCTCAGCACATATGCTGTAATTCACTGGGGGAGATCGAAAAGGAGCACTGTGAGGTCAAAGAGGTCAAGTCCAGGGATTCTGAGGTGTTGGTGCATCAACATCCAGAACCAATGGTCATTGGATAAAAAGGTTTAGTGCTGTTGTCCATCATGACACACCAGGATGCTCCTCATGAAACAGTGATCAAGTTCTCCGGGTCCTTGTCAAATGGCCCATCTGTGTAACCAGGTTCAGACAAAGAGATTGTCTTTGTCTCCTGTCTGTGTCCAGTGAAGACACTATCTAACATGGCATGGCTGAGGCTCACAGTAAATGACAATAAGACCATGGTTGGGTATTACTTGGTGAAGATGGCTCACAGCTCTATAGCTCCTAAAATCTAACAGAATATTTTGAAACCAGCACACACTTTATCACTTGGCGCTTCATGACTAATGGTCCCCAATGTCTTGGTAGGCCCACTCAGAAGAGGCATTAAAACAACCACACATATTTTAGCCTTGTCACTCTTCTAGTGTGCATACCCTTTGCTGCCATTCAGGCCTTTGGGAACTAATCAATTATGAAATGAGACTATGTGTTATCAGTGAGAATACTTAAGGGTTCTGAGGATGGAGGGTAGGGTCATGATGAAATCAATAATCCTTGGATGATGTTTCATTATAAATGTGTCTCATAGTTGAAATGTTTGTCTATGAATATAATTTTGTATCCAATAGATTTCTTCTGACACCCTCTGTCTCTTTATCCTTCCCACCATTTCTGCTACATCATTTTTCTCTGACTCTAACACACTCCATTCTCTGATGATCTCAGGAGCAGCATCTGTGAAAGACTTTAGAGTCAATAATAAGATAGCACTATCTATGTCTGGCAGTATTTAATATAATCTTAGTTTTCCAACGACCGGGGTGGGTTCTAGGAGAACAACATATAGGGATTGGCTTCTGAGTACATGGATTAAAGGAGTCAAAGACATGAAAAGATTGAAGATTAAATGAAGATAACACCTTAAAAACAATGTGACTTTGTAAAGGGGGGAAAGTTTCAGTGTCAGAGATGCTGGCATAAAAACTATATATCAGTCACTTAGAGATTGAGTGACCTTAAGAAAGTCGTTTTGTGTATCTGACCTTCAATTTCCTTGCCTATAAATGAGCATTACAAAGATTAATGTAAATGCTATAAACTATACGTGTCTATAGATTCTGAAATATAACAGTATCTTTTGAAATCAGCACACATTTATTGCTTTGAATTTCACAAAGTACATGGTAAATGTATGATAGATGTAAGTTATTTTATCATAGTTATTGTCATCTGCACAAGATGCAGATGTCAAGTTTAATTGGAAAAAATAAAAAAAAGTAGAAATACACTTTTAAAACTTAATAAACAAGTAAACTAAGAATCTGAGTGACAGTGAACTGATGATTCCTAGGTGGTCTGATGTCAAAGTTGGGCCGTTCCCAAGTCACATGATGTATCATTAAGACAAGCTTATTCAAAGAGGTAAGAGGCAGGCACCCCTCTCTATCAGTAGATAAGATCTGGGTGTAATCTGACTCCTGAAAAACCTGTATGGAGCATGTGGTACCCTGTCTGATGAACATGTCTCCATGTTGACACCATCATTCTCTTCTAGGTTGTTGCCTCTCTGAACATGAGACAGAGGAGGGGGTCTGCCTCCCCTTAGGCACCAGGCAAGTGTTAAGTATTGTTAAAACACTGTTTGAATCTGTTAAAAATCACTATTAGTGTTAATGATATTCTGTGTAAGTTTATATTGCAAGCATTCAAGCATTCCTTCAGATGTTTATTTTCTTGTAAATAAGAAAAGACATTGGGGGATAGGGTAATGTGTCTCTCTAATGAGCAGTGATTGAACTCTTTATCCTGGCTGCCACGAGCAAAGAGACTGTGAGTCAGATTACCCTGATGCTAAAACCAGCTATTGTGAACACTCTATGGATGACTCAAGAGAAGGATATGGGGGATCTGGCTTCCCTGCACCACTGGATTGGTATAGCTCTCAACCCTCATCAGAGAAACTTTTTTTTCCCCCGGAAGATAGCACTTAATACACTCACAACTTTTCAAACTACAGAGGATAAGAGACTATGGAATGCCTAGCTCTAAATGGGACATCTATATCACAATGTCCTCCACCAGGCTCACAATCCATCTCACAAGAGAGGGCAGAAAGATTGACAAGGCCAGAGGTTGTGGAGGACTCTGATGAAGCAGTGTTCTCTGGATATGGCAGGCTCATATACACATGAATAGACAATGGCTGTGTCTACATGCAGACCCTCATGAGATCAAACCAGCTACTAGTTCAGCATGGATAAGGGAGGGGTTTCTGAAGCCCCCACCTTATCTGAGAAGCTATTGACAGTTGATAACCTCTACAGGAGAGAGAGTGAGGGTTTTTCAGGAATGTAGCCTTAGGTAGGTTGCCCATGCTCCAGTGGATGGTTCTACATCTATACATATACCTAGCAGTCCCAACAGGACTCAGTGATTTTAAGAACAGAGTGCATGATGCTGGGAGGGAGATATGGAGGAAAGTACTTGGGAGGAGTTCTAGAAGAAGGAGTAGGGAGTAGATTAATCAAGGCACATTGTACACATGTATGAAATTCTCAAATTAAAAAAAAAAGACACAAAGAACACACCTAATTGCCCCAGCTCCTGAAAGCATAGCCACACCAGGAGCTGTTTGAAACAGTATGCACCACAGAGTTTTCATTATCACAAGTCTCAATAAACTCAACATGACTTCAAACATTCCCAACTTCGTCAGAGAAAGACCATGTCCCTTGATGGCCTAGCAGAAGGACTATCATGACTGGTACTAAAGAGGCAAGACTGTGATTGGTCTGAACACAAGCCTCAATGACTGTGATTGGGGCTAACAGGCAAAGATATGATTGGTACGTTTGGTCCAAAACAAATGGCTGTGATTGGTCCAAACATCCCTTCTCAGGTTACATGGTAGACTGACCAAAGTCCTCAGTACATCAGGTTGGCGATTCTCCTGTGGTGCTTTTTCTGGTATTGCAACATCAGGCCCAACAAAAGGTTTCTTTCCAGTGGTCTTTTCTCTCCTGCTGTTAGTAGTGTGCACTCAGTAGGCAACACAGCGATGCAGTGGAGAACAGCAGAGGTAGCAGTAGCGGGAACAGCCGAGCAGTCACAAGGGCAGATGTCTAAAGGCAAAGTAGCCACGTCTTTGACAGTTTAAGGAGCAACTGAGTAATAGAAGGTGACTAGGGCAGGAGGAAGGGTAGCAGAAGAGAGAGGGCAGAGAGTGTAGACTTGAGACGGATAAAGTCTACATGAAGGGCTAGAGAAGATACACTGGAGGCCATGGTCACTGGAGGAGTCCCAGAGAGTTGTCAAATATTAGGGCCAAAATCTCAGACCATGGCCCCAAAGCTAGAACACTTGTCACTGTAAAGTGCTGAGGAATCTAATGTGTAAGGCAACCCGGAAGTACAATCGCTCCATCCAAGGGATGAGGAAGCTCAACATCCTAGGGCTGCCCACAGCTCGAACAGCTGAGGCTCCTGATCCCTGGGTTCTGTGCAAGGATTCGAACACTGTGAGTGCCTGCTCCCTCTGTTGTTCCCACACACCTACTGCTGTCACTCGCTGCTCCCCAACACCAAGAGAAACAAAAGCAGCCCAAGACCAGCACCTGAAAGTCTCCTGCTTTCCTGCCCTGATCTGCAGAGCACCAGGTCTCCATCCCACGCAGTGTATTTGTAATGGAGGCAAACTAGAGAGCAGATCATAGAATCTGATCCTCTCGGGGACAGACCCAAACTCAGTTATTTGAAAGAAGGGTTCTCAGTGCTTCATTTACTGAAGCAGAGCAGCAAAACGATGCTATCCAAAATACTTATCCAAAAGTGATGGAGGGGCTCTGAGGGGGAAAGCCAAAGAGACAAACAGGCAACTAGCCTCTATGTTAAGTACTTCATTTCTTTCTTTCTTTGTTTGTTTGCTTTTGACACAAGGTTTTGATATGTAGCCCAGGCTGCCCTCAAATTTTGACAATTTCTGGCAATCCTTCTTCCTTAGTCTCCAGAGATTTCCACCCTCGGGAAAGTAATGTTGACTGTGTCCAAAATGAACAATGGACTTTAGATAACCACTGGCCTTGGCCAACAATCTAAAACTCTTCTCTTCCTCTATTTCTAGAAATTAAAAATGGCAAGGCATTAGTCCAGACTGAACTAAACATCATGCTGGCTGTTAAGCACAAGAAAGCCACTGTGCTTTTGGAGAAGATTATGTGATAGCAGAAGATGAATGTAAGTGTTCAAACATTTGTTTTCTTCACATGCCTGGCATTGTGTTAAGTGCCAATTTTTACATTAATCACCTCATTTAATCTTCATGGCAAACCCACGAGAGCAGAGTGCATGATAACCTCCATCTGACACAGGACAAATTTAACTAGGGAAAAGTTAGGTCATGTCCCCAAGTTCAGGCAACTGAAAAATAGAAATGATGGAAGTCAAATATTGGTGTCTCAGCACCTTTACTCAGTTAATTTCAGATAAGCACCTGTGATGTCCCAGGCCCTTCACAGAGCACCGAGGAATGAGTGTGATTAAAAATGGCCAATCTTTACTTTCCACACACCAAGAAAGTTGAAGGGGGATTAGTCACCCAAGTCGTTCAAGCTTCACTCCTGTTGCCGTGACAAATACGGCAACGAAAATCAACCGAGGGAACAAAGGGTTTATTTCCTCTTACAATTCCAGTTTTGGTTCCTCGTTGGGGAAAAGTCAAAGCAGGAACTCAAGGCAAAAACTTGAATATATGCCTAATTGCTGTTTCACATAGCATGACCTCAGACGGAAGAATCCATTGCACAGTCAGAGAAGGGCAGCAGGAACCACAGAGGGTGTGGCTCGCTGTCTGGCAGGCAGCCTTATTTATGCTCAGCTAGCTTTCTTTGACAGTTCAAGATCACTACACAGAGAGTGACGCTGCCCCCTCTGAAATGGGCCACCCTACATCACTCAACAGTCAAGACGATCCCAACATATATGTCTGCAGGCCGATCGGATCTAGCCTATTCCCGTATTAGTCTGTGTTATGTCAACCTGAGGGGCCCCACCAGAACACAAATCAATGTGTGTTCAAATAGCAACACAGGGTAAAATGAACGGCTCCATGGCTGTGGGGAGCCCTCAGCTGGGATTTCAGGCAAGAGCGTAAACAGCATGTGCAGAAGCCCTGTGCAGAAGGCATCAAAGGAACCATGAGGGACACGAGAAGGAGCATGACCGAACAGAGAGGAAAGGAAGAGGGGTGCAAAGTGAAGATGGAAAAAAAGAGAGGAAACATACGGAGGTGCAAAATGTCTTCCTTACACTGCCAGTAGGAAACAGGACCTTAAAAGGAGGGAGGAAGTAGAAGATGCTGGTCCTTCCTCAGGGCATTCACCTAACTGGAGGCAATTAACAAGGAGGTAAATACATGTATTTAAAAAAATTCTGCAAAGACCTACAAAGGACTCCACATGGGGTTTAAGATGCTTGGCCGATGGAAATCTTTCACCAATTCTCACTGCTTAAGGGAGAAACAGGATAACCTTCTGTACACAGTGTGGTGGCTACCAAAAGCAAACATGTGCATATATGCAACACACCAGTGCCTCTCTCAGACGCCCTGCATCGCAAGTCATCGGAGTTTTGTGGGATGTTTCTCTCTTTTAAAGGATCCCAGGCCCTCCAGATATACATGTCCTCCTTGGAGAACAAAAGAAGGCAAATCAAAGGGTGACTTCATCTCTTTCCTGTGTGACCATCATTTAAGAGAGAACTACAGCATGTGAGAGAGGGCTGGAGCATCCTGAGCTTGCAACATTTCTAAGAAAATCACAAATGCTCTGCTTATGTGCTCGAACATTCCATTCCGACTTCATGAACGTTAACAAGTTTTCCATCGCAAAAAGTTCCTTTAAAGACAAGAAATGAGTTCTCAGAAAAATCAAGGCTCTTCTCATGGATCTTAAGAGAAGCAAGAATGGAAGGGGAGACAGGAACTTTCTAGAAAATGGGTCTTCAACACTTGTTGGACCTTATATAACAGGAAAAAACTCAGAAAAAGGTCACTCTCATGACTCCAATATGTTTCCTTCCCAGGTTCATAGTCACACATTGCTCTCCACAAAACCAGCACCTGGCCTTCAGGTGGAAACCCCACTCCCACCTCCTTCAGAAAGCACTGATCCATATCTGTGAGTCTGGCCTCCATCAACCACTCTAGTTCCTTCTCTTACTCCTTCATCATACATTATATGGTAGTTTAAAAACAAAACAAAACAAAACCCACTGTCCTTCCAAACCCTGCTCTCTAAAATGTTAATTTTCCTCCTTTCAAATGTGGTTAGACTTCTTACTCTAGTTTTTATAAAGATTGTGGTAGAAATAACCAGACTTGAGCTTCTTTTGTGAAACTCTTGTTCTGGAAGAAATTGGCTGCCATGTTGTAAGGAGACTTTGGCATCAATGTGGAGAAGACTGTGTGATGAGAAAGAGAGGCCTCTCACCAACAGCCATGTAGGGCCATTTTAAGGCAGATCCTCCAGTCTTAGTTAAGACTTCAGATAGCTACAGACCCAGGAAGCATCATTAGTGTCCTTGAGTCATAACCAGCCCGCCTGACTGTTCCAAAAGCCCTAGCTCATTCAAAGACAGATAATAAGGGTTTATTAACTTAAACCTTTGAGTGCTGGCATGTTTTCCATTGCAGTAAATAACTGACTAAACATATAATAACAACAAAATCTCATTAGCACTTGCTAAATTTACTGGAATATACCTTGTGGGAAAGAATCATGTCTGTTTGTCTCATCAGTGGAAATCTCAGTGTTTGGCATAAAGTCAATATTTAATGCACATTATTGATTAAATAAATGAAAAAGACCTTAATCCATGATTAATATTACATTACTCACTTTGCACTTATTTCCTCACTTAATTCTCACAGCTTTGATTAAAAAGTGTATTTATTATTCTTGTTTTGGAGAGGCTATGCTGCTAGGTTTCCAAATCTCTATGACCCCAGATCCCTGGATGCTCTAACATATGATGACAGATGTTTTGGTGCATAAACTAGATAAGCAGTCAGAGATACATCCTCTCAGCACCTCTTCTCAGAACTCTGAAAATGAGGCCAAAGTGTGACAGATCTTCCGATGCAGAAGCAGGAAACATAGGCTCCTTCAGACAACTGAAGAACAAGCTAGTCCATGACTCGATAGGCTTTGAACGCATCCTGTTCCCAGGGTTCAGGTACCAGAAGCTTGGTTATCCATGTGGCCATGTAAGAGGGAGTGGAAATGTTAAGAGGTGGGGTCCAGCTGGAGATGGGTTGGGGTGGGTTACTGAAGTCACCTGTCTCAGGAGGAATTAATGCTGGTCTCGCATACTGAGTTAGAAAGTCTCTTCTGTATTTTTGGGTGCCTCTGTTCTTGACTTTTCCCTTTCTGCTCTTCAGCCATGTTTTGATGTAGCAAAGGGGCCAGGTATATGAGTGGCCTGATCTTAGACTTGGAAAACTGTGAGTTATATAAACCTCATTTATTTGTAAAGCACTGGGTATTTGGTTATAGCAAGAACAATAGACCAATAATGCTAGTTGGGATGGGATGACTCAAGTCTGCCCCCAGAGATGAAAGGATGGGTGAGATTTGGCACAAGATCAATAGGAACAAGCCATCATCCCCTCAGCCATCCCTCTCCCTCCATGGCAGTTTCAGGCAGTCTCATCTCCACCACTGGAAGCCAGGCTGGAGGCTTGTGCAGAACAGGAACTGTCTGGCTAGATCTCAACAGAGGTCCTAAGGCTACCTGGATTCCCCAAACCCAGCCACACTGGTGATCAAATCACCAGGCTCCAAGTCTCCGCATCACATTCCTGACTGTTTGTAAGCCCAGATGGGAAAACATGGAGTATTGAAAGCAAGGTTGCAAGAGATTCAGCTTCCAAATCGATGACTGAGCAACATGTAGTGAACACCAGCCGCATATGTGCATGTTGACATATGTGGTCTTTGCTGTGAACATCTTTAGACTTTGAAAACAAAGCAAAAATATTCTAGAAGTGCTGACATCATTAATTTAGTTTGAGTTCCTCTTTATGTGGTTTTAGAGTTCACAACTCCATTTTATCAAGCACTGTGATCCTGGGATGGGATAAATTTGGCAAAGATGTTTTCAATCTTTGTCCTTATAACTCTATCTAAACCTTCCTTGAGTATGGTGCACACGCGTGTGTGTGTGTGTGTGTGTGTGTGTGTGTGTGTTTGTACATGTGTGTGCATGTGCACATGAGAAGATTCAGTTCAAAATACAGTAAAATAAAATTCTAAGTGCTTATAAAGCTTATGACAGAATCTCAAGGTAACACATTTTTATATTTTTCTCTCAATAAAAAGGTTGTTTTCCACTGAGAAGAAGAATGAGACTACACAAACTATTTGCTTAACATGAGAGTTAGTTTTGCAGAAAAATCATGACATGAAAGAAGCTCCCTGTGTCCTATTAAGTTAAAATGCAGGTTGACAAACATAAAGCATGCAGAGAGATTTGTGTTTACCTGCAGAAAAGAACACAATGATGGCCCATTAGGTATTAACAAGAGCCCCCCCTTCCTTCTCCCCTCCCTTCATCCTTCATCTTTCTTCCTTCCTTCCTTCCAATTCTATGTAGCAGCCACTGTCTTAGGCTCCAGGAGTCCTGAAATATGAGTTAGTACTACCATTTGACTCCCAGCCAGTGAAGTAAACAAATAATTAGAAAGGTCGTGTATGTGTGTGTTTATATATATATATATATATTATATATATATTATATATATATATATATATTATATATATATTATATATATGCATATATACATATATAAGGTAGCAAAGTATAGCTATTCTAAGAATTTGCTTTGTGATCAATAGACGTGAGTACAATCCAGTTTCCCCCCACTTACTATGTATCTTAAGCAGACTTTGTCATTTCTCTAAGTTTCTGTGTCCTATTATGGAGTGGTCACAATGGTGTTACCTTCACAGGACAAAGGTGAGAATGGATGGGATGATGAAAACACAAAGCACTGAGCATGGGGCCCACACAATAACACTCAGTGAATGATCACTATTCCCTTTATCACAGAAGGCACAGTGGGGGTCCAGATGAAATCAACAGGATCATGAACATCAAAATCTCAGAGTTGATAGTCACACAGATCACGTCCAACTGGTTATAATACGTTATTAACGTAGTCTGTGTTCTAACGTAGTCAGTGTTGTTTACATCAGGCAAGACCTGCTGTTGTTACCACAAATTTCCAGATTCTGCACCATCCAACTTCCCTGTAAAGGAGGGAGTTTCATTTCCCTAAAACTTCCACCACACTCACATCTGTTACTCCTCCAAAGAACTCCGAGACCCTTCTCCCTATACAACGTCACCCGGCAAATCCCAGATTAGCTCACAGGGACATGGTGTATCACACGCCTCCCTTTTTCATTTCTCCTTCTGCTGCCCATCACCCTGGAAAATATAATAACTACCATAATCAGGAAAAGTGATTCGTCTTTATTTTCTCAAGAGGTAGCCTGGTATGACACAGAGTGGCCCTTGAGATTAAGGCAGAACTGGATAACCCCAGAAATCATGAACAAATAATACATACCAACCTCTGTCTGTCCCAGGGTTTTCACACAGGCATGGAAATAACTATGTCATGGGCTCCTCGTGGAAGTGAAGTGAAGGTCGTGTACCAAGGTCACTGTTTCATTTACTTTTTCGTTGCTGTGACTAAAATACCCATGAGAAACAACTTATGGAAGGAAATGTTTGTTTGAACTATGGCTTTATAGTTCAATCCTGTGTGGCAGGGGAAGGCCCGGCTGCAGGGGTGTATGGCAGAGAGTGTGTGGTCATGGCAGACCAAGAAGCAGAGAGCGGGCTGGAGAGATGGCTCAGAGGTTAAGAGCACTGGTTGTTCTTCCAGAGGTCCAGAGTTCAATTCCCAGCAACCACAGTATGGTTTACAACCATCTGTAATGAAATCTGGTGCCCTCTTCTGGCCTGCAGGGATGCAGGCAGAACACTGTATGCATAATAAATAAATAAATATTAAAAAAAAAAAGAAGCAGAGAGCATTTGGAACTTCAGTGTCTCTCCCATAATAATCCTCTTCCTCTAGCTAGAACCCACCTCCTTAGGTTTTACAGCACCCAAAAGGGTGTCACTAGTTGGGGGAAAAAGACATGAACCTATAGGTGACATTTCAGATTCAAATGCTAACAGTTGCTGAGTAACCCAGATGTGGCTCATGTTTAATAAATGTTGGTTTTCTTTGTCAATAAAAGCAATGTGTTGGCTGTATTTATACAGACATTTCACATCTCTTCAACTTAATTCCAACATATCCTCATCCACTTTTGTATATCCCAAAGTAAATAAGCCTTTCAGACAGGTTTAAAATTAAAACCCAATTGAATTAAGTACACTATGAGGGAAAGATTCATGTCTGTTGCTCAATTTTAACAAAATTGGACAATAGTAGAAAGGAAACTAAAACAGTTTTGGTCAAGTTTATTAAGTTTCATAATTGCCATCTCCCAAAAAAGCTGAGTGGAAACTCCAGCTCATCAAAGTGATGCAATTCTCATTCAAACATTTAAAAATTGTGATCGAAGTGTTATGATACTCCATGGGAGAATAAGATAACCAAAATGCCTCATTCATATATTTTTGAAAAGTCATTCATTTCACAGTTATCAATTATATAGTTATTGCTTTCCTAGAAGAAAACAAAAAAAAAGGAGGTAAGGGATACCAGTTGTAAGGCATTTGTAATTGGATTTTTTTTTATCAGAAGCATCAGCTCCCCAGTAATGACGCAGAGACTTATTATTAATTATAAAAGCTCAGCCAATAGCTTGGGCTTTCTAACTAGCTCTTATAACTTAAATTAACCCATTTCTATTAATTTACTTTCTGCCTCATGGCTTTATTACCTCATCTCTGTAGTACCCATCCGGCTTGCTCTGCATCTGGCTGGTGACTCTACCCTTCTTCCTCCCAGCATCCTCTGTGCCTGGAAATCCTGCTTAGCTATTGACCGTTGAGGATTTATTAAACCAATCACAGTGACATATCTTCACACACTGTAAAGAAATATTCCACAATAAGCAATATATTGTATTTCCATGGGAGAGAATTAGATACATTAAAAAGTATATGTCTGTGATCTCTCCTGTCTTTATAAGGCTCTGCATCTCACTGGCTCCAGATAACTCTCATGGCAGTATGTGTTCTCCCTTTCTTAGCTTACATCATGCATCTATTATCCACTAAGTTCATCTTCTGGAAGGATACCTAGAACCTTTACATCACCCACACAGTGATGCTTGTTTTCTAGCTCCTAGTGGACTTGGTTCCATGACAGTTTCTACAGAATTGCCTGCACTTTCCCCAAGCCCTTTGACTAATCCTATGATTCATTTGTTTTTCTGTCCTGGTTCTTTGTAGGGTCTTTCTATAACCCCTACTTTTTCCTACTATTGAAAGGTGCCTTTCTTACTTCCTCTTCTCACACCTCACTCCTTTCACTTCTGCCTTTTACCCCACATGGGTTTCCACTTCCACGCTTTGCAAGCATTTATCTCCCTTTCCTGGCCTCTCCCAATCTCCCAGGTCCACACTGAATTTCTCTACCAAAATGCCACAAGGTGCCTCAAAGGCACAAGAACCTAAATAAATTAGAATCTTCCCCTAATGCCCACCTTGCACCCTGACTCTTCTCCCTTCTTAATCTTTCACAACAATCTAGTTGGCAAGCTCTACCCCTACCCCACTTCCTTACAGGTCAGAAACACACCTCCTCTTGCCCCTTACATTGCCTCTATCTAGGCCCTTATCCTTGCTTCTTGGATTACAAAGGTAGGTTTCTAAGTGGAACATGCCCTGTGTTACTTTCTTTCCATTTGCCATCCTTGTTATGAAAAAAAATATTTACTGAAAAATGCAATTCTGCCTACATTCTTTTTAGAATCTCCATACCTTCTCCTATGGGATAAAGTCCACATTCTCTAACACTGTAGCCCATAGGAAGGCCTTTCAACTCCTGTTCTCACCCCCACTTGTGTCCGTGCCCTCTGATTGCTGCCCAGAAACCTTACATCTCCATATGTGATCTGGTATACAACCCTTCCTCTTCTAGTTAGACATGTTCCAGTCCTCAGTCACTCAAGTGAGGATCTCTTGTGCTTCATGGAAGCTACTGGACTCCTCCTCTGCTGCTTGGAAACTGTTGGCTTCCTGCTTGCCTCTATGTCTCGTTTTTTGAGTTGCCTTATAAGAGCATATTTCATTTTGACTCCCCAAGGCCTGACACAAAGTTAGGTGTGCCATAACTGCAAAGTCAGGCCCTGTTAGAAATGCCACATCATGTTTATTTATTTATTAAATGTCTTTAGATACTCAGTGAACCCTCATGTTATGACTTGGATGTTGTCTATCCCTTCCAAAATCCAGGCTGAACTTTGAATCTCAGTGGAATAGTGTTGAGACCTCTTAATGGATAATTAGATCACGGGGGCTCCCCCATCACAAGGGACTCACATAGTTTCTGCAAGAGCAGGTTGCTATAAAGCAAGCCTCTAGTCTTGTGTTTCCTTTCTCATGTACACTTCATTATCTTTGCATATAAACACTTGATTTTGTAATGTGAGTGTGCCACCAGAATCTTAACAGATACTATAAGCCCCAAACCATAAACTTGAATGAACCTCTTTTCTTCTTAAATTATTCAGGCACAAGCATTCAGTTATAGTAACAAATTTTGAATAAAACATCCTACCTAATTAAAAATTAAGTCCTTGTTTTAAGCTATTTCTCCCTATTAATAGTCATATAAAGTTCAGGAACCAGAGTGATACTCTTCCTTGACAACAGTCACAACAGTAAGTGGCACATAGCTACTGACGGACCCAGCAATGATCTGTAGCCTGCTGGACTGGGTCAGGACTTCGAGTTCAAAAGAATATCACAAGTGAACTCTTTGGACCTTACCATAGAGTAAGGACAGCATGAACTCTGATGGTTTAGTGTACAAGCTGCAATTCAATATCTACTTCTAAGATATCACTGTTTTCTATGATCTGCAATAAAAAAATAGGTTTAAATTAATTTTCATGGTATCAGGAGTTTTAACATAGGACAATACTTTCAGCCTCATTTGCAAATAATGTAAGCAATGTGCTCAGCCAAGTTTTCTCCAGACTTCATTTGCCTGGGGAATCACTGAGTAATTAAGCTCTCATTTATATAGCTGGAGTGAGTGCCTGGGATTGTGCATTTCTTTTTAAAAAGTACCCCCTACCGTGTGTGTGTGTGTGTGTGTGTGTGTGTGTGTGTGTGTGTGTGTGTGTGTGAGATGCATGCATGAAAATGCCCATGGAGGTCAAAAGAACAGAAGAGGTCATCAAAGCCCCTGGAGCTGGAGTTTGGTGAATCATGAACCTGGGAAATGAACTCCAGTCCTCTGAAAGAACAGCATCACTCTTAATGCCACAGCCTTCTCCTTGCTTCCCAGATTCTGCATTTCTGGGCAGGGATAGGGGATGTAGATGCTAATATTCCACAGGCCACCACTTTAACACTTTGAGAAGTGAGGGTCTTTACTCAGTACCTCTCCGGCTCTGTGTTCCCATCCTTACATCTGAAATGGCCCCTTGTCTCCGTGAATTGACTGCTATCTGCAAACCTTGCTAAAATGCAATCTCTCTATTAAAACGCTCTCTCATTTCCTTAAGTAAACATGAATTCTTCCTCCACAGGAATTGTGGATAGGATTTGAGAAATCATCATCTAAAAGGTACAACTTGCAGTTTTCATGTTCCTCACAATTTTGAATGTTTCTGTTTTCCCAATCACACCTCAGGATGACCTGGACATTCATTTTTAATTCTTCACAGTAATTAAAGCTTTGTTCCAAAAACTCTCATTCATTCAGAATAAAATAACCAGAAAAAAATGTGAACAACTTAGATTTTGCAGAATTGCATGATAATAACTTATGTTCATAGTAATAACCCAGAGGCGCAGGAACCTAAAATAGTTTCTGAATCATCAAAGAAAGATTAAAATTATGTGCAGCATATTTTAGTGTTAAGTGAACTTGATCGTGCTCTAATTCTCTGAACAATGACATATGGGGTGTGTGTGTGTCTGATGTGCTCTGATTCCTTGAAAATGTACAAAGATAGGAAATTGTCACTTTCAGTCTCATGAAATGTAGAGCAACCTTAGCATCAACTCTATGCCTGCCAATCCTCCATCACACATGTATGCACATGCACACCCATACTTACATGCACAACTAACACATGGTTTATTGAAAGAAGAAAAGAGAAGACAAGCTTCTCCAACACTTCCTAGATTCACAAAGTAAACACGTGTAGTCCTTTGTTCTTTCTTTCTAAAACCAAAGAGCGTTTAATTATCTGGACTGAGCCTTCTTACCTTCTTCCTTTATTTTTTTTTATATATTCTTGTAATGAATGCATATTTCTCTTCATTGCAAGAGGATTGCAAAGGCTTGCGAACATTCACACACTAAAATCAAACACACACACACACACACACACACACACACACTGCAGAAGAGAAAGCCAAGGATTAATATGAATAAAGTCAACAAAAGTGAGTGTCTGGATTTGTGTTTCCTAGGCATTTGTTGGTCAAGGATGTCAGTGTAATTAGGTCTGACTTCTATTCTCTCTTCCCTATCTTCTTTTCGTGATATACAAGGCTGTGAGGAGCATTTGTCCTGTCCTCCATTCTCAGACTTGCTTATATACACAGCTTCTTTTTGCAGAAGTAGCATATACCTCCCAGTGTTCTCTGGGATTTTGTTAGAGTTGCTGCTTCATTTACAAGGGAGAAAAAAATCACATATTTGTTTAATACTTTTAAACATTGTATTGCATACATTTTTTCTTACTATACTTGGGTGTGCAACCCTAGCACCATTTCTTTTAGTCCAGTGTTCTAATTCCTTCCAAGGAAGTACAGCCTGGGTCTCATTCTGACTCTTTGCTTTGGTCCATCTCCCAAGCCCCAGGCTTTGTTTAAATAGATTCCATTATTAGCTTGAAGTCTCAGTTCCCATTAATGGAGTCTCCTTCAAAGAAGGTCAGTCTTCAACCCCTGCTCCACCTCAGTTAATTCAGGAACATATCCAGGAAAGATTCCCCCAAGTGAAGAGAAGCTCGGAGTGCATCTATCAGCTCCAACTGGACAGGGTGCGGCTGTCACGGACTCCCCAAACCATAAAAAGTGAAAACTAGCTTTCTCCAACTGCTCACTGCCCAACCCCATCCTGTGGCCTCCAGAGTCTAACTCCAAGAAGAAACAGGTACTGGCTGAAGCTCCCTAAGGCTCTCACACTGCCTCTTAGTTATGCTTGGGAGATATCTTCCCCGGGATATTTGGTTGCCTCTCTGCAGACTTAGCTGTATTTCCAAAGGTAGGCCTGATAATAATAATTAAAAAAAGTAATGCTTGGATCAATATGTGGATCAATATGTGTATGAGTGCATACACACACACACACACACACACACACACACACACACCGAGAGAGAGAGAGAGAGAGAGAGAGAGACAGAGAGAGAGACAGAGAGAGAGAGAGACAGAGAGAGAGAGAGAGAGAATGGGAGGACAAGGTGTACCTTTGGACGACGTGCCCACAGCAGCCTCCTCTAATCAGGCCCCACCTCCTCAGTGTTTAGTCAGCTGTGAATCCAATGAGACTCGTGCCCTCATGACACAGTCACCCATCATCAGCATCGCCCGCTGGGAATGCACTGTCTATAGGCTGTATCAGATACTTCACATTCAAATGGTGTGACTGATAGCTGTGGGCATCTTACTGTGATGGACCTAGAAACCTGTCTGGGGCCAAATACAGGTGTGACTTTTTTTTTTCTTTTTTTCTTTTATTTCTTTTTTTTTTTTTTTTTGAGGAGAAAATCTGCACCCTGACCAAGGCAGGAATGGACAGAAGGGATAGGAAGTTTCCCTGAACTGCAATAGCAGCAGCAGCAGCAGCAGCAGCCAGTATGCTGCCTCTCTCTCACAGGCTCCATGCATTCTTCTTACTTTATATTTTGTCTTCAGCTTGAAGAATCCCTTGGTTTCTGATTGCCCACCAATTGTCTTCCGCTTGACTCAAAGCATCAACCTTTATTTTGTCCTATTTCTTGTAAATCTACCCCGTTTCTTATACACAATTTGCCTTGACCTCTGCTATTTGCTTCTGCCTTGCTCAAGAGCATGGAACTTCTTCTTTATAACAAATAGCTGCTCCTTGCCATTAAGTTCCATTTTGCTCAGACTCACTCCCTTACCCTTTATCCACCATCAGTGGCCACCTCCATTACTCCATAAAAAGAACTGAAAGAACTGCACTGCATTCCTTTATTGAGAAGACAGTCAAAGTCACAGTGGAGAGAGAATCTCATCAGCATCCCACACTCAGCACCAATAGCATGGGAGAGGTTGGGTAACAACAGTGAAGATGAGTATCCCACACTAGGAGCCATCATTTTTCTTCATGCCATTTTGGAAGGAGAGTATCATCCTCATTGAACAACCTGACAATGCCTTGCTCTTGAACCTCACAGACTCTAGATCTAAGGAAAAATAAAGTTCTGTTCCTCTAAGGTACCCAGTGTTAAGGTTTTTTTGTTTTGTTTTGTTTTGTTTTGTTACAGTAATGTAAATGGAGAGAGACACTGGGGTGGTTGATTTGGGATGTCAAAACTTGAAAGAATTAAAAAGCATGGCATTGGAGAAGTATGATTAGTAGCGGATTTGTGCAAGCACACTTTCAAGCTGGTATGTGGCAGGCACCATTCCTGCAATCCTCTTCATCTGAGTACAAGCCAGTGCCCACCCAGCTGTTCTCCAGAGGTGTTTTCTGTGACTCCAAATATGGCCAAAGGACCACAGACATCTCTTTCACAATGTGGTTCTACAACCAGCACTACCCAGGGCTTCCCTGCTAGCATGGCTGCCTCAAGACTGAGAGAGATGATGTTCTAGTTTGTTACACAGCCAAGCAATGAGAGCACCTTTTCTTGTATTTTCAGTTCTGCTTTAAGAGTTGCATGATAAAGGTGCACAATGAGTTGCTGTCCGCTTCGCTCCATTGCAGAACTGGTGAGTTACAGGAGAGCTCACGCACATGAGATGAAATGAAAGCCATTCTTCTTCTCAACCAAGCTTTGCTGATCCTAAACAACGAGGACACATGGATTCCTGAACATATGTTCAGGCTTTTCTTGTTCTGTTTGTATTGGGTGGTGAGACACTGGGACACCGTGGTGTGTGTGTGTGTGTGTGTGTGTGTGTGTGTGTGTGTGTGTGTGTGTGTGTGTGTGTGTGTGGTGCCTGGGACCAGGAGCACAGTAGTTAGGGAGTTGAAGATGTTAGAGAACGCTGCTTGTTTGTCAATTGTCTGCCGTCCTCAAACAAAAATATGACAAGTGGACACCAGGAGGGGGGCTTGGCTGATTGAACAGACAGCTTCCATCCTTGTGCCTGTATCCATCATGGGGTGAAGAGGAGGAAGACCTTCTTAATTTCATTTCTTCTGGACCCCGAGTAAGTAATTATACCCCAGGAAAATGTCTCCCCACCTTCCACCCCAAACTTCATGCTGCCATGAGGATTCCACTCAGAGAGGAGCCTTTGCCTTTGAGATAAGCAGTGAGTGGCAGATCAACTTTAATCATTGATTCACTTATTTATTCACTCACTCATTCATTCCTTCAAATAGTCATTCACCCCAACCACTTCATGCTGTGTCTGCTCTTCTTCTTGCCCTAAGGTTTACATTTGCTTTCTGGTCTGACTGCGTGTCCTCCACAATCCGGGTGCTGCCACTGTAATTGCCTCAGGAATGGGGCCTCCAAGACGTTATTAGGTCATAAGGAATAAGGGCTTCCCAGCGGGGATTCATGCAGCATCCCATTCACTTGTCCTTCTGCCATGGGTGGACACAGTACTCTTCCCTTATGGAGGATGCATAAGATACCACCTGAGAAGGAGAGTGCCATCCTCACTAGGCAACCTGACAGTACTTTAACCTTGGACTACACAGCCTCTAAAGGTAAGAAAAAAATAAAAATTCTGTTCCTCTAAGTTGTCCAGTGCGAAGTATTTTGTTACAGCAACATATAATGGACTGACATACTTGGGTTGGTTGATTAAGGATGCCAAAACTTGGTTGAATTAAGGAACACTCAGGTAGCCGGTGATGCACTACCCTTCTAGTGCTTCAGTAGATATCAATCCCCTTTCTGTTATAGTAAAAGGGAAGCCTGAACAATTTTGTGTTTAAATAGAGTATTGGGCTTCCTCAGGTGTATTTATGAGGGTGTTGATAAAGATTGTATATAAACAGGTGAACAGAATGTGTAAGATCTGCCCCCAGTGTGAGAAGGTACCATCCAGCCTCCTGGGAGTTTGTTATAACAAAATGGCCGAGTGAAGGAGGGTAAAGACTCACCTGCTCTTTGGAACTTCTCCATTGCTTGTCCATGTCATAACTCCAGGTTTCTCCAGCCTGTGGACTCCAGGGGTGCCTTCTCTACCACTGTAAATTACACACACCATCAACTCAGCTCATCCTCAGGTCTGCAGACCTGCGCTCAGTCATGCTGCTGGTTTGCCTGGTTCTCCAGCTTTTGAGCAATCTGTGTAGGTTTCTCAGTCATTCACATAAAATGCCGTGATAGCTAATCTTCAGTGTCAACTAACCTGGAATTAGAATCACCTAAGAGACACACTCCTTAGCTGTGACTGTAGGGATGTTTCCAGAGAAGACCTACTTTTAAATGTGGGAGGTATTACCCCATGGGCTTGGGTACCATCCAAAAGGAGAAAGTGTGCTGAGCACCAACATTCACCTTTCTCTGCTTCTTGAGTGTGAGTGGAATGTGACCAGCTGCCTCACCCTCCTGGCAGCATGAGAACCATTGTAGCAGTCATACCCCCCCCCCCCCCGCCATGATGGACTAGACCTGGGTGAACTGTGAGCTGAATAAATCCCTTACTCCTTAAGTTGCTTCTTATTAAATATTTTGTCAAAGCAATGAGTAAATAACTGATGAAGAACCAGTCCCCATTACCAGGACCTTTTCACTTGTTTTTCTGTCTTGTTTGTTTTCTTAGACATCCCTGTTGAAAACAATTGTATTATTCATTAGATCAAATACTTATGTTTGGTTTGAAACAAAAAAGAGACCAGAAAATAAACCCTGACTTCTGTGAGCTTCATGTGTATGGAGCAGCATGCCACACTTTCTTCAAGTTCAAATCCAAGGTGCATGCTCAGGGACTGTGGCTCTTCCAGAGAGAAGTCCGGGAAGCAGGCTCACACCAAGATCACTCCCCAAACTTGATTAAATGTAAATCCACCCCTTTCCCCTGGGAAAATCCATAGGCTTATGTGGGGAAAGACTTTTATTCCAATGTTAAACTTTGAAGTCTCAGAACAAAAGCTGAAGCATTGTGCCCCAGAATACAAGGCCTGCTTCTTTCCAGAGTGCTGGCCCAGATTTCAAAGAAAGATGAAGACAGGTGAGAATTCCCTGCTACTCCTTCCCAGGCTCTGGGGACCCAAGGCCAGAAGAACGCAGAACCTGACTACAAATACCAGATAGCTGATTGGCTTTAATGTGAAAAAAGTTGGAGGCACAGGATTCTTGGGGGCAAAGCTTTTGATCACGCTTGCCTATAATCCGGGGAGTCAGATATGATCTTACCTTTCCTTGGACTGCTTTCTTCACACCTGCCTATCAGTGTTGGAGAGCAGTTTGGAAGGGGATCTTGGGGAGGTGTCAAGCAGTGGTTCTCAAACTTCACTGCTTTGATACACATCTGTATCAGTTCCTTTTCATTACTATGACAAAATACCCAAGAGATCCATTAAGAAAGGATGGGATTATAGGTTAGTGCTGTCCTTGACTTTGGCCAGAGAAGCTTCTCTCTGTCATGGTCAGCAGCTGATGCAGAGGCACATAACTGGTCAGAGTAAGTGACTAGTGAGTCGTCTTCTCTAAACGGGACCTCTACATCACCTCCCCCTTCCCTGCAAGGCTCAGAGAAGGTCACAGAAGAAGGGGTGGAAAGAAGGTAAGAGGCTGAGGATGTAGAGGAGTGCTCAAAAGTGCTGTCTTCTGACCATGACACGGCCTTGCGCTCATGAATTCACTGCAGCCGTCACTACCTGCACAAGACATGAATAAGACCAAGACAGCGAGATCAGCCAATAACCTAACAGACAGTGCTAGTTGGATTCAGTGGGTTATTTAAAAGAGGAAACCATCAAAAAACTAAATGGACACGAAGGTGGGAGGAAAACATATTTGGGGGAGGGGGACATGGTTGGGATGAAGGGGACATAGTTGGGGGAGGAAGACATAGTTGGGGGAGGAGGATATAGTTGGGGGAGGGGGACATAGTTGGGGAGGGGCACATAGTTGGGGTGAAGGGGGACATAGTTGGGGTGAAGGGGACATAGTTGGGGTGAAGGGGTCATAGATGGTGGAGGGGGACATAGTTGGGGTGAAGGGGACATAGTTGGGGTGAAGGGGACATAGTTGGGGGAGGGGGACATAGATGGAGGAGGGGAACATGGTTGGGGTACCTGAAGGGAATAGGAGGGGAATTGTAGAGTACATGATCGAGATACATTGTTCGTATGTGTGAATCAGCCCAAGAATAAATAAAAGATATGCTAGTTTCCTTTAAAAAGCAGGAGGGGAGGTAGTCAAGAAACTAAAAAAGCACACATCTATGCTTTCATTTCTCTCTGCTTTTGAGTGTAGATATGATGTGTCTAGCTGTTTGGAGTTCCTGTCTTGGCTTCCTCACAATGACGGAATGTAATCTGGAATTTTAAGATGAAATAAACCATTCTGTCTGCTCCAAACAGAAAGCAAGCAAGGCAGGGAAGGAGGGAGGGAGGGAGGGAGGGAGGGAGGGAGGGAGGGAGGGAGGGAGGGAGGGAGGGAAGGGTGAGGAAGGGAGGGAGGGAGGGAAGGAGTGTTTATTTTGGGGGCTGTGGCATGATCGTGGGAGCATGAAGTGACTAGTCACATTGTGTCTCTGCTGTGGGATGTCTTTCTGTATGCTGTGAATATGTGTTGCTCTGATTGGTTGATAAACACCTGCGGAGTTGGTGAGGTGAGGTTAGAATGTGGCTGTTCCTATTCCTCTAATTTCCCTCAGGTTTTCACCCCTATATCTGGCTTCGTGTTTTCTATTAATGGGACCGTTTAGAAATTCATCTACATGTCTCTAGTCATAAAAAACTCTCAACCTTGTATGCAAATACCATACACACACAAAAAAAAAGAAAGAAAAGAAAAAAAAAAGAAAGAAAAAAGAAAAAAAAAACCATTTGCCTAAATCTACAACCAGAATGTTGAAACTGTTCCACCTCCCTGGGAAGGACAGGCCTGGACAAGTTAGTGTTCTAATTTGCTTTCTGTTGCTGTGATAAATATCATGACCAAAAGCAACTTAGGGAAAGAAAGGGATTAATCTTACAACTCCCGGGTCACAATCCATCACTGAGGAAATCAGGGCAGGAGATCAAGTAGGAACTGAAGCAGCAACCATGTGGGAACAGGGCTTGCTGGCATGTTCCCTAGATCAGCCAGCTCTTTTTGTTTTTAGTAGTTATTTTTATTGAAAATAATTTTTTCATGTAAAATATTCTGATCATGCTTTCCATTCCTACAACTACTAGATTCTCTCCATCTTCCCACCCTCCCAACTTTATGCTTCTCTCTCTCTCTCTCTCTCTCTCTCTCTCTCTCTCTCTCTCTCTCTCTCTCTCTCTCCCCCAAACAAATAAAAAACAAAAAAAATTAAAACCAAAGAAAAATCACAATAAACATACACACACACACACACACACACACACACACACACACACATACACACAAAGAAAAAATCCCAAACACATAAAAACACAAAATCAGAAGCCATAATATACAAGCAAAAGAGAAAATGTCTACAAAAATATCACTGAGCTTTTCATTGGCCATTTACTACTAGGCCTGGCCAATATCTGCCCTTAAGTGTTTATAAACTCAGTGAGACTCCATTGGAGAAAAGGAAGTTTTCCTTTGCAAGCAGTTGTCAATTGTAGATACCTTCTTAGCCAGGGATTGATGCTCATGTCCATTTCCCTGTCTCAGTGCTGGGACCCCACCTAGCCCCAACCTGGATTGAACCTGTGCAGGCCCTGTGCATTACTGTACTCTTTGAGTTCATAGGTGCATCGGTTCTGTTGTGTCCAGAAGACACTGTTTCCTTGGTGTCAAATCTTTCAGCCTCCTCTTTTGTATAGCTCCCTTAGCCCCAAAAGGAGGGGTTTGATGAAGACATTCCATTTAGGACAGAGTGTGCCGAAGTCTCTCACTTTCTACACATGTCTAATTGTGGGTCTCTGTGTTGGTTCCAATCTACTGCAAGAGGAAGTTTCTATAACAATGCCTGAGCATGGCACTGATCTATAGGTGTAGCAGAATGTTGTTAGGAGTCATTTCATTGCTGTATTTCTTCAGTAGAACAATAGTATTAGGTTTTCCCCTAGACCCATGGCCTATCTAGTCTCAGGCTCTTGGCCACATGGGCAGTGTCAGGCATGCATTCCATCTCATAGAACTGACCTTAAAAACAATCAGAGAGTGGTTGCTTACTTCCACAATATCTGTGCCACTGTTGCACCAACATATCAAGAAGCCAGGCCACTATTGTAGATTCCAGGGTTTATAGCAGGTTTGGTGGTTGCCTTTCTCCTCTGGTAGCATGTAAAGTGCCTTCCAGTACCATGAACACTAGGCAAAAGGGGTGAAGGCTCTAGTTAGGAGCTAGTTCAACTTCTCTGTGTTCAGTGAGATATGTGAGTGTTGTCTTCAGCAATGAGGCCTTACTATCAGCTCATGGAGAGCAACCAATAGACTTAGAGATAGCCTGAGTTGTTTGGGGGTTTCCGTGGGTCAGTCCCCTTTGTCCAATGACTCAACTGTAATATAACACATTTCTGGCACTGGATGTTTCACTTGTTGGCAAAAGATGACTAGTTGAGGCATTGTCTCCCATTTTTGGTGACTCTATTTATATTTCTTTCATATATACTTTAAGAAGCTTCTACAGTAGTACGTTTTCATACTTACGCAACCCAGAACTCCCTACCTAAAGATGATACCGCTCACAATGGGCTGGGCCCTTCTAGATCAGTTATCAAGAAAATGTCTGTGTAGACATGACCACAATCCAATCTGACCAACATACCCCAATCCCTGCAAATTGAGACTCCCTTAGGTAACTCTGACTTCCAGTTTCTTTTTCCCACACAACCTCTCCTGTTTCTTGTACAAATGAAATGGGTTATCCAAATAACTCATTGTGGGCACCTTAGTTTCCACATTGCGTTGAAAACAATATTATTTTCTTCACCACGGACTGTTTTGCATTAGTTCTGAATTTTAAAAGTGTGCCTTAAAATATTAATCTTGATTCCCTCTGCTTATTGGCACTCCCTTAAATTTTTCTGCCATGATAACTGCCTCATCTGTCTTCCTTTTCTGCCTCATCTTTTTAGATTAACTTATAACCCACCCCAACCTGACATTTACTATCCAACCTGCAAGGGAAACTAACCTGGAAAGGCTCATAAAAAATCCACCATGTGTCATTTATTTTAAAGGAAAATTTGTTGTGTCTCCCTTGACATTCCTTAAAGCATTCTAAACACATAAAACAACCAAAACATATACAAATATAATGATCATAAAGCATATAACTGTATTTATATCTATATACCTTCCTAAAATGTCAACATCTCATCTTCCTTCCTTTTTAACACTACCTACCTTTCTATTTTTTAAAGTTTATTTTTATTTGTGTATGTGTGTGTGTGTGTCATGTGGGAGTGCAGTGAGGGTTGTGGGCACGTACAGAAGCCAGACAGGGTATTGGATACCCTGGCTCTGGAGTTGCAGGCTATTGTGAGCTGCCCAACATGGATGCTGGGAACCAAACTTAGGCCCTTTGAAAGAGCAGCACATGCTCTTAAACTCTGAACCACCACCCTGTCTTCCACATTTCTTAAGATTATACTTACAGCTTCCTTTTTAAATTTAACTTAATTTTATTTTTAATGATGTGTGTGTGTGTGTGTGTGTGTGTGTGTGTGTGTGTGTGTGTGTGTGTGTGTGTTGAAGGAGTATGTGTTGGGGGTATGTGCTTTCAAAGTCCAGAGGCATTGGAGCCCTCTAGAGCTAGAGTAATAGACAGTTGTGAGCTGCCCTCTGTGGGTTTGTGTAACTGAACTCAGGCCCCCTCTAAGAGCAGTATGTGTCTTTACCCTTTGAGCCATGTCTCTGTCTCAATTAAAGTTTTCTTATCTATACCAAGAAGAAAAGGAACAGGCAAGTTCATAGGATTTGGTTGACCTACTGACTAGGGCATGAGCCTATGAAACTTATCCTGAGACACAAACATGAATACCAGGGTTACAGTTTTTCTTTTTAAGGTAATCTTGATATTTCTATGTCAATTGAAAAAATATTTGTTCATTCTATGTGCATTGTCTTGGCATTTAATAATCTAGAACTTTTCCATGAAATGTTGCCTTTTTTTTTTTTGACCAGCATGACACTGCCATCAACCTACCCCTATAATAACTGGGTCTGAATTATTGGCATTATTTTAAATACATTGTGGCAATGTTTCCAGTGGTGACAGTGAGTTGAATTCAATTTAGTTGTTGGCCAAGGCAGGCGGATCCCACGGAAATCTGCAAACAACCCAGACTGATACTAAGACAAAGGGTTTCTCTCCACACCCTGACAGCAGGGTCCCCACTGCTGAGGGCAACGTTCACACAACTCATTGAACATGGAAAAAGTTGAGCTGGTGTCTACATGGAATTTTCACCTTCATATTCTAGACTCTGGTGTGGGAAGGACTCTGCAGGCTACAAAAAGAGAAACGTGGGCAGCAATCCAGCCACAAAACCTTTGACCTACAATCTGTCCTACCCCAAAATATGCTAAGCCAATGGTGGCAGAGAACTTGTGGAAGTAGTCAACCAATGTCTGGTTTGACTTAAGGACCACCCTATGAGAAGGAACTCATGTCTGACACTGTTGGGGTAACCAAGAACCAGAGACTAGATAGCCCAGAGACCTAGGGTAAAATTAAATGATTTGCAATGATATTCTGCTATACTCATAGACCAGCACCTTATCCAGTCATCATCAGAGAGGCTTCCTATGGCAGCAGATGGAAACAAATGCAGAGACCCACAGTCACACAGTATGAAGAAAGAGTCTACAATGGAGGTCTCCATCAATCCTTTCCCTCAGGGATCAGGGAATCCCACAGAAGAGGAGGTGGAAAGATTGTAAGAGCCAGAAGGGATGGAGGACACCAGGTAACAAGCCCTCTGAAGCAACTAAGCAAGGTGCATATGAGCTCACAGAGACTGGAACAGCAAGCACAGGTCTACATGGGTCTGAACCAGGTCCTCTGCATATATATTATAGTTATTAGCTTAGCATTTTTTATGGGACTCCTGACTCCAAGAACAAGTGGGTCTCTGACTCTTGACTGCTCTTGGGACTCTTCTTCTCCCATTGGGTTGCTGTGTTCAACTTCAATATGATAGTTATTACTTCATATTTTCATACTTTATTTTGTCATGTTTGGTTGTTATCTCTTAGAAGCCTCTTCTTCTCTAATGAGAGGCAGAAAGGATGTGGATTCGGAGGGGGGAGGATAGGGAGTAACTGGGAGGAGTAGAGGGAGGGGACACTATAATCAGGTTATGTTGTATGAAAAAATAATCTGTCTTTCAATCAAAGAAAAAGAAAACAGAAAGAAACCAAACTAAGGGAGCAGTAGAGCAAGCCAATAAGTAGCATTTCTCCATGGAATTCCCCTTTTCCAGTTCCTGCCTTCAGATTCCTGCCCTGCTTGAGTTCCTGTAAGCTATGAGCTGAAATATTTTCCTCCTCAAATCAACCAACCAAACAAAAATGTCTAGTGCCTGAGTAGTGCTTGCTGTATTTAATGGGCATTTGGGTAGCTGTTTCTTCCGGATTAAAATATTCCTTCATGGAATAGGAAGGGCAGAGGCTCACAAAACTACTAAGAAAGTTGATGTGGGATGTTCTTCTGGACAATGTGAATATGTGCTGCTTTGGCCCATGGCAGGGCAGAATATAGCTAGGTGGGAAAGCCAAATTCCACTGAATACAGGGAAAAAGAGAGATAGAGTCAAGTAGACGCCATTCAGACGCCCAAGGAGCAAAATGTCAGCAGATTGGTGTTGCTGGAGAGCTTTTCTCCAGGTTCCCCAAGCCCCACAGTCCCACAATCCACTTATAAAATAATCACTCAGACGCTTGTATCACTTATAAACTGTATGGCCGTGGCAGGCTTCTTGTTAACTGTTCTTATATCTTAAATTAACCCATTTTTGTAAATCTATAGCTTGCCACATGGCTGGTGGCTTACCGGCTTCTTTACATGCTCTTCTCCTGGCGGTCGCTGCAGTGTCTCTCCCTCCTTCTTCCTGTTTCCCCAATTCTCCTCTCTCTTTGTCCCGCCTATACTTCCTGCCTGGTCACTGGCCATCAGTGTTTTATTTACATAGAGTAATATCCACAGCACTTCCCCTTTTCTTCTTTTTTTAAAAAGGAAGGTTTTAACTTTAACATAGTAAAATTACATATAACAAAACAATTATCAAGCAAGAATTACAGTTACAATATTAAAGAAGATGTCCTATCTATCTTATATTTGTGAGTTTAAGGTTTTATATCTAACTTATCTTTTATCATAACTGAGGAAATTATAACTATCTAGTCTTTAACCACATCAAAGACCTGAGAAGGAAGATAATGGTACCTGAGAAATGGTAGATGGATGCAAGCAACTTTCGGGAATCTTGCAAGAGTAGACCAAGACAGCTGGCAGCCTGGACAGTCACCTAATGTTTCTCAGCATTATTGGTGCATTCAAATTGGCTACAGGCCTAGAGTATCTGACAGACCATTTTCAGAAGCAGGAATTCTGAAAGACCATCTTACCCTGTCTTGGCAGAGTACAGTGGTCGCTTTCCTTGTGTCCCGCTTGTCCAGGAAGGACAGCATTGCATTTGTACTGTCAGCCGTCAAGGCAAGGGCAGTTCTTTGCCCAGTAGGCCATTTTGTGCCAAGAAGACAAACTTCCAAATGGAAATGTCTTAGAAGCCCAACATTCTCTCGGGATCAAATTGGTGCAGCCAGGAGCAATTGTGTCTCATGTCAACAGAATTCTAAGTTATTTAAATGCCATATTCTCTAGGTCTATGAAGTGTTTGAAGATTACCTATCTATCTGAAATATATCTATGTATACCTAGAAGACTTAACTAACATGGTTACAAATATGATTATCATAAATGACTAATTATTAACCTATTTTTAATTATCCATTACAATTTTAAATGAGCTACATAAACATAATACCTCAAACAAGAATAGAAATATATATATACAGTATAACAAAATTAACTTCAAGTTTGTATCAATAAACTAAAATTTATACCAATGTAAAACATTTTAAGCATAAACTAAAATCTATACCAATGTAAAACATTTTAAACAAGTTGTTCTTTAAAAGTAGGTTGATTAATCTATCCTTTTATCTTATCATCTCTATATCCTCCTATATATCTATATCATATCCCCTTTTCTTTTTTAGAAAGAGATCACATTTATAATCAACCTATTTTAAATAAAAATATTGGTTTTTCTCTGTCCCACACCAGAGGGCTCTTCTGATTTGGGACACAAGAATCTCTTAACCATTTTTTTTTTAAGCAATATGTCTGGGTTTAGAGGGGGAGTGAGCCAATTCCACCTCTAAAGCCAGCTTGGTATATTTGGGAATTTGGGCGTAGCATCTCTTACTACTTCCTGCTGGAGGGGGGCGCTGTATCTTATGGGGACGCAAAGAAAACTTTAGGCCTATGGGGTAGTCCATGAGGCTGTATTGTGTGAACCAGTTGCCTTGAAACCGCTCTGGATGTTGGATCATCTGGGCCATGGTGTCATCGGAGACCTTTCAGGGGGTCTTGGCTGGTGAAACCTGATGTATCTTAATCTGGAACAAATCCACAGCCTCTGGCTTTCTGTGGAAACAAAAGCAGAACCTCTTTTCCAAAGCAACATATCCTTAAATCCAAATTTTGAAGTCAAGGTACCTTTAAAATATACATTTTGGCATAACTCAACAGCTTTTGCAATCAAATGTTTTTCTTCAGTTACGAATATCAAAGAGAACATAATTCAGATTCTCTGTGTGGTAGCCATCTTTACGTGGCTTATTTTTTATATTACCTTAGCCTATTGCTTTAAACTGTACCATTCTAAGACTGAAACGGCGCTGTGACTGCTGGCTCCGCCCACTTCAGCTTCCCAACATGGCAGTGGTACGTTTTCCGCCAGCTCTGGGAATCATCAAGTCTCAGAAATAGTAGGTCTACGCTTTTATCAAAGCAGCGTGTAGCCCAGAAACCTTTTTTTTTTTTTTTTAATACTAGTAAAGAATAAATCTACCACACAGCGTAATGAGGCAGATGCCTCATTTCCGCCATACTGCTGGTCAAACGCACATGCCAGGAACCCGCCGGTGTTCAAACCTGCGTTTTGCAGCGTCTAGCTGCCCGTATGAGACAAGAAGCAGGAACCTGTTTTTGGCTCTGTTTAGAATTGGTTATTAAATATTCTCAGGTTTAAGGTGGAAACTCGAGCCGTTGGGCGCCATTTGTTGCTGGAGAGCTTCTCTCCAGGTTCCCCAAGCCCCACAGTCCCACAATCCACTTATAAAATAATCACTCAGACGCTTGTATCACTTATAAACTGTATGGCCGTGGCAGGCTTCTTGTTAACTGTTCTTATATCTTAAATTAACCCATTTTTATAAATCTATAGCTTGCCACGTGGCTGGTGGCTTACTGGCTTCTTTACATGCTCTTCTCCTGGCGGTCGCTGCAGTGTCTCTCCCTCCTTCTTCCTGTTTCCCCAATTCTCCTCTCTCTTTGTCCCGCCTATACTTCCTGCCTGGTCACTGGCCATCAGTGTTTTATTTACATAGAGTAATATCCACAGCAGATTGGCCATGTGGCAAAACATGAATTAATAGAAATGGATTAATTTAAAATGAAAAAAACCAACTAGCAAGAAGCCTGAACCATAGAGCAGTTTGTAATTAATATTAAGCATCTGAGGGACAAAAAAAAAAAAAAAAAAAAAAAAAAAAGGCTGCTGCCCAGTTGGGAGTGGGTGGGACCGGGTAGGACCAAGAAACTTCAGTCTACAGAAAGTCATGAGAATCAGGCTGATCTTCAAAGGGTAATATAAACAGCAAGCATCTGATAGGGCAGAGAAGACTCTTCAGTGGAATTGCCCACAAGTTGTGTTGGGAACTCTAGTGATGCCACTTTTAGGAGCTGTTACCTATGCTGGCATGAGCTTGCTAGTAGTAGAGATTCCTGAGTCACCATGCTCCTTATTAGATAATCATTCACTCATGATCCTAGAAGTAATCTCAACAAATGTATTGTCTTAGCATGCTAGACTTGGATTGACTTGTGTCTTCAGCCTGTCACCAGTGTCTAATCTGGGGCAAGGAGAAATTTGTTCATGTCTCCCCAGGAAAAGTCACACGGCCCTGGGCCAGCTAGAGCCCTCATGCTGGGAAAGGTTGAACTGAGGTAGTGCCCAAAGCCTCTCCTTTAAGACATTTGACATTCTCTTAGAATTCAGTTTTGAATCTTTGTCTAGCTTTGTGTGTGTCCACAGGTGCTGGTGTGTCTGTCCTGGTATTTCTAGAGTGTCTGTATTTTCCCAAGGCAATTTGCCCAACTCACTGTTTCCTGGTACTTTTCCTTTCATACTTAGGCAGATAGACATGAGCTTCACTAGTTTTTAAAAATCAAGCCAAGTTAGTAGAAGAAATAAAACACCAATTTATATTAACTACCTCTCATTAAAATTAATAAAAGATTAAACATATCCCTTTATAGCCAAACTTCTGTGTTCATCCTAATTACCTATAGTATAGTTCCAATTAAGTTTCTTTCTCAATATCATTATGAAATTATGACCTTCCACAAATTCATCCTATTTCAATTAAGCACAATTATCATGTCCTTTTCTTTTCGATGCTCAAATTGTAGCTTGGCTAGTGAGAAAACTCTAAGCTGGCTCATTGGTCCTTTTAGCACTTTTTTTGTGTCTCTGATATCTGTAAGACCTGGTTATTCCAGAGACAGAGAGACAGAGATAGAGAAATACAGAGAGACAGAGGAAGAGAGGAGAGCCATGACTATATACAGAGAACAAAGTACTACTGCTGATAGCTTTAGATCAATAAAACTGCCTCCGAGTCTGCCCATTACTATATCGTAACACCATCATCGTATTTATGCCACTGAGCCTGACTGTCTTTGGGCAGGACATCTTGTTCATCACTAAGACTTCTTAATATAGGGATGTAACAAATGGCTACACCTTGAACCTTAGCTGTTTCATAGTTTTAGCCTTGGGTTAAGTCAGCTTTTCTACTTGTCTTCCCAGAGGGATGACAGCTGCAGACCCTCACACTTGGTCTGTGTTCCCCTAATCCGCTGTGGTCCCAGACAAAAATACCCAAGTTCAATTCTCAGGCCACATGACATGTTGTCCATCTGGAACATGTATGCCTTCCGTGCCCCAGAGGAGTAGTCATTCTGGCTGGAGGCATGTTGGCTTCATGTCTTCCAAGAAAGACTTGGCTTTGCTCACAACACAGTTCTTCTGCGTTTGGGGTTCCATCTGGAGATTCCCCCTTCTCCCCTTCATCTGTGCTTCTTCTACCAGCAGCTCCAGGTCTGAGTCAGTAGCTCTTCCTCATTGACACCCCCATTTGAATGGTAAGAATAGGAAGAAATCCCACCTCTGGAAATTCTCTTCACTAGGTCTTAGAGAGGGCAGGTGCTCTCCCCCCTACACACACACACACACACACACACACACACACACACACACACACACACACACCCCTTTCAACTTCATCTCAGTTTATTTCTGCAGATCCTGGTTTCACAAAGCTTTAAAGAGTGTTCCCAAGGGCTGCTACCCCAGGCTTGCTGGGCTCTTCATTCAGGAGACCTGAAACCATCCCAGATATGCAGCAGTCTTAGCTCATCTATTTCTCATCAACAGGTTGAGGGGGTCGCCATCTTGGGACCATATCGCCTTCCCATTTATGAAGAGGGTTTTGGATAAGATTGTGGAAGACACAGATTAGAAAGTAGAGCATGGTAGGGTCATTTCTGATATCTAAAACCCCCTAGTAGGACTAGAACAGCTGTTTAGTTTTCACTCTATCCCATTGAGTAGGGGCAGGGTGCAGGAGGGGTGTAGTGGTCCCAGAGGACCCATCAACCAAGACAATAGGGTCCAGATATGATAAAATTGGTACAGTGTATTGTATTTTAAATCATGAAAATGTTTTAAAACTGTTTTCCTAATGCAAGCTAATCCTTAAGTGTTTGAATGCAAAACCTTCCATTTATGGGAACACTAAATAACACTTTGATCTTTCCAACATGCTGAGCCAGCTTCTGTCATTATTCTCATTTTTAAGGTGAGTAAACTGAGGCTTACATAAGTCAGTTATCTATGGCCAAAAATTAGTACGTAGTAGCTTGGGATTCAAATCCATGCAGTCTGCCTGATCCTAGAACCCACGGTCTCAAGTGTGTGCTACGACAGTTGAGAAATGCTACAGTGTGGAATCTTTTTGTCACCTTATCAAGAACATTTCCCCAATCATACAATTCCCTTCAAAGATTTTTTTAAGTAGTTGAGAATTATTTGCTTAAAGATGTAGTTTTTTTTTTCCAGGCCTGTTAAGATGTGCCTATAATCTAAACTACTCAAGATGCTGAGGCAATGGATTGCTTGCTCTACCTTAGCTTGGCTACTAAGGTCAGCTTGGGCAACTTAGTGAGACACTGTGTCAAAAGAAAAAAAAAAAAAAGATCCAGGTACATAATTGAAGCAACACAGAGGAACAGAAGGGAAATCTAATTTTGCTAGTCTTGTAAGACATAGACTCCTTCAATCTCTCCATGTTATAAAAATGACTCAATAAACATTGTACAATAAAGCATAGTACTTATCTTTTTGTATTTGTGTCTCCAATTACTTTCTTAGGTTAGATGCATCAGCAGGGGATTAGTGGAGCCAAGGAAGGGAGCAATTTGATGACCCAGGTAGACGGTGGCATATCACTTTGCACAGAATTTGTGTGAGTTCATCCTGGGGGCAGCTACTTGTGAGGGAGCCTTTTCCTGCGAGACTTTAACAGAACACTCTCTTAGGAAGTAAGCCAGCATGATGGCTCTGTGGGTACTTGCTGCCAAGCCGAAATCTGATCCTCTGAACCCATATAGTGAAAAGAGAGGACTGATTTCTGCAAGCTGTCCTCTGAACTCTCCTGTTACATGTGCCGTGGCATAGGTACACAGGCCCACACACAACACACACACACACACACACACACACAGGAATCAATAAATGTATGTATAGAGGATTTTGCCACGTGTGAGTGAATAAGGTACATCTCATATCCATTTGATTAGCTGTGACAACATTTTTTTTTCATGTGTACTGGAGTTTGCATTTCTTTCCATGTTCCGAGTGGATCTTGCCTGTATCTCCTTGCAGGATTAGGGTTTCATTTACCGATTTGAAAGAGTGCATTCTGTGCTCATTTAACGATATCCCCGTCTGCCTTGCTGCTTCAACAACTTTTCCCAATTTGTCATTTCATTGTTTCGAGTCACATTTCCTGAGGTAGAGCATTTAGCAGTCTTAATGGTGTCGGGGTAAAATCTGTCTAGCGTTTCCTTGGTAATTACTTGCATGGCTTTTTTTTTTTTTAAACTTGGAATGTCTTTTCTTCACCAGAGAGCCATTAATTTTTAAAAATGGCTCATCTATGTGTAGTTCTACAATCCATCTGTTTTTATTGTTTTGGTTTGAGGCTGTGACCATGGTGAGACCGTGGTTTGAATTCATCAGTTTTCCCAGTTATTTGAAAATAACATTTCCTTCTTCATGTTTAAAAATTTGTTGTAGCTGTGTTTCTTTTATCAAGCTGGGGTATATGCTACAGTCTAGTTGAGGGTGGTTGCTTCTCTCCTGTCAATCTGCAGGCCTGTTCCTGATCTAGTAACAGTCGATTCCATTTGTTGTTGCTGCTGCTGCTACTACTTTAATATCTAGAAGGATATGCCTACTGATTAACTGTTCCAATTTTCCTTTTTAAAAAATGTTTTTAACTTTTAAAAATTATAACTCATGAGCTGGAGAGAGAGGTTGTTAAGCAAAGTACTTGCCTCACAAGCATGAAGGCCCAAGTTCAAATCCTTAGGACCCACGTGAAATCTGGGTATGGCAGCACACCTATAAACCCCAAATGCAGAGACAGGTGGATCATATACATGTGTGTGTAGATACCAAGTTCATGACCTCTCTTTAGGGTCAGGTTGAAATTTGTCATAAAAACATCCATTTGCTTCAGCTGCTCAAAGTTATACAATATTTCATAAATAGTAGTTTCATAATTTATAGAAATTCCCCTGTTCACTTTTATATTCCTTTTCTACTTTTCAGTTTTGTTTTCTCTCTTTGCCTTGTATATTCTCTAGAGTGATCCAAGTTCTTCATTTTGCAGAAAAGAGAATTCAGATTCTGAGTATCAGTGAATTATCCAGACCAAAGCTACTGAGAGCAAGTAACAGGACATTCTGAATCAGAAAGCTCTGACTCAGGAGCCCACAATGCTATCTTACATTCTTCTTGGACTTTGTTTTCTCCAGTTTTGCACATGTCTTGGTTTCTTTTCTTGTTGCTGTGGTAAAAATACCCCCAAACAACAACTGATGAAAAATGAGGCCTTGAATTTGAAGGGAAGTGGGGAAAGATACGGGAAGGTTTGGAGGGAGGAAAGGGAACAGAGAAATATAATTAAGACACAGCTTTAAGGAAAGCAACTTGGGTGGGACGGGCTTGTGTGGGCTTACAGTTCAAGGTATAGTCCATCCTGGTGGGGAAGTCGAGGCTGCACTAGCTCCAGGGAGCTGCTCACACTGCATCACAATCGGGGAAGAGAAAGGAAAGGATGCAGGCTAGGGATGAGCTTCCCTTCTCCATTTCATTTGGGCCAGCAGCCCCTTCCAAGGAAGTTGCCCACCCCACTATTAAGATGGCTCTTCTTACATCAGTTCACACAATCAAGACAATCCCTCACAGGTGTGTGCAGAGGGCCATCTCCCAGAGGATTCTAGAATCCATCAAGATGACAACAGTAATCATCAACACTGGGTATACCATCTCCTTTTTTAATTCTTTGAACTCGAGATTTAAAACATTATTACATTTATGTAGCATGCATGTGCATGTGTGCATGTGCACAGGGGTAAGGTGAGTCCCACAGTATGTGAAGGTCAGAGGACAATTTATGGGAGCTCTTTCTGTCCTTCAATGATGCGTGTCATGGAGATCAAAGTCAGGTCCCCAGGACTGGCAGCCAGTGCTCTTACCGATTGAGCTGCCTCTCTGACTCCTGAATTTAAGATATATATATATTTTAAGATCACCCCAAGTCCATCGATTCTCTAATGATCAAAGCCATGAATACTATAATTTCCATTGTTCTTCGCAAGTTCTTGCTATGTAGCCCAGGCTGGCCTGGAACTCACTATGTAACATAATCTGGCTTTGAAACTGAAGCCCCTGCTTCCCTAATGATAGGATTACAGAAGGGTGGTTCCCAAGCCTGGAATCTTCATTGACATGGAGCTTACTCTGTAGCCCAAGAAGGCCTCATACCTGCCATCCTCCTGCCTTTGCCTTCCCACGGGCTTACAGGTGTCTGCCATGGAGCCCAGCAGTAACACAAAAGCTTTGACACCCTCCTTGGTAAGACAAAGAATGTCCTTCCTTTAGACAGGCTTCATTGTAGCCTTGGTTGACCCCAGGCTTACTACGCAGCTGAGGATGACCTTAATTTCTGATTCTCCAGCGCTCGTCTCCCAAATGCTGGTGTGAAGCATCACACATGGTGTATGTATGTGGTCCCAGGGATGGAGGCCAGGCTCTGTGTGCGCCTAGGTAACCACTCTACCAATGGAAATTCTCCTCTTGCTCTGGAGCATCCTTTTCCCACAATTGTTGTCAACATCATTTAGAATCATAGACAAACTACTGTGTTTATCTCTAATGATCTCAAGAAAGCAAAAAAAAATGTATTTATTCTAATATTTTTTCAACATTTCAAAACCTAATTCGGTATGTTTAGCTGGAACTGTCACCATCATTTTTAATGTCTTTGCTATTTATTCATGAGGCTTTTGTCTTTTACATATTGTTTCCTCAGAGAGGATCTTTTGGCTTTCCAATAAAAGTACAGAAGGGGCCTTTGTCTCAGATCTTCATTAGACTGCTTTTCTTTGCACTGTCTTCTTCACAAATTGACATTTCAGTCATAGTGGGTTTTTTCCCAGTACTACTTATTAGACTACGCTCTTTGGGGCACCTATTCTTGTGATGTGTTATCAGCTCACTGTGTTCATTTTTATCCTACATAGTCACATTTGTGTTTTTCTCTGGATGGTTGTAGAATTTTTAAAAAAGTATCTTTTATGTGCAAACAAATTTTCATGATTATGTCTGCACATTTTTATTTAGCATTTTTGCCTAAAATGTGGTGCAGTATTTTAAATTGTCTGTGATTTTTTTTTTAATTAAGCTGAAATCTGCCTTCTGTTATTATTTGTCCGAGGAAGCTGATGTAGTTAGAATGTGAAATATTCCCCCATAGGCTTATGTCTTTGAACACTTAGTCACCAGCTGGTGATGCTGTGTGGGAAGGAATTTGGGGAGTTTTGGGAGGCAGAGCCTCCCGGAAGGAAGTGGAGACAAGCCTTGAGATTTCCTGTGCACTCTGCTTCCTGATTCCGGATGCGATGTGTGCAGCCATACCCTCCACACTGCCATGCCCTTCAGAGACTGGAGAAGTTCCAACAACAAGTCAACGTAAGCTCCTTAAGTAGCTTCTTATCAGGAACTCGGTCATGACAACAAGCAAAATCACTAACAGAAACTCCCAGCTGTTCTTGCCCCCAGGGCTCTGAGTCTTCCTAGACCAAGAGACAGTCCTAAAAATCGGAATGAGAAGCTACATGATCCCCTGTCCCAGCCTCCCACTTCCCTTGACTGACAACCAGTCTAGGGCCTTCACTGCTGATTGGAGAATAAATTTTGAACAATGTCAGTATCATTGTTGTAAAGCACTAAGTTAGAGGTCGGCTTGCCCTATGACATTAGCAACAACTACAACATGGTCCAGGTTGTCCATATGAACATGTTCCTATTTCATTTGCATCTCAGGACTTACTCTGCAATTACCTTTCCCTTCGCCCAGTCCCATAGCACATTGCTGGGAGCTGCATCTGCTCAGGTAGACCCAGCAAGATGAGAATGTGCGGTGTATGGTGGGTTAAGGGCAGTCAAGGTACTTTCTGGTTGAGAAACCAGCCTGGATCTCAACATGGAGGCACCTTCTGCCTTTTTATGAAGAGAGGAGGTGCTCATCCTTGCCTCTGTGTTAGGAACAACTTCCTCAATAATCTGACGTGCTGTATTTAGCATCCTGATTCTCAGCCCCTTTATGTCCTGGCAACCCTTTGGAATGCTCACAGGTATTTGAACAGATATTGGAAAAGAAACATCCAGGCGACTATTGTGATCTGAAGTTCAGCATCCTTCCTCCGTTCTGTAGTCTAGATATGCTGCTGAGACGACAATCAGACACAAGATAAACAGCAGGTGGACTCTACCCCCAAGTGCCCAGCTATGTCATTAGTGGCCCGGGCGCTTTCCCTGCAGGATGCCAGTATGCTGACTCCATCAGAATGAAAATATCCATACCTCTTTTGAAGATGGTTCTTTTTCTAAAGCTCAAAAATCAGAAGCAAACACAAATATCATACTAAAATACAACCCAATATTGGTTTCTTTTGAACCGATTTTAGGCTGACTTTTTCTCAAACCATGATGCATATGTACATATTCTTTCTAAATTAAGAATCAGCTAGCCTATTTGGATAAACAAATTCTGTTTACTTTCACACCGACAGAAGACCCCGAGGGGAGGTCCTGAAAGCACAAACAAAGCTAAGAGTATATTTTTATTCTTTTTTTCTCCTCACCTCAAAACTAATCTGTCATGAATATAGCACATTTCAAAAAATCCTATTTATCTGCTGTTAATTCTCCAAATTCTACCCATGCTCTCACGTCTTCTCTTTGTCCACCTGGATTCCAGATTCACTTGGTTACAGATTGTATTGACATGGATGTTTATCCTTTCTATTCTTTGTTGAGCTTCAGGACATAGTCAACTTGAGAGAGATAATTTACGATATGAATCTCAGAATACAGTGGCCAGCTAACAGAGAATATGGGACACAGGCATGTATCAGGCAAACAGGAAATGGTTTGGGGAAGAGAAGGACTATAAGGAATAGAAGCAAACTTCAGCTCAGTACAAACATTACTTTCAAGGTAAAGAAGTTGTCCTCACTCCAGTTCTATCCTTGTATAATAATAATGATGATGATAATAATATATTATTATGAATAATATATTCTATGTTAATAATATATTATTTTATATATTATTTCTATATTATTTGTCATACATACATCTACATCTACAGGGTAAGCATCTAAGCACTGATTTTTCCATTCCAATGACAATCAGAAATCATTCTATGCATGTGTTTCCCAACCTTGTATTTGTTGTGAAGAAAATTGGAGTTGGCAAAAGATGATTCGTGTGAATTACTTGAACAACAGTTTCTCATTGTGTTGAATTACATTGAGGCCACTTGCTATGAAATCTTGCCACAGTCCAGTGACAGGGGAAGACTGTCACTGTGTGTGTGTGTGTGTGTGTGTGTGTGTGTGTGTGTGTGTGTGTGTATGTGTGAGACCATGAAGTTAACCTACTTCTCTTCTACAGGGTGAGAGACAAGCTCTCCAAATCCCGACCACTCAGTATTTACCTGTTACATGTTACTATTTTAGGACTTTGAGGTCAATTTGCCTTCCCACGTCAGGAAATAGTCGTCTGGCTTCCCAGTGTCCAGAATACTGCCAGTAGCCAACAAAATAAAATTCTGAAAGGCTAGGCCTTACTAGCAATGTTTTCTTATAACTGTGAAGAGTTACCTCGCCCAGAAAAGTGAATAAAAATCCAAAATAAATGCAAGCTCTCTGTGGGCACTGACCACTGACCCATTCATTCCTAAATTCACTACTCACCACTAGGGGGATAGGGAGACCAAAAGGAGCTCAGCTGGATGCTGGAATATTTCTGGTTTCTCCATGGCAATATCAAGGCCATCTTGTCCAGGAGGTGGTCTTTAGACTCTGTCTTGTTCTCCAAGTCTCCGTGGATGGTCTATTTCTAAAGCTGGTAAGAGGGAGTGATGCTGGATCAGGAGTGCTAAGCCCCCTAGCCTGCTTCTTCTTCCCTCATTCCTCTTCTTTTTAGGTACTTCCATCTGTTCCTGCTGGAGCACGTAGGTTCAGTCCCTACCAACTGCTCTGAACACCAAAGTCACTTGTTGCCCTTCTTGGTAGCAAGGGCTTAGGAGGCCCAAATCCCCATGTATGTGGGATGACTAAGGTAGCCGCCATCACAACTTGATGAGCTGTGCAGACCCAATGGTGGTTAGTTTTCTGCCTCTTCATTTGTGTTTTGGGGATGGCAAAGACGGACGCCCTCATTGCTCACAAAGCTCCATCACTCCAGAGCCACAGTTTTGATTAGGACTGGTACTGAGTGAAGGTTATTGAACTAAATGCTCAAAATCCCCTCTTTCACACTATCTAAGCCTGTCACTGACTTGGTGGATTCTTAAGTCTTCTGGCGCAGCATGCCATTCATAGCCAGTTACTGTTAATTCTAGGAAGCATCGGCAGTCCTAAATCCCTATCACTGATAGTGTTTATGCCTAATTTATTTAAAGATAGTTCATGCTATAGATCTAAAATAAAGTTAAGTTGCTCTCCCATCAGTCTGCACGAGGCAATGTGGTTTGGAGCAGAGAGCTGGGCTCGGATTCGAGTCCTGTCCCATTTCAGCTGTGTGATACAGGGTTATCTGCCACACCTCTCTGGAGCTTTACTTCTTCTTCTTCTTCTTCTTCTTCTTTTTTTTTTTTTTTTTTTTTTTTTTTTTGGTTTTTCGAGACAGGGTTTCTCTGCGTAGCTTTGCGCCTTTTCCTGGAGCTCACTTGGTAGCCCAGGCTGGCCTCGAACTCAGAGATTCGACTGCCTCTGCCTCCCGAGTGCTGGGATTAAAGGCGTGCGCCACCACCGCCCGGCATGGAGCTTTACTTCTATGGGGAAAAGTGTGACTCCCAGCTTCCTGATGAGACTGCAAGATGTAAGCGGACTGTAAGCAGACACCCTGCTGGCTCTGCCATCCTTTACTGAGTAAGTAGCATTTCAGGTTAGTTCCTCTTCTTAGGTCTGTTTTCTCACTAAACAGGGCTTATCGCAACATCTAGTTCAGAGGGTTGCTGAGGGTTACGGGGAAATGCAGCTCTGTACCCAGAGCTTGGTCAAGGCAAGCACAAGATAAACATCAGCACTTGTGATGACAGGGCATGTAAAAAGTCTTGAAGACTAATGCACTCGGAATAACATTTCAACCTGCAGCCTTGCAACTCAGAGTCAGAGACAGGGAAGACCCCCCACCCCCAGCTCATTAGGGGTCTTCGAGAGTAAGGAAGGATTCTGTAAGGCCAGAGTCCTGAGAAGGGACGAGGGCAGGAAGCCGCAGGACCTGACAAAAGCTGGCATTGCGTGACCAGAGGTGGGAGAGGGAAGACAGGCAGGCAGCGAGGATTTCAACCATGGTGTAATAGGTCCAGACAGGAGCCCAGAGACACGCGTGCCCCTGTCCTCTGGCTATCAAACTATTGAATTAATGGTCCTGAAGGAATTGAAATTCCCCTACCAGACTCATGCAGTGGGAAGAACTGGGTGCCAGCCACAGGAGGAAACTGTCTACCAGGAAGATATGCCACAGGGTTCTGACAACTCGTCAGACCACCTCACGGGAGAGTGGAACTCAGGCGATCATGGGTTAAAATGATGGGCAAGACTACACCTTGGCCAGGACTACTTGATGATGCATACCCTTTTGTACACTAAAACAAAAGTGCATGCAGAACACGGAAGACGCAGTCGGGGTCGGGGGAGATCACTGGACCCATGTAGTTGTAACTGTTCCCAGTGTAACCCCATTGAATTAATCTCCCTTCCCTGCTTTTGACGGTCACTTGCCCCTCTAATCAGTATATTAAGGACAGGCGGCTGAGCCTCGCTTCTTAGGGCTGCCAGGGAGGGCCCAGGCTTTGACCCTAACAACTCCAGTTACAATACCACCAGTGGAGAACAGTGTAGCTACTGATGCCAGGGAGTGATTTGGGCACAAGGTACCCCAGACAAGGGGAGGCACATTGAAAACCACACCAAGACTAGGTGAGGTCATGTCTGGAAGACAGATGGATGAAGCAATTTATATTTAAATGGTAAGGCAAACAACACACCCCCACTGAGCCGCCGTCTATTCTTACTCGGTTCCTCTGGAAGAAAGTAGAAATTATGGCGGTGCTAATTGCTATGCACTTTTGAATGAGAACCTTGGCATTGGGATACAGACCTCAGGGAAAAGTGAGTCTCTTTTTTGATATGATTGGTAAAGAAAAGTTTTCCAAATGGGTTTGGCCTTTCAGTTGCTAAAGTAGACAACACTAGGTATTTTCTGTTCCTGTCCACTGTCCTCCTTAGCTTCCAAATGCTGTTGTTGGAACAGGTAGATCCTATCAGAAGTGCCTTGTGAACCGAAGCCCTAGGGAATGCTGTGGGTGAGGGCTGATGACAATTGGGCTCAGCTGCAGGCGGACCTTCAGGCCAGGGCCAGGGAGGGACATATAGTCAGGAGATGGGTGGGGACAGAGCAGGCTCCTGGCTTACTGCTTCCTGAATTCTGACTGCAAGCAGCTGGAGAACTAAACAAGGCCCTCTGCTGGGGTCCTTGTGACCTGCAATGCCTGTATTCTGTGGCCAGGGAGAGATCATCAGTCAGCGAGACTCCCTTAAGATCTAACTTCCCTTTTCGGCGCTTCTGTTTCTTTTTCCCATTTTCAGGGAATGGGAGATTTAGATACGTTCAGTAGCCATCGAGTGCAGGAGCAAAGGCTGGTAGACCGAAGAAGCCCCTGGCAGCTTCGACCTCTGGCATCTTCCGGAGCCCCAGAGCGCAACAACTGTCCCCAGAAACCCCGGAACCAAACCAAATACAGCACCAGTACCGAAAATTCTCTCTTTATAGAAGCAGCTTCTTCTCTCCCGCCTTGGCACTCGGGTACCTAAGCATTATGTACCGGGACTAGAAGTAGGGTGCCTGGGCACCCCCATCTCTGCGCCCCATTGCTAGTCACAATACCTACTACCCAGTTTCCGCTGTGGTGCCCAGGGCCCTACAGTGCCTCCTAGTGGTCGGGTAGCACCTTCCTCGCTCAGCCTCCCACCCCACCAAGAGTCCCCGATTCTGCAATTTCTCGGGGCAGCTAGACCCCTCTGGCCGTGACCATCAGCCAGCCCCCAGCTCCCCAAACAGGTCCCTTCGTGCCTCTTGGGGGCGAACCCGCAGCCAGTACTGGCGCAGCCGGCGGCTCAAGGCAACGATCAGGCCGTGGCCCGAGTTTGGGGCGCTAGGGGGTGAAGGCAGGCGAGGCCGGCGGGCCAGGGGGAGCCGGTGAAGGCAGCGGCGGGAGTCTGAGGGAGGCGAAGCGGCGGCAGCGGCGGGCGGCGCGAGGAGTCCCTGTGATTGGCACAGCCCGAGCTGGAGGCGGCGGCGAGGGGAGGGCGGAGGAGGAGGAGAAGGAGGAGGAGGAAGGGGGCGAGCGCGGCGGCTTGCGAGGAGCGGAGCCTTCAACCTCTCCAGCCGCGGCAGGACGGGGGCGGCCGCCGCGGGTCCGGGGCGGGGACAGCACGCAGCCTCGCGGCGCGCACCCCCGCCCGGCAACGGCCACGACACCCGGGGCGAGCGGGAAAGCGGCGGCGGCGGTAGCGGCGGCGGGGGAAGGATGCAGGGGAAGAAGCCGGGCGGCTCGTCGGGCGGCGGCCGGAGCGGCGAGCTGCAGGGGGACGAGGCGCAGAGGAACAAGAAGAAGAAAAAGAAGGTGTCCTGCTTCTCCAACATCAAGATCTTCCTGGTGTCTGAGTGCGCCTTGATGTTGGCGCAGGGAACGGTGGGCGCCTACCTGGTGAGTCCGGGTGCCAACTCTACCACGGACCCCCTTCCCTGCCGGCGCTTCTCCGGCTTGCCGCCTGGCACCGGGAGGGGGCCTCGCCGGCGCCGGGGGCAGGCGGGCATGACCTCGGCCAGGCGCGGAGGTTGGCGACTGGTGCAGAGGCGGCCGCCGGGGGAGCTGCCGGCCCGAGCCCGGAGCGGGCGGGACCGTGGATGCCGGCAGCAGCTTGTGCGCCGGGTAGGGTTTGGGAGCCGGGGCGGGGGGTGCCCGAGAGGAGACGCCACGGGCAGGTGGGCATGAAACTGTTTCTTCTCCCCTCTGGAGAACGGAGCCAGATGGCGAGTTCAGGGAACCTCCTCGGAGACTGGAAAGGCATCGCGGTTCAGGTGACCTGCACATGGGAGGAAAAGCCAGTTAGCATCCTGCGTCCTCTACTCTCCGTTTCATCCGCTCGGAGAACGAATCATTATGCATCATTTTCCCCCCAGGCTCTTTCTCCATCCGCCAATTGCTGGGGAATTTAACAGCTTAGAGTAAAAGGCGCCGGAGTGTGGCCCTGATCTGAGTGGTTGCTGCTGGGGGACTAGTCCCACCCAGATCCCAATAGCCATCTTTCGGTGTTGGGATAAAGTTACAGTACCTGGAGAGCAGCTGCGAGTTTGTGTAGTTCTAGCTTAATTTCCTGCCATGGTCGCTCGCTCGCCCACACGGGGAGTGGATCACTGCGTACAATATGTATCTATTTTATTTGCCTCTAGAACGGGATTATTGATGCTCAAAAGGCCCATGGACGCCTACTATACCCAAGGAACCCGCTTGTAATGACTCAGCACTGTCAAGTACCTACTTTGTTGCTCTCTCCTGCAGTGCTCAGGTGGTCCGCACTTGAGTTTCAGACAATGCACTTCCAGACCTGTCCTGTCTTAACAGGGAAAGATGGCTCAGAGTGGATAGTGTTAAATCTTGACTTGGCTATTGACCTGAAACTGGAATCAAATGTCATAGATTTTAAGTGTTAGTGAGCACGTTTGATGGAGATCGAACCGGACAAGATTTCAAAAGCGGTTGGATAACCACATCCAGAGATAGAGCCATGTGTATCCTGATGTTATCATGAATCTCTCATTCCTGGCCCTGGGTTAAAGTTAATGAGGGCCAGACGCCGAGTACCCAGTACCATTAATAATTTCCCAAGGCTCCTACAGGCTAAGGTGAAGTGAAGCAATGCTTGATTCAAGTTAGTTATGCGGTGACTGGGGGGCTGGGACCTCTACGGAGTCAGTTCTGTCCCTGGGATGAGAGAACATGTAAGGGGCATTTAAGAAATCAAATGCATTTCTGTTGCCCCTCCCTAGATGAGCAGCTTTTAAATCTCCATCTCTGTCTTGTGCGTGTATGTCGTCACTGAACCCCGGGGCCAAAGTTGTTTTATCACATGTATTCGTTTCGTCTATAGTTGTAATACTAAGCTGCAAACTTTGGAATTTGCTCGATGAGATGATGACATTTGGAGGGGCAGCTCCTTTAGGGATGATTTGACTGTTAAGATACTTAGAAGGTACATGTGTTACTGGAGGCAAAGGCACATTAATACTGATAGGTGTGAATCTGTACTGTAGCATGTGCAAGCGATGTTCTGTCTAACCAGGTCTTCCTGTAAAAGGAGGCAATTAGTCTGTCAACAGCTGGCTCTGGTTTTAACAGTTCCTTTGCCCCAAACCAGTTTTGCTGAAGAGTACATTGTCCACGTGTGGCAAACGTCGAGGCTATACTTTTCATCCCAGGAATGATGAATGCCTGAGCTTAGGAGTCTTCGCTTGTAGTGACTTAAGGGTTTTAGACGGAATCGAAGCCGAGCCTCAAGCAGAGGGAGTGGCCTTGTTCTTTTTGGAAAGTTAAAAAGCAAGTGCTTCTACCGCGGGCAACTTCGCCAGGCAGGGCTGGCCCTGGGAGATGAGGGTTACCATGAATCTCAGGACAAGGAAGGGGCAGGAGGCCTTCAGTCCACCTGCTGGTGGCATGGGGACACTTGTCTTTCTGATGCAAAGTCGGAGGGGGGGGGGTTGGAGATGGGTAAAGGTAGCAGGAACCGACAGGTGCCTTGCATAAAGCAGAAGCAGGCCCAGGAGAGGACAGGCCGAGGACACTGAATTAACTTTGATCAGTAGCAGTGCGAGCATAAGGTCCTCAGGGCCCTGCTCTGGCCCGCTGGCTGCCCTGGCCTTCTCTTTACTGTGAGACCCTCAGGTGAAGACTTAGGTAGGTTACCAGGATTGGCCCAGTCAGCTTGCTGCGGCTGCTGGCTTTGATCTTCTGGGTCACTTAAGAGGCTTTTCTTCCTCTGTCCTTTGGGCAGGTGGGGACAGTTTTGGTTTTCTTTCAATCACAGGAGCTTTCTCTCTGGATGTTTGGGGAAATCACTTATTGCAGGAGGGTCGAGGGGCAGGCAGATTTCTTCCTTTTAAAATGTCATTGCGTCTTTCCGAGGAAACCTGGGACCCTGTGTCTATGAGAGGAACACAGGTGGTCCATGTGCAAGGTGTGTGTGTATGTGTATGTGTGTGCATGTGTGCATATGTGATCTTTTCACTGATTGTCAGCATGCTCTTCTGAGAAAGTATTTTCAAATACTCGATGATGAAGAAGGGCTTGCTATGGGACGTTGCCAGCCATGCTTCCTTTCTCCATAAGGACTATGGCTGCAAGTCGGATGTCAATGGCAATATTTCCTATTTGACTTTTAAAGTCCATGCAGCTACCTGGTGTGTGTGTGTGTGTGTGTGTGTGTGTGTGTGTGTGTGTGTGTGTGGTGTGTATGTGTGTATGTGTGTGTGTGTTTTAATCTCCTTGGGTGCCTCTCTGTTTTTAAGTATTGGGAAGTGTCATTTCATTTTTCTCTTTCATTCTGAAAAGAGAGGTTTCTCCTTGTCCTTAGTGTGTCCTCAGCGACATTGGTGTAGGTTTCCCAACTGCAGGAGTGAGGCAGGAAGTGGCTTGTGATTTGAGAAGCTTCCCTGAAAAGTAGGACTCCTGTGTGTGTGTGCCCCTGGGGTGGGGGTGGGGTGCTAAAGAAGAGTAAGAAAGAGGAGGAGAGTGATGGAGGGGGAGAGGGAGGGGGAAAGGGATGGAGAGAGAACCAGAGGGAGAGGGGGAGAAAGGGAGAGGGCAGAGAGAGAGAGAGAGAGAGAGAGAGAGAGAGAGAGAGAGAGAGAGAGAGAGAGAGATTGAGATTTTGATTGATTGGCTCAAGAACCTGCCTGCCCAGGAGACTCAAAGAACTGTATCTAACAAGGCACCCTAGTCTGAGAACCTGCAACTTTTTGCTTGGGTTTTGAGGCCTTCCAGGAAGTGAAGAATGACTGGGACTCGGACATCCTCGGTAGATCTTGGTAGGACAATACAGATAAGGTAATCCAGGTGCTACCCAGCATAGCCAGGGACTCTGAAATCAGCACTTAGATCAATGTTGTGCTGCAGTGTCTTAAACAGCTTGGTTGGCTATGATGTGTGTGTGTGTGTGTGTGTATCATACATACATATATATATATATGTATGTATGTATGTATGTATGTGTGTATGTATGTGGCCTAAGAGGAGGCCTGCTGAGTTTAATGGTCATTGTGCCTTACTTGTATTGTCAAGACAAGGTCATGTGTATTTCTGGTACCCGGGGGTTTGCTTCCCATGGCTCCAGTCTGTACAGCCCTATTTGAAGGGATATAACTGCTGTGGAAGTCTTGGACTGTTGAAAGGAGACTGTTCCCAGGCATGTGGGAACTGGCTGGTCAGAAAGTCATTTGTGTAGATTTATCTGTGCATTGTGGAGGCTTACTGAGATGTGGCAAGCCCGGTAACCCTGAAGAGACAGGTTCATCTGTGTCACGGCATTACTGAGGACTTGAGGAGATAAGGATGTGTACAGGAAATTAAAACTGCTGACACCTTAGGCAATTTCGAATGAAGCTCATGGCCGATGCTATTGAATTGCTGTGGGATGCACATGGAATAAAGGCCAGTGGTAGTCTCTGGAATCATGGGGGGCTCCTGTGAAGCAGAGGTGGGCCTTTCCCTATTTTGAGTTCTGCAGAAGTGTGTTTGAGGTTGTGGTTACAGGATAATGACATAGATGACTGAATGTGGCTAATGAGGAACTGCCTCTCTGCTCTAGAGTCACTTCTTTTTCGGCCAGAGAACATTCAGAGGTTTACAGTTAGCTGCCATGGTTGGTACTTTCTTTTTCTCTAAAGAAGCATCTTTTTGAAGGCAGATTCTTGCATAGCGAGGCTGACGGCTGAAAAACATTTTTAAAGTCCTTGTCAAATTAGCATGATGACTAAGGTAGCTGTATTTTACTTAATCAAATTATTTTATACACTTATGGTTACTCATAATGACAAATTTCCTGCTATTTGCATAATTACTATATAGCCCCCAGGTAGTTTAAAAAAAAAAAAACAACAACCCTGAGTTTTTTTTTCCTTATAGCTTTGTTTAAAATGTTTAATACTCCTTAAGGAAAAAGTGAATTTCTGAAAATTCTCTTCAACCAGGTTTGTGTACACGCCTTTGTTTCCTTGGGGTGCATGTAAGGAGGGGTGTGTGAGTTTTAACAATAGAAGAATCTAAATGAATTGCTTGGACAGTGAGCAAGATTTCTTTCCTGGGTTTTGTTAACACCCCCACACACACACCCCACCCCCCCCACCCCCCACACCCCCCATCCCCTGCCTCCCCCATTCAGTTTCAATACCCTATACAAAGGGTCCAGAGTTCAGGCAGTGTGGTGCTGGCCTTGCCTTTAGCATGGGTACTCTGCCCTTTTGGCTCCTCCTACCTGCTGCTGGAAGGGCATCTTCCTGTGGCAGCCTAGGTGAGGTTCCTTCTGAGTGGTCCATGAACCACTGGGGAGGCAGAGTTCCAGCAGGAAGCACTCTGGGCTTGTTTTGCATAGCTCATGGCAGACTTGGAGGCGCTATGCTGACCAGGGTCTGGCGTACCGAGCGGTGTGGTCAGGGGATGTGTAAGTGTGCTGCTCCAAAAAAAACTGTGAGGATAGAGACTCATTTGATGCAGGAGGGGAATCTAGTTCCTTAGGGGCCACATACCTCTACTGTGACTCCCAGCTTAAACACACACATGTAAAGGGCACAGATTTCACAGGCTATATCAGTTCATAGGCACACACCTAGGAAGAAGAGCTATGGTATTAACCTTCTCTTTGCTCCTACTTTGCATAAGTACTCATGTTCTGTGCATGGTTGCTTGCTCTAAATTATTTGCATACATATGTGAGCAATTCTGAATGTCATATACTTCCTTTTTCTGAAAAAAATATTGCAATGAGGTTTTGTAGCTTTTTTTGTTTGCTTTTCCTTTAGTGCTAGGGATTGAACTCAGAACCTTGCACATGATAAGCAAGTGCTCTATCACTGAGTGATACTCCCAATTCCTTAATGGTAATTTTTTTTTGGAGGGGAGGGTTGAGACAGGGCTTCTCTGTGTAGTTTTGGTGCCTGTCCTGGATCTCTCTCTGTAGACCAGGCTGGCCTCGAACTCCCAGAAATCTGCCTGGTTCTGCCTCCCGAGTGCTGGGATTAAAGGGGTGCGCCACCGCCACCACCTGGCTCTTGATGATAATTTTGATTCTATGTTTTCACATTGGTTTAGACTTTAGGCTCTCTCAGGACAACTTTGGTTATATTTTATTGCCTCTTAGAATGCTGTTGGTAGTTTGTGCCCCCAGAAAGAGATACCCTTGCTTCCTGCCCTTACTTATTTTGTTTTCCTTTTTTCTTTTTACTTCTGTGTCTGCAGGAAGGTAATTATTGACCTTGATTCAAAGGATAAGTGAATTTGATGTGTTGCAAAGACATGCGTATTTAAGGCAGCCATGGGAGAGATTACTTGTCAGTGATTAAAACTCCCCTTAAGTGACTGAAGTCCAGGGTGGAGAATGGCGCATGGCTGACAGTGGTGGCTCCCTGGGTGACTGTTATGGGAAGACCTAGGATTCATTTCTGTACCCTGCCCCTTTCCATCTCTGCCCTTTAGGCTAGTGACTTAACCTGTCTCTTCCTTGCTATTTTGTCCTTTTAAAATGAGGATAATTGTGGTCCTGTGAGGATTTACTGTGATAATGTGAGGATTTACCGCTTTCGGGACCTGTAAAGCACTTTGGAGTTCATCTGGCACATATAAGTACCCAGTACTTAGTACATATTAGCCTTTTTGTTGTTGTTTGTTGTCAGGGTTTCTCTGTGTAGCTTTGGCACCTTTCCTGGAACTCACTCTGTAGCCCAGGCTGGCCTTGAACTCACAGAGATCCGCCTGGCTCTGCCTCCCGAATGCTGGGATTAAAGGCGTGCGCCACCACCGCCCGGCCATATTAGCCATTATTATCAACACAGATGTACACATTTCCTGAAGAAATAATGATGTTGTAACCCCAATCACTGAATAATAAAATTATTTCAGTCAGGCTCTGGCTTTTTGGTTTGGTGAGTTGCAGACATAGGAAACTTAAACTTCTGAATAAACACTTGTGTCTGGAAGGGAAAAATGGTTTTGAAAGTATGATGTAAGTTTAATCCTGGTCGCTAATTCTTTTATTTGTTTATTGTGACAATTCGTATTAAAAATTCTAAAAATAAGGTGTGTGTGTGTGTGTGTGTGTGTGTGTGTGTGTGTGTGTGTGTATAAGGGAGCCACCACACCAGTGGTCATTTATTTATACCCTTTTATGGACCATGGGTACTTAGGTGAGAAGAGCTGGAGACTGGGAGAGAATGTGTTGATGGGCTCACATTGGGGAATCCTTTCTTTCTGTCACTCTGGTCTATGGCTGTGTGGTAGCAAAGACTAATGGCAAGAGGTTAAGAAGTGACTCCGACTGGTTTTGAATGTGGATGATTTGAATTACCGAGCCTCAGTTTGCTCATCTGAAAAATGAGGCTGATGTATCTTAGTGGGTAGCTCAAAAGTCTAAATAAATGGGCATGTGGTAGAGTAGCTCTCACAAAGTGCCATGGTCACTGACTGCTTTATCAGGACTGGGGTAAGCAGGGTCGTTGACCTAAGGACCAGCAAGCACCTGAGGATTTGGGATCTTGTATAGATCCTGGTTTTCTGTTTCCAAAATCGATGATCTTATCTCTTGTAGCTTGTTCTACTTCTGGGGTTATAAGGCTGAGTGGACTCTTCAGGGGATCTTGAGATGTCAGGAGGGAGAGGACCAAGGGACATATGCCTGGGACATATGCTGCCCTTTAGGCAGCCTTGTATCAGACAAGACACCAGGAAGCTCAGCCTGGTGGTCCAGAAGGGCTCATGGCTGGACTGCTCCCCCACTTCCCCCTGAAGCTTCCCCGAGGTAACCAGACTCTACAGCACATTTGTGCACGCATCTCCCATCATCACGCTTGATTTCTCAGAAGCAGAACCAAGGCGCTGTCCATACAGCCTTGTTTCCCATCTAGTCTCTTCATTCTCTCTACTCCTGGATGCTACGACTTGTTCAGGAACATAACTTCCGTACACTGCCCTTCCGTGTGTAGTCTTTACAGCTTTCCTGCCCTAGGCCCCTTGATCCTGGCCTTGGGAAGGAAAAAGGAGAAAATGGGTTCATGTTGGTGAATTGGGTTGTAGTGTATAAACCAGGTGAGGTTTTCGATCCCCATTCAGATGCCATGGATTACCCAGAGGATCACAGAGCCCCCAAAGCCTGCTGACTCTGTGGTGACCCTGTTAAAAGCACTGGATCCTCCATGGCCATGACCTGCAGTCAGCTAGCCTGGGGAGCCTTCTTCTGGGCTTTCCAGTGACAACATAGACGGGAAACATTCCCTTGGTGGTGGGCAGAATCTCAATATCCAGTGACTCCCAAGGTCAGTCGGCTCTTCTTTAGGGTGTTCTGTTCAGTCTAGTTCCATCCTGCAAGAGGAACTAGTTGGTCACTCTCTTTAATCCCAATGATGGTAACCCATCCAGCTGTGTCTCCAGTATGGGGCATTTCTCTTCAGACTTTAGAATAACTATCTCTCTGTTTAAAGTATACTAGTTGACTGTTAGAATTTTCCTGGGTTTAAACAAAAGTCACATATTGGAAATATTTTAAAGCAAAGGGCAACACGGTCGTAACCTGCCCTACTTTTGTGGGCAGAGGGTAACGTGTGAACCCACCCTTCTCTTTGCTTCCTGTTTCCTCCATAAGTAGCTAGTCATTACTCTCTGGAACTCTGTTCGCCTGGCATGTGACAAGCCAAGCGACTTTCGAGTCACCTGGTAAGGAATCGAAGAGAACACTGACGGCATTGATTTTTATTTAAATCGTTACCGTGAACTCTCTGGAAACCCTTGGAGTCGGCTGTGGCTGTAAACACATTTGAATAGCCAGTGGAGAGTCAGCCACATCCTTAGTGCATGGCAGAAGGGCTGAGTACTCACTGGCAGCTCATTGCTGTGCCATTCCAAGAGGCCAGGCTCATCTCTGGAGGAGTGTGGTGTGCTTATCCTACCAGCGATCTGTCTGCGCATCCACACTCCCTCTGAGCACTGTATAGGTGTGAGCTGATTCTAGTTCATCTGGCAAGTTGCCCTTCAGGGCAGCTTTGTGTCTCTAGATGATGAACTTGGCTGTCCAGGTGGCCCTTGAGACTCTTCCTTAATATCTTTTGTATTAATTACTTTTGTCTTATATAATATGTGGGAGACCAGCTTACGAAAGAGAAGATTTATTTTGCTCCCTTTTCCAGAAGGTTCAGTTCATGGTCACTTACCACAATGCATTTGGGTGGGACATCATGGAAGTGGGCATGTGCGGAAACAGAAAGAGAGGGAGGGACTGAGGACCAGCTATAACCCTCAAAGGCACCTCAGTGACCTACTTATCCAACTGGGCTCCACTTCCTAAAGTTTCTACCACCTTCTAGAATAGTGCCCACACATTCAACACATGAGCCTAAGGCAGCGTTTCTCACCCAGTGGGTCACACCCCCTTTGGGGACTCAAGCAACCCTTTCACAGGGGCCACTTAAGACCATCTGCATGTCAGATGCTTTTACATTATGATTCCTAACAGTTGCAGAATTACAGTTATCAAGTAATAACAAAATAATTTTATGGTTGGGGGTCACCACAATATAAGGAACTGTATTAAAGGGTCGCAGCGCTAGGAAGGCTGAGAACCGCTGGCCTAAGGGGCCATTTCCTTTCTAAGTCATAGCACACCTAAAGCCTATGCGGTCCCTCTCTACAGGCACCCGAGCTTCTGGTTTTGTAGAGTTAGGAGAAAGAAGCAGGGTCCCAACAGGCATTGAACAAACCGTTCTGGGGACACAGCCTAGAACAGAAATGTGGTAGACCACTTCTAACATCACCGGCCACACATCCAAGAAATCCCCCAATGGGGGACATGACTCTTTTACCTCTGCCCCATGCACCTGCAGGCTTGGTGTAGGAGAACAGTGTCACGTGGTGTTTTTCAATTAAAGACTATTGTAAATTATTCATGGGGAATGGCTATTGTCTTTTCCCTCCTTTGGAAAAGGCTTATGTAAAACAGGCACACTCTTTCTCTAATTGTTGGATTTGCTCTCCCATCTTCTGCTAATGAGAATGAGAAATTACCACCTTGGATAAAAGCAAGTTGGAAAACTGCCCTGGGCTGATTACATAAGCTTTAAAAAACGCTGTACCTGAAATCATGTGTTTACTCTGCTAAGAATTCCCTTAATGAAGATGAAAATTTCTACACAGCTGGATCCATACATTGTTTTTTTTTCCTTATGTAAGATTCAATTATTGTGATCCAATCTGTAAAATCAAGAAAGATGCTGTTTGGTTAAACTCTCCACTAGCTTTCTGGGTCAGAATTGTTTGAATAGATCCACAGGGCCATCTATAGCAATCCCCAAGCATCCAGACTAGCCACAGCTTCAGCACGAGCCTCCCTGCACTTCAGGGGTGTAGAAGGCTCACTTTGGACCTGTGGTTACTTTGGCTCACCTCCCTGAAGGCCTTCTTTAGCAACTGCATGCAAAGCGCAGTGGTCATAGACACCTATAACTGTACGACATTGGTTGTGACTGATGCTATCCTTGGGCTATATCACTTCTGAAGCCTTGGGAATTTGTTGGGTCTCATGGGATAGCGTTGATAATTTGCATGTGTTCCAGTGTGGCACCCACTCCTCTTTGCCCTGACTCTCAGTCTCATACAGTCCAGGCTGGCTTTGAACTAACTGTGTAGCTGAGGTTGATCTTCCAGTCTGCACCTCCTGAGTGCTAAGATTACAGGTATGCTTCCCCCTGCCTGGTTTTATGCGGTGCTGGGGTCAAACCCAGGGCTTTGTGTGTAGTAGCCAAGTACTTAGTCACTTGGCCTACATCCACCAACCTTCGCCACCCTCCCCTTGAAGCCATGTTGTGTGGTATGTGCGGGGTCCACAGCACATTCCACAGCTGAACACAGTCAAGATACCTTTTGAAATGTAGGCTAAGGATTTTTTTATTTTTTACTTTTTGGACAAGATGAGAATTGGGAAGAAAAGACTTCAATGGGACTAGGTGTCTTGAAATAGATATAGAAGAGCTTCAGACAAGACATTCCTGTCCTTATGAAAAAAAAAATTAGGACGTGGCTCCTGATTTATTATGCAGAATGTATATTGCCTTCCCAGTGCTGGTAAATACTTGCATAGGTTAGTGGGCTTAACACGCCAGCAACACACTTTCCCAGCCAGCCGAAGAGATGATACCTTTCAGAAACCCAAAACACAAATTAGCACCTTCTCTTTCCCCTTGCCAAGCCATAGAGATTTGTATAAATAGATCAGCAAGTCGGTGAGCAGCCCTGCAGCTCTGCAGTTCTGCAGCTGGCAGTTGGCAGGCGCCGGTGGGGAGGCTTGCCTCGCACCCCAGCCCAGAGTGGTGCCTTAGAGCCTGCAGCTAGCAGGTCAAGTCCAAGTGCCGCTGCATTCATAGGTGGAATGGATTGTTTTATTTGCATATTGCTTCTGTGTCCCCAGCTTGCCTGGGCCTGTCAGTCAAAGATCTGTTCATAGGCCTTCTTAAATATAGTTTGGCCCTCTGTACCCAGGGTTCCTTATTCATGGATTCAACCAATCCCAAAACAAAAATCGTGGACAAGAGCTCACACTGGAACTGAACATATACAGACTTTAATTGTCTCACCATTGTTCCCTAGGCAATATAATGTAGCCATTTTTACATAGTATTCACATTTAATTAGCTATCATAAGCAATTGAAAGTATACAAGGAGATGACTATAGGTCATATTCAAATACTATTCATTTTATTTTATTCTTTTTACGATAGTAAGTTCAAATCCAGACAGTGCCCATTCACAAGCCTTTTTAACAAATTTTATTTATAATCTGGAGAGATAGCTCAGCAATTAGCATCGGCTGCTCTTCTAGAGGACAATTTTCAGTACCCACACAGGCTCACCATCATCTTTAACTCCAGTTCCAGGATATCTGATGCCCTCTTCTGGCCTCCAAAGACACTGGGCATGCACATGGTAAACATACATACTACATATGCAGGCAAAACATTCATACACATAAAATTGTTTCAAAAAATTATTTTAAGTATAGGTAGGATTTCATGTAGTTCATTCAGTCTGACCTCAAACTTGCTTTGTAGCCACCACAATAACCTTGAACTTCTGATCCTCCTGCTTCCACTCCTCAATTCCTGGGACATTGACATGTGCCACCAGGCTTGTTTTTAATGCATTGCTATGGAATGATTCCAGAGCTTTGTGCATGCCAGGCGAGCACTGTACCAACTGAACTACATCCCTTGTCCCTCTATGACTTTGTTGGTTTGGTGCCTGTCCTAGATCTCGCCCTGTAGACCAGGCTGGCCTGGAACTCAAAGAGATCCGCCTGGCTCTGCCTTCCCAGTGCTAGGATTAAAGGTGTGCGCCACCACTACCACCACCACCACCAATACCACCACCACCACCACCACCACCACCGTGGCTCTCTGACTTTTTAATATAAGGGATTTGAATACATGTAGATTTGGTATGAGGGTTGTTCCGGGAAGCTGTCCCCTGAGGTTATAGAAAGACATCATAGAATGGTGATGTCTGCACATGTTGCTTTCATGTTAGACAAAATTAGGGCCCCAAATTAACACTTCCCCAAACGTGCAGCCTCGCTTCTAGAACCTGCCTACCTTAGCTGGCAGGTGTGAGCAGGTAGCCAGGAAGCAGAGGCAGTGGAAAGATTTTTTTTTTTTTTTTTTTTTCTGAGACAGGGTTTCTCTGTGTAGCTTTGCGCCTTTCCTGGAGCTCACTTGGTAGCCCAGGCTGGCCTCAAACTCACAGAGATCCGCCTGGCTCTGCCTCCCGAGTGCTGGGATTAAAGGCGTGCGCCACCAACGCCGGGCAAGATTTTTTTAAACTAATGATTGTAAGTACATATAAATTAAGCATGGTTTAAGGCATCTTCGATGTCAAGATCTAAAATGCTTCAAATTCTCAAACTTTTGAGTGCTGACCTGACACTATGAATGGAACATTCCACATTTGATCTCATGTGTGGACAGGTGGCCAAAATATGGCTGCCATAAACTATTGTATAAAATTACCTGCGGACTGTGTGGATGAGGAGTATAAAAAACATAAATGAATTGCATGTTTAGACTTGGCTCTCATTCCCTAGCTAGCTCACTGTGTATATGTAAATATTTCAAAATTAAAAAAAAAAAAGATGCCCACAAATGTGAAACATTTCTAGCCCAAGCATTTTTGTAAAAAATGTAAAAAAAAAAAAACACTCTCTCACATTTTCAAAATTTACTCCCCCACCTACCCAACACACACTTTTTTTGTTTTATTTTAGAGAAAAACAGGATTCATATTTTCTAGTGGATACTATACCAGTCTTTAATCTAGGGGACATTCATTTTTATTTGTCTTCTGATACTTTGGGGAGTATTCTCATTATAACAAGTGCTAGAAAGGACAGCCATTAAAACTCTCTCAAGGTCTCATGGTGCCTAAGGCTGTCAGTGTCAGAAGGACCGGGGAAGCCTTTCTGATTCCAGATGAGGAGACGGAGTGTCTGTGTTCAGGTCTGTGGCCTCAAGTGAACTGAGCCATGCTGGTCCCAGGTGCTCTGCTCACCCCCTTTCCTCCTGACTGTTTATTCATTTCTTTTATCTCTCTTCACTGGCTCTAACCCTACTGGAGCCACACTTAGCCGCCCTGACAGGATGTTGCAGTCACAGGTAGGGGTCCTCTGGGATGCTATTGGTGGCTTGGTCATTCTGGCCAGGCTTGTGCTGAAGATGGTATTTGCATTATCTTTCCAGTCCTGTCTTCTCTCCATCCCCGCCATCCTTCTCTATGGACCATGTGGCTGAGTTCTCCCCTCCCCATGCAGGTCTTTGAACTACAGGCCTACTTTTCCCCAACTCTCCTGTACTTTACCTTTGATCAGGGGTGGAGCCTGGCCCTTCATGCTTTATTTAAATCCTTCTTTTTGTGGAGGTTCTCAAACATTTTTGGTGTCTCAGTTAGGCAAAATAGGGTTATATTTTTATATTTAGCAGAACTATATGACTATAACTATACATAAAATGTAGAGTATTATTTACACATATACATACGTATATATTTCTGTAGCAAAGAGAAAGTGCTTGGCAGTTTCCTGGTGGAGATGTGGAAATGAGCTGTAAGCCAGAGGGGTGGATACATCCTAGATATGTTTCTCTGAGCATTACTGAAGGAAGAGACCAAGTGTCTCAGCTTCCTAGGGCTACTCTAATAAATTATCACAAACTGGCTGGCTTAGAAGGACAGATTCATTTTCTCCCAGGCCTGGAGGGTGCAAGTCTGAAGCCAACTGCTCATTCTCTCTCTCTCTCTCTCTCTCTCTCTCTCTCTCTCTCTCTCTCTCTCTCTCTCTCTCTCTCTCTCTCTGCCTACCTTCTGGTGGCGACCCTTTGACCCCCTGGCGATCCTTGGCTTGCAGCTGTCATACTCATCTCTTCCTGTCACCGCATGACATTTCCCCCACGTCCCTTGTCTTGTAAGGATACAGGTCAGATTGGGCTAGGGTGTGCCCCAATGACCTCATTTTTACTTGTTTACATCTGAAAGACTTCGTTTCCAAACACGTTTGCATCTATGGACACTGGGAACAGGAATTTGACCCTCTCGTGGAGGAGGGAGGCACTTCAGCCTATAGTTCCGGGAAGAAGAACACAAGAGTGTCCCGTGAGAATGAGGGTACAAAGACGTTCAGTCCCCTTAAAGCAGTGGTTCTTAACATGTGGGTCGCGACCCCTGTGGGGATAGAATGACCCTTTCACAGGGGTTGCCTAAGACCATCAGAAAACAGATATTTACATTATGATTCATCACAGTCGCAACATGGAAGTTATGAAGTAGCAATGAAATTAACTTTATGGTGGGAGTCACCACAATATAAGGAACTGTATTAAAGGGTCACAGCATAAGGAAGGTTGAGAACCACTGCCATACGGGATTTAAGTTCAGTAGGAACATGGTGAGATGATGGTCATGGGCCGTGTGTTTGAAAGAATGGTCAGGTAGGTGTTGTATTAGGACCAGATACCTATATTATGATTTTATCTATCTCAATGCTTTTTGGGGGTGGGATGGGAGTGGTAAGAGTCTCATAATTTCTTAGCCTAGGCTCCTTCTAAAAAATGATGTTAGCTTGGTCTCTGCCAAACTCATTAACTTTAACAACTTTCTTAGGTGATGCAAGCAATATACAGTGGGATAGGTATGGCCCTTATGGAGTCTATACCTCCCAGCAGAGAAGATGGCCTATTTACAAGGTTTTCTTTCATGATTCATTCATTAGAATGGCTTCAGTCCTGGGCCCAGGCAGGGGCTGAGCCATCGTGGAGCGTTGCATCTGGTCTGGTTTCTACACAGGCCAGTGTGGTGTCCCAGAAGCAAATACGCAGGCTGGAAGTGGGAGGTGTTGGAGTTGCACCTGGGCGGGTAGGGAAGGTGTTTACAGTTGGAGACGTAAGGTGATCTTTTCATCCTTGGTCAGGTCTAGAGTTAGCAGGGGGTGGGTGGAGAGAGGCCTCAGAGATGGGTGGGAGTGGGACTCCTGGGGAGAAGGGGCAGGGCTAGGAAACCAGTACCACAGCCCCAGGCCTGGTACTCCGGAGTCTCTACTCCAGTTAGCAGTGTGGGGGCTGCTGGCACCTGTCTTGGCAAAGCTTCTGTCCTTCTGCCTCCCAGCTTTGAAGTGGTGTGGTAAGATGCTGCTGGAATCCAGCCTGCCTGCCAGCTGGTGGAGGGAAGCTGTATCTGGGCATGCTCAAACTCAGGCAGCCAGTTATGGCTCCTTGGCATGGTATGGCTGAGGGCATGCTTTGGTAAAGAGTAGAGGGGTGCTCCTTGTTGGCATAGGCAGTCAATAGGATTAGGGAGAGAAGCTGGCCTCTGTACCTTGGTTGTCCTGGACCATGGTGCTTACTAGGGTGGGGGTGACAAAGGAGGAAGCTGGCGTTAGGGCCCAGTGTATAAGCTCCTGGTCCTGAGGTCACGGTGATGCCTCTGTACTGACACCCTCTTTTGAATTATCTGCAAACTAGATTTATCCACCCCACCCCCCACCCCCGAGCTAAGAACTGAACCCAGGGCCTTGTGCTTGCTAGGCAAGCGCTCTACCACTGAGCTAAATCCCCAACCCCTGCACACTAGATTTCTGTGACATGGCCTCAAATTAGGGAAATGCTCTTTATGTGTATTTGATTTCTTTTGAACACTTTTGTTTGACCTTGCATCCATCAGTTTGGGATAACTTTAAAGTTGCTAACAGAACAAACTGTGTTTGGACACAGGACCTGCCTCCAAACAAAAAGCCAGTGTGCCCAGTTGAAATTTTCTCTACAGTTCCCTCCGACCGAGCCTGGTGGAGAGGAGAGGGGGGCATCCTTTGTGGGCATAGACCATAACTAGGATTAGAGAGAGAAGATGGCCTCTGAACAGAGTCAGTGCAAGTTGGGAACCTGCTTGGGGATTTCTTTGGCGTGGTTTGCCAAGTGTTTCCTGGTCTAGTCCGTTTAGTTACTTAGTTCCAGTTTTTAGCGTTGCAACTGATATTCCCTTTCATTTTAGGAGTTACTGTTGTATATGGTATCATTGTTTGGTGCCATTTCATTGCAGAACTCCATATTATATTTTTTTAACTTTCTAAACTAATTAAATTTTTTTTTCTTTGTTTTGTGTTATTCTCATAAGATAACCTAGATAGGTAGCTTACAGAGTTAAGGAGGCTTCTTTGGCTTGAGATTCAAGTCGCCAGATAGTTCACACGGCCTGACAAGAATCTCCCTGGTTGTATCAGAACATGGCAAAGAAGCAGAAAGAGAAATGGCCGCACACAGAAGGGCCAGACACATGAGGTGGCTTTATTATCTTTACTCTCATGAGAACTAACAGAGTCTCGTGAGAGCCTCATTAGTCCCTCCCAAGGAGGGTTGTGCCCCCCCCCATGATGTAATCTACTTAGATCTCACCATTTTTTTAGTACCTTCTTGTCTGTGGGTGGCATTGTTGTTCCCTGGACAGGGCATTCTAGATTGTGTAAAAAATAAAAAGTGAACTCACCATTGGCATGCATGCATTTATTACTATCTTCTGTCTGTGGGCATAAGATGACCAGTCGCTTCTCGCTTCTCTGCCACGAAGGACAGGCCTCGACCTATGAACTTTTAAGAAGACACACTCTCCCTGTTTTTTTGTTAGAGTACTTCATCGCAGCGACAGGAAAAGGAGCTATGGCAGAAATGCAGATGCCCTTTGACCTGCATTTTGGGGGCTATGGGGACAGACTCATCACAGGTTGAAAACATCGTAAGCCTAAGATGCGTTTGATGTTCCTCCATCCACTGAGTGCCATAGTTTAGGCCAGCCTACCTTAAATGAGCTCAGAGCGCCTGCCTGTGGCGGGCAGGACTGCCTGCCATACAATATATTCTGTACTATTGTAATTTACTGAGGATGCCCTGAAGATGCATTTTCCACAGGGCTGGGTAGGAATACTTCTGCCCTACCATGAAGTTGAAGAATTATAATTTGAACTCTTACAAGTGTAGCCCTTCTAAATTGGGGGCCACCTGGCCCGTCTCTGAGTTCTATCTAATATACACGGGAAAGTAGCAGCCTAGACATAACTTACAGCATGTATGTTCTTAAAATACTAAGTAGTTCACTTAATTTCATTGAAATATAGTAGAGAATTTCCTTCAGTGAAACTCAAGTCACCATCTTCCAACATTGGTCGTTACTGTAGACACCCCTACCCCCCCCACCTCCCATCCCCTTCCTAGTCCCCCCCCCCCATAAATTTTCTGGTATCGTCTCTTGGACCACTTTTTTCCCTTTGGTTCTCTGCAGCAAGGTCACCAGTTATGTGTGTCCTGAATTGGCTTTGAACTCTGCAGTTGTTTGCTTTGCTTGGAATCCTTGTTTATTTCTAAACCCACTGTGTTTGTTTTTAAATCTCCGTTCAGCAGACTGATGTTGCTGTAGTTCACTGTGGATTCTGTTGCATGTTTTCAGTTTGCTCCTGATTTATTTTTTTTAGGTTCACAACTATCATCTTCTTCCCCCTCCTACCCCCGATTGTCTTGTTGCCTTTTTTTTCTCTGTGTCCTGGTCTCATACCTTTATTAAATCCTGCGGAACAGAGACCTTCTGGATCCTTCTTGGTTATGTGTTCTGCTAGGCTGAGCTCTGTGTCTTTGCGTCCTTGCCTTTCTTTCCCCTAGGAATCCCTGTCCCTGTCCAACACATGTGATTTGCTTGTTTATTATTGTCTAAGTATGTCAGCTCTTATCTTTGTTATTCTGGGTGATTTACTTGAAGCCTCTTTTTTTTTTTTTTTTTCTCTGTTGTCCCCAAGTTGAAGTTTGAAGCCTATTTTTCCATTTCTGGGCATGTTTTCTGGGGGATACAGTATGGTTGGAATGGAGCGAAGCTGTGGAGGTGATATTCCCGGCACCCTGTCAGCTTGCCTGGGAGATGTGACTTTTACTTTTGGCCCTTTTAGGAGCCCTGTGAAGTGGGTTCAGCTTTCAGGTGTGGGACACACACTGTACCTTCTGGTGGTACTTTAATATGAAACCATTAAACCCTGAGTTTGACTAGTACTCCAGCGTCCTCATTTCCTTCCAGCAGAGATCCAGTGTCAGGGTTATGGATGTCCTTCTGCCTTTCCTTCCCGGTGGATGTTCATCAGGAGAGGAGAGATCCTCAAAGTCCCCCGTCAGATTGCTCCCCTCCTTGGTGACTGCATTTATCTGTATTTTCCTCCTCTTTAGGGAATGGGTGTGGGACTGTGAGCATTGCACACTTCCCCTTCCTGTCCCTCCCTTTCCTTTGTGTGTGTGTGTGGTTTTTTTTATATTATTTTTTATAATTTTTGATACTGAGGTGTGCTCATTGTCTTCCCCCAGTTTCCATTCTTTTTGACCTGTGATGATTTCTGCTTTAGACTGAATCAAGTTTAGGGATTTTACATGTAAATTCCACTGTCTCTTTAATTGGAAAGTCTCTGCTCACATTCCAGAGTCTGTATAATACCCCCTCCCTACATCCCAGCCCTGTTTCTGGGTGGCAATTTCTTAGAGTTGTTGTCTGTTATTTCCTGTTGTGTTCTCCTGAATTATGAGATGGTCTGAGGGGACTAAAAGGGGTGGTCATAAGAACAGGGCCAAGATGGAACCTCTGTGGGAGAGGAATCAATGTTTTGAGGATGTGGTATGTGTGGGGAAGTATGTATGGATCTGATGTAATTCCCACAGATGTGGGAAAGTATATCCCCAGGCAGGGTGGGTACCCTTAGCTCTGAGACTGAAAGCCCAAGAGGCTTTGCAATCTGAAACACCTCAAAATCCTGAGCTACCATGAAGGGAGGACCACCGCAAGGCCATGAATGGAAAATTCCATCCATGACAGTGACCCTGTGTTACTGCTGATGTAAGCACAACTAAGATGCTAAATGAAATGACCTTCAGGCTCAGCATAAGGATGGGGTGAAATTTGAGTAACTCTCCTGTTTGGGCTTGAGTCCGGCCCCCAGAATCTCTCAGGGTATCTCATCATATATCATACAAATACTCTAGAATCCCAATAGTCTGGTGTTGGGCATTTCGGATCAGAGGTCTTCACCCTGAAGGGAGGCTCTCACAGGTGAGAGATCTTGCTATTTTTGTTAGGGCCTCCCTTCCAGGTCTTTCCATTTACCTGCTCTAATAGCCCCTTTCATGGCTCACACTGAGACGGAGAGGGGATGGGGAGGGTGGGGGAGGGGAGCGGAGCTGAGTTGAATGTTTAAGTATATTGAGTGTTTTGATACTCTCTTAACATGTTACAACTTGAAAGAAAACACTATCCACTCCATTTTTTTTCTTTTTTAAAATAAAACTCAGGAAAACACTGAACATGACTTTGCCTGGGACTGAGAACTAACTGTCCCTGGCTGTCAGTTCCTCCCCAGCCATGGCCTGGTGGCTACCACAGGTGACAAGAGTACTTTGAAAACGTTCCCAGCATGTTGTCACTTGCACATTCAGCCTCACTCTCATATTTGTCTGAGCAGCCAACCACTCAGAAGCAAGGGCCATTATGTAAGAATTTTGCCGTCACAATCCCCACAAAATTACAGCACTCGGTGCCAGAGTGAGCAGACTCCCCGATGAGTGCCGGCTTATTCAACAAATGGTCACCTTTCCAACGCCTAGCACAGGCTTGCATTTCCCCTGCTTAGAAAACATTCCTTAGCATGTGCTAAGAGTCATAGTTTGATCTCATTATAAGACTTCTGGTGGGGTAGCTCAGGTTTCTCAGAAATAGAAATCTTACATGTATGGGATGTGTGCTTATGGACTTCAAAGCAGTGATGAGAAAGAATTAAGTTGTTTTAGAATAATTCCACTTTTATCTGTAATTCTGTGTTCTAGTTTCTGAAAAAACAAAACCAAAAAGGAGTTGTTAGAATGCAGTCAGTAGGCTTTTCTTCACCACCCAGACCTGGATAATTTAGATTTGGGATCCTGGGAGTTCCTGGGGTCTGCCTGTCTCTCTCTCCCAACTGCTGTATGGCAGTATGCTCTGTCACACTCAGCTTTGAGTCTTATTTTATTCTTTGTTGATGGGTTCCATCTCCCCAGGGCACTATCCCCTATTCCAAACTTGGATATTTCCTTCTGGCTTGATCCACATGCCCCATGTCTCTGTACTTCTTGCACTTTGAAGGTAAGTTTTTGTTTTACTGTTTCTGAGTTTTACTTGATGTTTTAAAAAACTGGTAATGAGTTTAAGAACCCTGTGATACAGTGTCTGGTGGACCTAGTTTATGATGTGAAGTCTGACCATGAGTTGAGATAGGTAGTGCATCCAGTCTTCTTCATAGGAGAGGGACATTCACTCCCTTGACAGTGACAGGACATCTGTGGGGGTGTCCTTTTAACAGAGGAGACAGTGCTTACTGCTGGACATAGTGTTTACCATTTCCTGAGAGTCCCCTCTGCCTGGCACATGATCGAGTCCTCAGCACATGTTGTCTCGGCCCTTCGAACATGGCAGTGCTGTTCCCATGTATAACTCGCTATTGGGGACATTGCTGCATTTTTATAATGAAGCTATTTTTGAGGTCTGACTCTATTGCTTTCCTCTTTTCTTACCCCCCACCTCCCACCCCCTGGTCTGTTCTTTGGTTGGGTGGCCTGATGTCAGTACTGCCTTTACTTGGTTCTTGAGCAAGACTGCCTGGATTCCATTTGGGCTGTGCCCATCTTGGGTGACTCCAGCTTGGCCCATCACTCTGTAGCCTCCAGTTTCCTTGGCTGTGACCCGAGGATGTTCACAGTCCTTGCCACAGGGAGATCTCCTGAGTGTGAAGTGTTGTTGCTTCATGTGGCATACCAAGAATGGTACCTGGGCCATGTGTGTGATTACATCTGCCTCATTATTGCTGTTGTCCCTTCTGTGGGCCACTGGAGACAGCTCTTGGGGCTTTATTGCTGTGAAGGGTTTCTAGGCCCCTGTGGTAGAGAAGCCCTGGGGTGGTAGCTGCAAGTCAGTTACTGTGGAGTGATAACCATAGCTCTAGAGCAGGCATTGTGAAAACCACAGGTAACAGACAAATCCAGCCTGCCGTCTGACTATGGGAGTCAAGCAATATTGGAATGCAACCCTGCCAACTCCTTCATGTATTTTGTGACACAGACAGCAAAGCCCGTGAAGCCCCTTAGCCTGGGCTTCCGCAGAATCAGTTTACAGGTCTCATACTGGTCTTCAGAGTCCTCACAGTTCTTGGATTCAGCTCCCCGGGTAAGGTGCTGCCCTGCTGCTAACATTCTGCCTTCAGCTCCCACTTCTTGGGTGTCAGTACTTGGTGTCATACTAGAGCTGAAGGAAGACACCTTTCTTCAAACATGTTCCTTTTACACACCCTTGTCTAGCCTACTGCATAATTTATAGAAGTAGGTGCTTATGGGATTTTCCAGCCAGCACACTGGTGATTCCGAAGGGCTCTGCATCAGAGTTCGTCTTCAGACATGTAGGCCTTTTCTCCCAAGTAATTAGTTCATAGGCCTGCCTGCCTTGTGTTTTGGATAGGAAGAAGCTCCCTGATGACCCCAGGGGAAGCTCTTCTGACTCCTGTCTTCTGACCCATGTGGTTGTGCTCTGTGCTGGAGTACCCATGCTGCCTGCCTGATCAGAGTTTATGTGGTTGGCCCAACCATTATAGACACTGTGATTTTGCCATTATGTTTGGGGTTCTACTGTTTAGCCCAAATGTAGCTCTCTGAAGTTTTCAGAGCATGAAACCTCATTTCTGTAAATTCCTTCTACCAAGGGACAGAAACAGACCTTGTCTCTACAGTTGTTCTCTGAGGGCCAGCTTCTGTTCCTCAATTTCTTGCCTGAACACCAAAACAGTTTCTATTGATCAGAGGTATTAATTTAATCGAATTCCAAGAAATCCTTCTCTTTTTATTTTATTATCCTAACCACTTAAATAACTTCTCAGTGCTTAAATTAATTTAGTGTGAAGATGACAATTCTTGTGTACTTTGTTTGAGGTAACGTCTTATATAGCCCAGGGTGGCCTGAAACTGACTATACAGATGAGGATGACTGAATTTCTGATTCTCCTGTCTCTGCCTTCTGAGTGCTAGGATTACATGTGTGCACTACTCCATATGGTTTACATAGACTGAACCCAGGGCTGCCTACCTGCTAGGCAAGCACCATACCACCTGAGCCACATCCCAGCCCTCATTTCTTATTTTAATATCAGAGTTCCTTCTCCCTTGTCTTACCCTTAAATATTTTTTTTATTCTCTGAAGCTACTTTATTCATTCTGGACCTAACTGTCAAGGTTCTCTGATTTACTGGGCATTCTTCCAGACACTGGGTGGCGGGGAGTGGTGGTGGTGGTGGTGGTGGTGGTGGTGGTGGTGGTGGTGGTGGTGGTGTCCCCATGACATCATGCTTTGCCACAGGCCTACAAACAGCAGGGCCATTTGGTCATGGAACTGTGGGACAGGATGAACTTTTTCTCTCTCTAAGGTGATCATCTCAGGTATATAGTCTACTGACAGAAACTAATTAACTCAAGAACCTCAGCCTCTTCTGAGGATGTAGCTAGAAGGAGGAGGAGATGTGAAGATGGGGTGTCCTCCTAGCCCACAGTCACCATCGTATACCATTCCACAGGAAGGATGGCACTGCTGTTTTCCTGAAGGTGACGCTGGGCAGGGACACAGAGATTGTACTGCAAAATGAGGCAAAGTCTCCTGCCACAGAGGTAAAACCATTACCAAATGGCATGGTCACTCTTTGGGCATTTTCCGTGGGCTCTCGTGTGTTCCTTGTCCTTGGTGGCAACTTAAGGTCACCGAGAGGAACGGGCGCCTGGGCTGGACACGCGACAGGATGTCTGTCGTCACCCTCTTCTAGACACTGATTTTTGGCAGCCTGGGGAGTAGCTGGGGATACTTCCTGGTGCTTCTGCTCTGTACGGGGCGGGGCCCAGAGTGACAGTTTGACAAGGATGGATCAACATTCCCACCCTGCTCCGTTGTGTTAAAACTGGGTTCTGGTTTGTAGAAAACCACCCAGGATGGTTACTTCCCAGCTCCCTGCCTCAGGACTCACGGCGCCGGCTTTCATACCTAGAAAGGCCCTTATGCATTGATGTCTAAACAACCAGAGAGTTAAAAGAATTGAGAAAGGATTTGGGCTTCATCAAAAGGAGCATATCCACAAGCGGAGGAAGGCCACGTCTCCTGGAAATTTCATTTTGTGTCCTCTTACATCCAGGACCTAGGAACTGGGGCTTTTGTTGTTGTTCTTTCTCTCTCATTAGTGTTTTCCAGTTTTCTGTCTTGATCAGTTGGGTTATTTTTCTTCCAGTCACTAAAACATTTTAGACATAGCCATTCTCTGTGAGGTGCATCAGCAGCCTGTTTATAAAGTTAAGTGGCTGTTTTTGAAAACAAGCCTTTGATCTGCATGTAGGTGGTGGAGCACATGCTTCTTACTCACATGTAGACTTTGAGTTAGCATGTTGAATCCATCAGGCAGCTACTTTTCCAAAGGCAACTGTGTAACTGAAGAGGCCACTATTATAAAGCATATCTGGTAGTGTAAGGATTCTGCTGAAATATGTATTTCTTGTCCCCGAACTGGCGCCCACAGGGTAATGTCCTGCATTGCCACGGGCACTGTGATGCGCTTGGTTTCTGTCACTCTTTTTTTAAAGCCTCCATCTGTATTTGCCACTTTGAAGTACATTAGTTACTATGGAAACACTGATGTCATCCATGGAGGTGAGGGTTAGTAACATCCAAAAGGCTAGTATAAACTCATTTTACTTAATGGTTTGAAATTTATATAGCACTTGGGAGAAATTATGAGTATGTTTAAGAGAGCAGTGAACTTCTTCAGTTGTAGCTAGCATGATGTGTGTGCACACAGTAGAAGTCTCCATGTGTGTGATTCATATGTTGCAAATTGAGAAATAAAATACAAGAAGGAAAGCCAGAGGATTCATATAATCCCAACCGCTGAGTGCATTGATTTTTAGAATGTGATCTGTTTACTACAAATGCGTAGAAGTCCCACCATAGGTGTTTTCTATTTAAGGCAATGATCCTATGGCCATGATCCAGTCCCAGCACATCCCATTTCACCTGAGCTCAGTGTGTGTAAATGAGTTGTGTGTGTGTGTGTGTGTGTGTGTGTGTGCGTGCGCGCGCGCGCGCATGTGCTCCATGTCTGTTTGTGTATTTAATTATCAGCAGTTTCATCTATGAATTTATGGCCGTGACCCATTCCCAGCACATCCCCATTTCACGTGTGTGTGTGTGTGTGTGTGTGTGTGCATGTGCACCAGCATGCACATGTCTGTTTGTGTATTTAATTATCAGCAGTTTCATCACATATGCTGATGTATGTGGCTGCCATCATGCTCCCTTTATAGTCACACTCTTCCCTGCTTCCTCACCCAGGCGGCTACTCATCCTTTCTCCAGCTCTCTAATGCCGTCATTTTAAGAATGGGATAGAAATGGAATCATTCATCATGCAACCCTATTGGTTTTCTTCACTCAGCTCAAATCTCTTGAGATCCATCCAAGTTGTTGCGTGTATTAATAATTCATTCCTTTTTTATTGCTGAGTGATAGTCCTTGGTGCAGAAGTACTTTGGTTTGTTGTATCAGGTCCCATTTAGAAAGACACTGGGCTGTGCTTATCTTTTTAATCAGAAGTGTTTGTGGATATGGATGGGGCTCTAACAGTGCAGAGTGAGGAAAGCATTGTGCATGAATCCAGTGTTCGGAGTTCTCAGCAGGGTTCTGTCCTGCAGCAGCAGGGCCAGAATTATCTGTGGAGAAGAGCATGGTGGAGGGCAGGCTGATGGAATCCTACACCACGATAGAGCTCCTGTGTGGTAAGCGGTCTCCTCACAGAGGTAGCCAAAGCACCCTGGACCCCAAGACCCGCATGCAGACATCTGCACTAATCTTACAAGAGCTTGCCTGGTGAGGGGTGGGTGGTAGGTAGTACCTTTCCTGGAGAACCCATGACAAAAGAGGATGTGATAGCAGCTGCTTGACCCCTAAGACCTTTGGGAGAAGATCACTGAGATATTGACCCTCACTGGGGGACAGAAAGCAGAAGAGAGTCTCTTTCTTAGCCTCCTTGGCTAGTTTTCATTTTGAAACATGTGTGCCACTTGGCTTTAAAAGAAAGACGCCCTGAAGTTGGTTAACAGTTGCAGCATTTAAACATCCAAGCCATTTTGAGCGCCACAGCCACAGGTCTGTGTTTCCGGTTTGAGGTTAGTCAGGAAGCGGGCTAAGCTGACAGACCCAGGGACTTCGTATCATAAATGTTTCTTTCTTTGTGTCTCCCACAACCAGAAGACTGCACATTCTCCTGTCCACCTTTGTCTCGTCTAAGCCACCTACCCACAGAAAGGAAAGGCTTTGCATTGATGTAGGGCTTTTTAAAGCCACTCAAAAAACCCCTGGTAGTAGAGTGGAAGGGTTTTTTTTTTTAACACCAGGGACTCTCAGTCTACAAGTGAGTGCACAGACTTTCTAGGACCTTCTACTGAAGCTAACAGGATGTTGATTACCCTGTGGCAAACAAATTGCATGCAGAGATGATTGAGAAGGGAAATGGAAGCGACTTTGGGAACCTCTTTTTTTCCCCTCCCAGAAACAACATAAGTTCTTATCTTAAAAAAAAAAAACAAAAAAACAAAAAAAACAAAAAAAAAACCAACCATTCTCTTTGAGCACTAGCCTGGATGTCATAGACCTAAATGCAACCAACTTTCCCCTACTTCCTTGGCTAAGTTTGGTTTCTGTCCCTTTGCACTCTAATATATTTTTTTTAAAGTCTTTTCAAGTACCTCAAATATAAATGCTCCCTTCTAGAGAGTCGGATTCTAAGACAGCAGATGGGACCAGCCTTGCATATAGGTAGTCTGCTACCCAAGGATACTGTGTAGCTGTCTAGAAGACAGAATGTTCTAGGGCAGGGACCTGTGAACAGGGTTCACCTCAAAGACTAGGGTTCCCCTTACATGGGGAGATCCACGCACATGGAGGAGAGTTTTTGAGGATTGGTGGCCAGGGAGAGAGCAGGACATCGGTGACCTCTCCCGAAGCATGTTTTCCATCAGGAGCATTTACTGAGGGGACTTGGGGACAAACTATTGCTGCTCTTGAAAGGATGTATTGTTGAAATCCTGTGTTTGCTTCTCTTTGTCCTCACATATCCCCACTGCGGGTTAGCCAGTTGATAGCCTTTAGTAAATATTTGCTAAACCAATGAAAGATAGATGGTCAAGCGGAGACCTATGCAATTTACTAACATCGTATAGATTCAGGCCTTCCATCTCCCACCCCCAGCCCACCATAAATAACCTCTCATTTCTCTCATCTTACTCACAATGGACCAATAGGAGAACTTTCTCAAAGCTGGTTGAACTGTGGCCTGGAAAGTGCTCAGGTTCTGTCGGAGGTATCACGCTGTCTCCCAAGGAGCTAGGTATCACTTTGCTCCATAAGAAGTTGGCAGGACTGCCCTGTTAGTGCCTAGGAAGAGGGAAGTCTCAGCAGGGCCAGCCGCCAAAGTGCAGGCAGGCAGGCACCATCTGTGTAAGCCGAGAGGTAAGCGACAAGGTTGCTTCTCTCTTGTCCACGCTCCAGGTCTGTGTCAGCTGATCTCAACCTTCACATTTCTGAGGCTGCTTGATAATAAGACACCCACCCCAGTTTTTATACTGGGCAATAAACGGCCTGGGTTTCACTTACACCTGTGATGGATACGCTTTTTTGAAACCCATTTGTCCTGAGAGTGAGGAGAGGAACTTGGCACAGGGACCCTACAATCTTCTTTGTAATGTCACGGTAGCAGCTGAGGTACCGTGAGATGCCACAGACCTCAGGCTCCTTGGTAAGGCAGCAACACATTGGCGTTGAAGCATGGAGTCCCCTGCCTTGTGTCTCCTTCCCCTGATGCCTGGGCTCCTCCCTAGAAAACTCCTTTGTGCTAACTGCCGTTTTTTTGTAGCCCATTGGAGCCTTTCGAAACTTCCTTACACACAGCAGCCATTCTTATAGGGATTTCCCCCTCTTAATTATTTGTCATTATCCTACTATATGTCGTTATAAGTGGCTGTGGGTGATAAATTCCAAGTCCATATTTATAACCCTTAGTAATTACAAGGCTGTACATCCCCACGTGACTCATGCTCTCAGAATGATGTCATGAGCTTTACTGGTTGGTGTGCTGAAACTTGGTTCTAACTGTTTCCAAGAATGGTGTTTGTAAAGTCCAGATTGTAAGCAGCAGTGTTATACTGGCCATCTATGCCACCCCTGGCCCACACAGAGGTCTGGCCTGATTTACAAGCTCTTCCACTTACACACAGGCCTCACACAGGCAATATCATATCAATGGCCAAATGTGGATCGGAATATAAGATAGTGTCTTAGGTAGGGTTTCTATAGCTGTGAGGAGATACCATGACCATGGCAACTCTTAAAAAGGAAAACATTTAATTGAGGTGGTGGCTTACAGTTCAGAGGTTCAGTCCATTTCATCATGGCGGGGAGCATGGTGGCATGTAGGCAGACATGGTGCTGGCTACATCTTGATCAGAAGGCAGCAGGAAGTGGTCCCAGACACTGGGCAGTATCCTGAGCATCAGAAACCTCAAAGCCCGCCCCTACAGTGACACACTTGCTCCAGCAAGGCCACACCAACTCCAATAGTACCACTCAATGAGCATATAGGGGCCAATTACATTCAAACGACCACAGATGAATAGTCAATATGATGCCGTTCTAGGGCTTCCCCATGCTCAGTCTGTAGGTACCTAGAAAATGCCAGGTGTGTGCACTGTGACATCTGGCTTTTCTTTTTTTAAATGTAGGTCCCAGGGATTGAACTTGCAAGTGGTTTTTACCTTCTGAGCCATCTTTCCACCCCTCCAAGGGCCTTCTTGAAAGAATAAAATAAAAAGATCTTCTTAAATAAAGACACCATTATTGATTTTTTAGCAGACATTATGTGAATCACTAAAATCAGAAATTATTCCGAGTTGTCGATTTTCTGGTATTAAATGGAGTTTAAGTGATCTCTTAATTCACATCTCTCTAGAAGCTTTGATAATTAGGGTCTGGTTTCCTTTTAACGTTTTACATCATCAGGGTGATTTGTTCAAGTTAAGGAATTTTTTTCCTAGTCTGTTCTACATCAGGTCCTTTTCTGAGTATTTTGCATGTCTCATTTAACTCCAGGGATGCCACCAGCACTCCTGGTCAATGTCTAATACTGTTCTACGAAATTTTCTCTTTGTTCTAGCTTGTTTTCTTTTGCTGGGATAAACATCATAACTATTATTCTGGACTGTCCTCTAAACCACACAGCTACCATCTTCAAGAGGTTAGTTGGGCATGCTTGCCAAAGATCACCGTAGCTAGGCTTGCTGACTCTTGATGTCCCTTATAGCCGGAGGAGGCAGGAAAGATCATGGGACCCTCACCTGGGTATGTGGCTGACCTTTCTAGCTAGCTGTGTGCATTTCTACCCTAATTGGAAATGCATGTGGCCCTGGAGTCTGGAGAAGGACTAGAGTATACAAACAGGGAAGGACTGTGGGAGGGGGGTTCCATCGGCACAGCCCTGGGGGGAGTCATCTCCCATGCTGGCCGCAGACCTTCTGGTGTGGTTGCTTTGAAGTCGCTTATGCTCCTGCTCGTCATTATACACGCATTGCTCTATGAGTAATTAGTTCGTTGGCTTCCCAGAGTAAACTGTGGAGGAACAGTGCCTTAGTGTGTGGTTGGGACTCTAGAAGGAGGGGGTAGACGTTGTTTACATCTCCACCAGGGAAGGAAGGTTTTAGCAACGATCACCGAAAGGACTTGGGGAGGAGAAGGCTTATTTGGCCTGTGGGTCACTGTTCATCATCCAGGGAAGCTAAGGCAGATACTTGAAGCAGTGACTGTTGGAGGGATCCTGCTAACTGGCCTGCTCCAAGGCTCACACTCCTCTACCTTATTTATACAGCTCAGAGCAACCTGTTTAGGGATGGTACCACCCACAGTGGCCTGGACCCTCCTACATCAATTAATAATCAAGAAAAATGTCCTACATACATAGTCATAGACCAGTCTAATGAGACAATTCAGCATTTCCATCTCCTTCTTCCCAGATAACTAGGTTAGTGTCAAGCTGACAGCCGATGGAACTATGATGCTATTAAACTGTTGGAGCCTCCCAAAAACCTACTGGATAGGTATAGCTAAATCTTAGAGATGCTTGGGGTGTGAGAAAACAGAGTGTGTGGAAGTCAGTCAGTGTCTGTCCCCATCCTGGGTGTCCACAGGTGCATTCCTTCTCCCGAGCTCCCCTGCATTCCAGGGTGTGTCATCTGATGCTTCTCCAGCTGCTACTCCTTAGGAGAAAAGAACCCCACCACCCCACACAGGCATGCAGAAAGCAGGTGCTGGTACTGGGCAATAGAGCCAAGTTTTTCAAGCTCTCTGGGTCACCTTGCGGTAGTTCACAAGAGACACGAGTCTCCTCTTTCCTGGCTCCTTTGCGCTTTCCTTGCCAAGCCCGAGACAGGAGCCCACACCATATTGGTTTTTCTTTAGCTCCACTCTCCATGGCTCCTGTCTGAGGACTCAGGACTCAGAGCAGGAAGGGAGGGCTATGGCCACCTCTCCTCAAGTGAGTGGTGAGTTTGGGAGCTTCTCCAGGTGACAGGATCGTTCTCCAGGCTACTGTGTCTCAGACAGGAGCCTCTTTATTCCTGTGACTTGACACCATAGTGTTGGAGATGACGTGAGACAGGAAAAAAGTAGCCCCTGGTGTAGTGGGTAGCCATTCCAGCTTTGATCTGGAAGTTCCAACCCCCACTGAGGCTTCGGTAACTGTCACACCTACCAGGCGGAGCCGAGAGAGGACCCTTGAAGACCCAGGATCCGGATGGGCTGGCTCTCTTGGTTCCTGGACCCTGGACGCTAGAGTAGACCAAGCAGAGTTCTCCAGAGAACACTGCCCAACTGTGCTACACCTTTCCCACACCCTGTTACCTATCCCTTCACTTGTAAGTAACCCCACAAAATAAACCTCCCTTTTAACTACATGGAGTTGCCTTAATACCCTGGCTGCTGCCAGTTGGGTGTCCCATACCCCTTCTCCCTTGCAGTCTTCCAGTGATGCTCAGATAGACCCCCGGATGACTTCCAACAGTTCAAGACCTTACCTTCCATGTACTGAGGTGGCAGTTAGGCAAGCCTTTATAGAATTCTCTACCTTGATTTCATGCACAGTGGGCAGTTTGAGGTATGGACTGTCTGAATGGGTTCCTCCATCTCTCTCTTTTCTTTCTTTTGTGGCTCTTGATGCATTGGGAATCTGTTCACACATGGACCTTTTCCCATTTAAGGGCCTCTCTCTGAGCAGGTATTATTTAAAGGAAGTACAGCATCAAATTCTAGCAATTATTTGGAGTTAGGGTGTTTCAGATAAAGGGAGTAGAAAACTGCAAAGGCCCTGGGGTTAGAGCATTCTTACTATGATCAAAGGCTGGAAAAGGACAGCAAGTCCCCACCCGAGGAAGCGGAGATGATGAGAGCAGAGGGGTAGCTGGGAAGATCTGACCAGCCCACGTCCATCTGTCTCCAGCCCTGCCCTGGCCTTCGGTTGTCTCTTTCCTTCAGTGAGTCCCGCCCTTGCCCTTGGTCCCCTGGAAGTATGCAGTGGAAAGTATTCCCCTTCTAGAGTGCCAAAGCACAAAATCCCCACGCTGGAAGGAATGCATCTTTTTCTCTCACCAGCTGACTTTATCAGCTGGACAGTGACATCAGCTGTCACATCCTGGGCCTCTCAGTGATATTTCCTGGAGTCGGCCCATTCGCCCCAGGCCCGCCGACCCTGTCTTGGGTTGAGGGAGCCCCTGTTCTGTCTGTATATATCAGTCTGAGCCATGTGACTCTGTGTAGTGCTCCAGCCCATGGTGTTCTGTGTGGCCACTGAGGGGACTCAGTGATTGACTTGCGGGCACAGTTCTTGAGGCAGCGTGAGTACCGAGTCCCGACCTCAGCATCATTTCTGCAGTGGCATCATGTTTAAGAATGTACCGACTCCCAAGTCACGCACTGACTCCATCTCAGGTATCCTTATCACGGTGGATTTCAAGCCTCACAATTCCCCTTCCTTGTCTTGAATAGTTGAGCTCCGCTCTAGGCAGGAACTCGCTGGGATGTGGCAATGCCGCTTGGCCTGTCTCTTTAAATGTTGGCGCTGTGAGGAATCACATGAGTCCCCGGCTGGAAGGCAGGTGCCGGCGAGTGTCTAACGTAGTGTTTCCGACTCTGTAGTTGTTGCGGTCCTTTGGAACCTGAGCCTGAGGTTAACAACTCCACTGACAGCTGCCATGGTAGCTGACCAGGACATGTCCCCTCCTCCACTCAGAGGTCCTCTGAGTGATGAAACCTCCGTGTCCTAATGGAATCCATGCTGGCTTTTAAGGCTGTTTATGGGGAGGCAAATGGCCTGGCACGTGAACAGGGCAGATGTCAGTGAACACTTTCTTGGCCGTTGGGAGTGCCCCCAGAACCGAGATGGGCCGAAGAACAGGTGTGCAAGCGGTTTCCACACCTTCCGCCTCTCATCCGGAGCACTGTCCTTCCTTTCTGCCCTCGGCCCAGCATGCAGGACACACTGGGATTTCCTGCGGGCCTTCTCCTCCTTTGAATGCTACTGCCTACCTCAGCGGTGACCCTAAGGATCTGATTTGGGCCCCCCCCCCCATTGGCCTTAATGACTTTGACCCTACAGTCACTCACATTCCCTCCCCCACTGAGTGACATGGGACTGCCTGTGTGCACACAGGCCGCGTGGCAGCTAGTACTACACAATGCTTAGTCCTATAGTGGCCTCTGGGAATGGCCTGGCAGCTTTTGCTTTCGGAAACCCAGCAGGCGCCAGGGGTACCCTGCAGAGGTGATCTGCTGCTTCATGTAAATGAATGGCAGATGGGAATTCTCAGAACCTTGGAAGTCTGCTTCCTCCTCCCTGTCTCTCTTTGTGATGAAAGGGGTCCGAGAAAGCCACGTGCTTTTAATGACACCGGGCTGGATGTAAGCACTTAAGGTTTAAAGTATCTTCCTGTCATGCTAGCTGTGTGCCTTGGGACCAGTTCCTTACCCTCTCTGAGCTTTTCCTTCCATCTCTTTAAATTAGAGTCCATAATACCAAGATTAATATCTCATTAAATCAGGATTTAATGAGAGAACATTTGTGCCAAGTACTGTGCCCAGGGCCTGGCACACCTCAGGTACTCGGCAGATAATTAGCTTCCTCAGATAGAAGAAGCCCAAGAAAGAGAGGAAAAAGCCAACCAAACGCTTTGACACACCACTTTGCTATCCATAGTGATCTGGCAGATTTCAGATATATATTTTTTTTCCGACCAAAGTAGAAGAGCTTTAATTATCCCCACATTTGTAGTTTGCTTGCATTGTGGTGAAGGGATCTGAGAATGCGCACCCTCCCCACCCCACACACACACAACACTGCTGTTTGGAATGCAGGACAGGCTGGCATCAGGAGCCAGAAGTCAGTGCTTTCTCTGCAGGGCTCCCAGTGCCCTTGGTCTCAGCCTGGGCTGGCCATGGCATCTGAAGGAGCGTCAGAGACCGATGGCGCCTTTCCGTGGACAGCTGACTCTCTTGCGGCACGTGTGGCCTTTGTCCCCCTTGGGTACTGCTGCTGTTGCTCCTCACTCCTCATTCACTTCATTTCTGTGGTGTGGTTGGGCACTCCAAGTGACACATGTGTCACTGAGTTTTGAAACCCAGTGATTCTGAGGTTGGCCGGGTGGGATTCCAGGTCCTGCACCTGCTTATGCTGGCTGGCTTGACCTTCCGAAATGAGAAGCCTCACCTCCGTTTCCTGCCAAGTGGAACAGTGACAGCCCTTGCTTCTTGGAGTTGTAGAGGGGTAGACAAGAAAGACTGGTTTGTAAAAGTGCTCAGCATGAGAAATGCTCCATAAAAAAAAAAAAAATCACCTGGATTAACATTAGCGATAGATGATACTTGAGCACTCATTATTGCAGAATCAGCATGTCCAGATAAGTAGATGGCAGGTGGTGGTGTACCCAAATCCTGTTATTCTTTGAAGTTTAGTTTTTTTTGTATGTGTACGTGTGAGTTGTTGTGGGTGGGTTCACACGTGTGCCAGTGCGCGTGTGTGTATGTACTCATACATGTGGAGGCCAGAGGACAACCTCAGATGCTCTTCCCCAGAAGCTGATACACATTTTTTTGAGAGAATCTGTCATCGGCCTGGAACTTCCATACTGATTGGCCAGTGGTACCCAGGGATCCACCCATCTCTGCCTTCCCTGTGCCGAGATTGCCAGTGTGTGTTGCCAGTTCTGGCTTTCTCCCATGGGATCTGGGGACTGAACTAAACTCATCACTTTACCCATGATCTGTCTCCCAGCCCGATCTTTTAAAACCTTATTACATTTATCTATGCATGTGGGGGTGGGCGTGTGCCATGGTGTACACACAGAGGACAGCTTGCAGGAGTTGGTTTTCTCTTTCTATCCTGTGGGTTCCAGGGATGGGACTTGGGTCATCATGCTTGGTGGCAAGTGCCTCTGCTTGCTGAGCTATCACACAGGCCATGGGGGTTTCTTTGATGTTGTTTTTAGTGGAGAGGCGTAGTCCTGGTATAAACTTAAGTTCTAAATCGCCAGCAAGCACAGGCTGGGCAGCCTTACACACCTAGAGTGCAGTGAAAATATTTCAAGCCTCCTAAGCCCCTTATGATTCTGCTGTCCCTCCTGAGGCTGTGGCCCACAGCTCACTATGCCCACCCAGGAAACACCCATATGTCCTAGGTCCTGAGCTCACCCTGACTCTCCTTGCATCCCAGGGTCACACTGGCCACTGGGATAGAGTGGCAAGATCCACCATGCTTCCTGGTATAAACTTATGTCCTGAAACCAAACAGCCTATTCAAATGCAGCCGCCCCTCCCCACCTGTCACTGACGGTTATTGTACCTGAGATCCACTCTCGCCTGTCCGTAAGTGACAAGGAGCAACTGGTGTTGGTCGGACTTGGGAAGAGAGGCAGGCCTTGGTTCGTAGATATTCCTCATCCACCCGGGCAGTTCAACTGTGCCACTCAAGAGGAAGTCTGCTGTTTGGGTTTTGCTTTTTTTCCTGGGGTTGTAGGGATGACTTCACTTGACGTCACGTGGCATTGTTGTGATTCTGTCTCCTAGTTCATAAATGCTGCCCTGAGCAGCTTTTGTTACATTGGAGAATAACTTACTTTAAGGGAAAAATAGTCTACAATTTCCTGAATTACACAGTCTGTGAAGCGTTGTGACATTTATTTTGAGCTAGAAACAAACGATAGCTGCAGCTTGAGGGTTTCTCTGTTGTCATGCCCAGTACTCTGTGTATATTTGTGTGCTTTATTCATTTACATTACTGCACTTTACACATTCATGTTTGTCTTAGTTATGTCTCCTATATGCATTCGTGTCAATATGCATATTTTACAAATGTGGGCACTTATATAGACAATGCAATTTTTTTTTTTTTTGCTCTCTGCAAAAGTCATTTCCCCTCAGTATTCTATGCGCCATTTCAAACATAAAGAATTTGGATTATTTGGTTGACACCTGTAAGTCCCCTGCAGGTGTTCAACCGTGAGCACATTGCTTCCCATGCCTTGCTATCTAATTTTCATTGCTCCATCCCTGCATCCATCCATTTCCATCTTCTTGCAGCGACTGTAGCTCTAAGTAAGTTTTCAGCTGTCCATGATCAAGGAAGGCCATGTGCTCATTCTACAGGAAGCCTGGGCTGCATCCCGGGCTTTTCCCGAGCTTTGCAGGGACCCCTTGCAGAGACCCAGAGACTGTTAATGGTTCACAGAGCCCCGTACTCCCCCTCAATGGTGATATCCCTCTGTGCCCGGCCTTCGACATTCTGGTGCTCACTGCCTTTCAGAGATAGGATGTTCAATACACTATCTGCTACTCTACTCTTCAGATAGAAAGACATCATAGAACTTCTGAGAAAATTCCGCCTGATCCTCACCCTGAGCACTCATCAGGTAGAGGCTGTGTGTCTTTTAAGGCTCTCACAAAGGCCCATTGATGTAGCCTCAGGGTTCCCCCTTGGTAATTTTTCTAGAACTCTCTGGTCAGGGCTGCCACCTTAAGCCTTCTGCCAGCCACCCTGGTGCTGTTCAAGAGGCAGACAGGCACTGTGATATTCCCTGATGCTCAGGTACTGTCCTTGTGGGGCCCTGAGGCCCAGATGAAGTGAAGGCCTGATTGAGTGGGGCTCAGCTATCCATTCGTTTTAAACAAGTGCTTGGAATAGTGTGACAGTAATGGTCTGTGTGTATGGCCCGGGGAATGACCGGTTACAGCCATACTCTCAGCCTTGAATGTGTGGGTTTATCGAGTACACAGCAAGCCCAGAGCAAAGGCAGCAAGAGCAAAGGAGCCAAACAACATCAAATCAAGTGCTCCACACATGCAGCAGGGATCAACCGGGGAGCCTTGTTGAGGCAGTCAGCTGGAGCTCCCCATGGAGAGAGTCCCCAGCGGAGCAATGTGTCCCCCGGGTGAGGCTTCCAAGTCAAAGAAGAAATAGCAGCAGACAGGTAACTCATCCCATCAGAGGCTTAGCACAGATATCCAACAGAAACCAACAGGAGATGTTCCATTAAGGAAGCCAGCTGGAGCCCCCCAGTGCGATGCCCAGGAAAAGCAGAGTGTCCCTTCCAGTGGGGCTTCCAAGTGAGAGAATAAATAGAAACGGAGGGAACACCCTCAGATTGGGTACTCCCAACAAACACCCCCAACGCCCGCAGAGAAACTGACTGGGAAAGTCCCCTTCAGGCTGCCATCTGGAGTTCTCCATCGAGGGAGTCCCAGACAGAGAACAGAGGGCCTGTCCCCTTCAGTGGGACTTCTGAGTCAAAGAGCAAATAGTAACACATGGAAGATAAACATTGGCAGGTGGCGATGGCGCACACCTTTAATCCCAGCACTCGGGAGGCAGAACCAGGCAGATCTCTGTGAGTTTGAGGCCAGCCTGGTCTATAGAGTGAGATCCAGGACAGGCTCCAAAGCTGCACAGAGAAACCCTGTCTCAAAAAAACCAAAAAAAAAAAAAAAGAAAAAAGAAAAAGAGAAAAAAACGTCATCAGATTGTCCCAGCCAGTACTCACAACCTCCAGCAGAAAGCAACCTGGGAAGCTGAGGGTGCCAACTGGAGTTCCCGATTGAGCTAGGCCCAGATAGGTTCCTCTCAGTCAAGGTTGGCACACCTACTCCAATCAGGCAGATAGTAAATGTGGCGAACTCCCAGATTCTCTTTCCCTCCTCAGACACTTTTACATCCTAGGATAAATAATAGAAACTTCTTTTGGAAATGGCTCACCATCTTAGCTGTTCTCAGTGACAGTGTTTCCATTCTTGGGCTGTTTTAATATTCTCATGTCTCTTTGTCACAGAGGAGGAAGGTCAGCCCACCCCAGAAAAGGGAGGCCTCCTTGGAGGAGGCTTTTAGACAAACATGCTTGGGTCTAAAATGGTCGGGCATGGGTGGGGGGAACCTCAATTCCAGAGCTACCTTTTCAGTGAGTTCAGACAGCACATAACAATTTACCAATATAATTTATGTTATTCAACATGTAAACATGTGCAGTCTGCCAAAACACAATTGTTAAAAAGTTAAAAACATGCCCCTCTGATTATTCTAGACTCCTTATTTTTTTTAACTGAAAATAGATTTTTTTTCATATAATATATTCTGATTATGGTTTCTCTTCTCCCAGCTCCTCTTAGATTCCTATTTTTAAAGTTCCTTGAATGAGGGACTCTTTAGGTTGGTAAACCTAGCTCCGAGAGTATTTGCAGGCATCTCTCAAAGTAGGAATGCTAGAAGACAGACGACCTTGGGTACATGTGAGGCAGGGGTGGCGAGGATGCTGAGGTACCACTGTGATCGGCCTCAAGTGCCTCTGGGACATTTGCCGGCAGAAGACTCCCTGCTGTCTGCTCTCTTGGGGGATTGGCTTGGTTGAAAAGGGCCTCCTTGACTGAAGCCGGTCTGTCATCTAAGGCTGCCTACACCCTGTGTCTGATCCACCAGTGGCTCTCAGAGTCAAGCTGCTCCCCACTGCCACAATCTCTCAAGGGTTATCTGTCCTACCTTGCTGCTGGCCTCAAGTCTCACCTATCTCCAATGGACTGGTCTCCTCCCACTCCTTCTGCAGGGCTGGCTTTTTCAACTTGTAGTCTGCCACTGTCTTTCTGGTTCAATCCAGAGAGAACCCAGTGTGTGATAGGGAGATACAAAATCTGTAAATGTCCTGGGACTGGGGCTATAGGCAGTTGGCAGAGTGCTTTGTCTAGCACACATGAGGCCCTGAGCTTAATGTCTAGTGCATCATAAACCAAGCATAGAAGCACATGCCAAATCCTGGCACTTGGGAGGTCAGAGGTCAGCCGGGAATAGATGAGACACTCGTGTGTGTGTGTGTGTGTGTGTGTGTGTGTGTGTGTGTGTGTGTGTGACTTGTAGCTTCACAGTGATACATAAACAACAGTAAAACCCAGCAAGCCCAGCCATATTCCTCTACGTCAGGGCTTGGCACCCTCGCTTGAACCAGGCAGATAGTAAGACTTTGCAGGCCATACGGTCCCCATTGCATCCTCACAACTTCTAAGATTCCGTGTTGCAGTGAGAACACAGCCATGCTGACTGCACAAACAGGCCATGGCTGTGATCCAGGGACACTCTAGTAGCAGAACAGGTGGCTTGCGAGTTTTGGCTGAGGGGCACAGTGTGCAGACCCCTGACCTAGATAAACATTTCTTGGATTGGTCGATGAAACTACCTCTGTGTGACCCTGAAAGGATGAACTGCCCCAGCGCCCCCCCCTTACCTTTGCTACTGTTATGAATCATAATATCTGATATGCAGATGGACTGAGGTGACCCCTGTGAAATGGTTGTTTGCCACCCCCAGGGGGTCTTGACCCACAGGCTGAGAACCGCTGCGTGCGAGGGTCAGGTTGCCATTAGCCTGGAAGGACATTCAAGACTCCATGTTGAACTTCTGGCTCTGGATCCACATGGACACCTGGGACTTGTGGCTTAGGTGCCTCCAGAGACTTAAAAAAAAAAAAAAAAAAAAAAAAAACTCGCTCTGTGAGAACACAGAAGTCCCTGCTCCTTTGCTGGTCCCTGGGGAACAGACTTCCCTGGCAATTATTTCACAGCCCGTGGCAGTGCAGGCTCCTCTCTTCAAGTCCAATCTCTAGAAGTACATTTGAGGGGATATATTTTACATGAAAAGGAAGCCTTAAAAGCAGCATGGCCCCCGGGCATGTCGGCAGCAAGCATGATCCCGGGTACATTCATCCCCGCGTTACTAACACAACATATTTACTTGATGTTGGGTAGGAGAAAGGAGGTTGCATCACTGGAGATATTAACAGTGGGGTGATCTGTTTAAGCAGAGAGGATGTTTGACTCCAAAGGCCTGCCTGTTGTGATGGGGCCATTCCTTAATGAAACAGTGAATGGGCAGAGGAAATGTCAAGTTTCGTGGATGGTTTTGGCTGCAAGCATCGCCGTAAGTGAAGCCTGTTAGGAGGCTGGCGGCTTTAGGGGTGTTTGGAAGTGAGTGCCTTCCCTGGTAGAGGAGGGGCTAGCTCAATCATATTGATCATCCAGGGGGCAGCTCAGAATGTTTTATTGAGGGAGGATTCCATATGGAAGCGCTTTGTAAATGGAACTAGCATTTGATTACTGGGAGAAAATGACTTCCAGTTGCCATCTGGTTTCTCAGCCAATACCATTGATTCATGGAGCTGCTAGTAGTTTTTCATAATCTGGCCCATTTTGGATGCTGCTGAGAGATTGGAGCTATTTTCTTGACATCCTCCAGTCTGGACTCTGGGGGTGATTGCACCGAGCATGCGCCTCAGCCTGCTTCTGTCTCCGTTTCCAAGTGCCCAAGTGTGGCGGCATTTATCATTACGGCCTTATTAAGTTATCATGCAGTGTTTTGCATTTTTATGATGTTCCTCACTTCTAATAAATGCAAATCTTCCCTTTGGAGCCCACATAGATCCTTTTAGTAGCATGGGGGACAATGAGCTGTCTCAACGCAGCCTTGGTCCACAGGACCAACGTCCACTCTTGTCTCTAAACAGGAAGCTGCTTAGTAGGACCTCGCACTCTGGGTGCAGTTTGTTCCTCAGAGGAAGGCAGAAACCTCCAACTCCTAGTGTTTGCTTTTCTTGTTTCTTGTTTGTTTGTTTGTGTGTGTGTGTGTGTGTGTGTGTGTGTGTGTGTGTGTGTGTGTGTGTGTTGTTTGTTTTGCCTCTTTTTCACTGGTGGGATTTTAGCTGTCTATAGAGATAATTGGCTAAAAGAAAAGGCAAGGAAATAGAATAGAAGCAGTGATGGTTGTGAGAGAGGCATCGTAAATCATCTTTAGATCAAACACTGGTTCTGTAAGGCAGGGAGGGATCTTCTCAGTGTTGGTGGCAATGTCTCCAGTGATTGCATATGTACCGCCGCCGCCACCACCACCACCTGGCTCATAAGCAGTATTTGAAGACTCGGCATATGTGTCTTTTAAGCAGACACTTTGGTGGGCAGGGAGTAGTATCTCACCATACTTCTGATTGGCATTTTTCTCAGACTAATGGTGCCAAGCATCTTTTCAGATGTTTATTAGACATTTCTACATGTCTTTGGTGAAGTGTCTATTCACATGACTTGCCTCTTTTGAAAAGTTTTGAAAAGTAAGCTGCTTGTCATTTTATTGTTGAGTTTAAGATGAGGAGGTAGTGTTGTTCAAATCATCTTTATCCTGACTGACATTATTTTTTGTCTGCTGTTTGTATCACTCATTGAGTGGGTTGTTAACTCCTCATGGCTGAATTGGGTGTTTTTCCTTTCATTTTGTCAGTCTTTGCTTCCTGTGTTTGGGGACCATGATAAGTTGATGGAAGTTGTGTTTCTATCAGCTATGTTGGAATTTGTTTTGTGTCTCAAGTCTTTGTTTCTCTGTTCCTTCATTATTGACCTCCTTTGTGTTAACTATTTTCTCCTGGTGTGTTTAATTCATTTTCCCCCTCATGCCTCAGATGGTTTTCTCAGTGACTGCATTTACAAATACATATCTTCAATGATCACAGTCCCCTTTGGGTCAGTGCTAACTCAATTCTTGTAAAATACAGGACCTTGGTTCCCATTCTCCTCTAGTTCTCACTCATCCCGAGTGGTAACATTGCCATAGGTGTTCACCTGGAGAGACTGTGAATGCACTGCTAACTGCTTTATTCTATCATGCGACTTTTTTGAAGACTTTAAAGGGAGAGGGAAAATCCATGTATACAGCCTTTTGTTTTCTCTACATTGGTAACTTTTGTGGTCCTCTTTATGTCTTATATTTTAGTTAGTGGGGCACACAGGCTACAGAGTATATACAGGATTCAGAGGACAACTTGCTGGAGTCCACTCTTTCCCTCTACCATCTGGGTCCTGGGGATCAAGGTCCAGGCTGTAGCCATCTTTATCTACTGAGACATCTCTTTAGCCTTATTTCTTAGTGCATATTTGAATCTCTGCAGGTGTTTTTCTCCCTGAAGGTATTAGTTTCATATTCCTAGGAAAGATGTAGCCGTGAATCCTGCCTTTATTATAGGACTGCATACCTCTTTTGATACACAGTTCTTGGTTGACATTTTCCCCGGGTACTTTAATTCTATAATTTTACTGTTCCATTGCTTTTGTGGTTTTTGATGAAAAGTCAACTGTTATTCTCCCCGAGGATCCCTAATAGATGATGAGTCTTTTTATTTCCCCTTGTTGCTTTCAGTATTTTCTGTTGATCTTTATCTTTTAACAGACTGTAATTTCTCTGTTTATGAATCTAATGGTTTCCCCTACTTTGGAGTTTGTTGAAATTCTTGGGCCTCTAGATTCATGTTCTCCCGCAACACAATATTTCAGGTATTTTAACTATTATTTCTTTTTGTCTGATCCTTTCTCTTCTCTCTTAGTAGGACTCTTACTTCAGGTATAATGATTATGTCTGTTGGTGTCACAGAGATCTTTGAGGGACTTCAGTTTTCTTCTTTAGTCTGTAGATTGGATCATGCTAAGCTGCCTTCACATTCACTAATTCTTCCTTCAACTGTCTTGTGTTTCAGACTAAGCTCCTTGAAGTGGATCAGTCCATTACTGTATTTTACTTTGCAACTGCTGAGCATCTGTTTGAGTCTAATCTGGATTATATCTTTACTAAGATTATTTGTTAAGTTATTGATATTATAATTCCATCTTTTAAAGATAAATTCCCTTGGTTTCAACAATTCTCGCTCATATAAACCCTCCTCTTTCTCGCTAATTAGACTCCCGGCGCTAAAGGACAGGGACAAATAGCCAAACGAATGGAAACACATGAACTATGAACCAAAGGCTGAGGGGCCCCCAACTGGATCAGGCCCTCTGAATAGGTGAGACAGTTGATTGGTTTGATCTGTTTGGGAGGCATCTAGGCAGTGGTACCAGATCTTGGGCTCATTGCATGAGTTAGCTGTTTGAAACCTGGGACTTATGCAGGGATGCTTTGCTCAATCTGGGAGGAGGGGACTGGACCTGCCTGGACTGAGTCTACCAGGTCGATCTCAGTCCTCGGGGGAGGCTTTGCACTGGAGGAGGTGGGAATGGGGGGTGGGCTGGGGGGAAGGGGAGGGGGCAGGAAGGGGGAGAACAAGGGAATCTGTGGCTGTTATATAGAACTGAATGGTATTGTAAAATAAAATTAAATTAAATTTAAAAAAAGAAAGAAAAAAAATAAAATAAAGATAAATTCCCTGAGTTCTTTGAACATATTTATTATAGATTCAATCATGGCTATGGCAAGTACAGAAGCCAATTCTAGACCACTCCATTTGGCTACCTTTTATTTCCTGTGTGGGTTTTGTTGTTATTTGCGGTGGTGGTAGTGAATCTTTTGTTCTATAATATTTTGTCTATTTGTTTATTTTTTTAATTGAAATCTAGACATTTTAGGTAATATACTCTAGCAATTATGGACTCAGCTCTGCCCCATCCACACAGTTCAGTGTTTGTTGTGTTTTGTTTAATTCTATGCTTTGACTAAATCTGAGGATCATGTCCCATGTGAGTGAGATGTGACTATTAACATCTTGGTTCCATTGTTTGTTTTTGTTGTTTGTTTTGAATGTTTTTAATTATTGTGTTTATTTTTGAGCCTGACTTCACAAGGATTGTTTCTGTGCACACATAGTCAATGACTAGTCAGAGTTTGTGTTCCAGTCCATTGAACACCAAGGTTGCCTATCAAGCAGGGTTTAAGTTTTCCCAGCTTGTACTTTTTCCCCCCAGAGCTGAGGACTGAACCCAGGGCCTTGCGCTTGCTAGCAAGCGCTCTACCCCCAGCTTGTACTTTTGTAACCCTTCTTCCTGTGCACACAAGCCAGTACCCAGAAATGAGCAGTGAACATGAATCTACTCTTCATGTATTCATGTACATGGCTTTCTGGTCAACCAGAGATATTTAGAGAGCTTCCTGAAGACTGTCTTTCTATTAGATTTTTATGTAGTCTAATAATTGCTTGCTCTAACCTGGCTACAACTTTAGGTAGATGAGGTAGGCTTCCTTTCCATGTTCGTTTACTGTCAGTATTGCTGTTGGTTGTCACTGGGTGTGTAGTGTTTCCTGTTCCACCACCCCCCCAAATGTACTCCTACCCCAGTGGGGCTGCTGGTTTGCATGGCCATCCTTCCATGAAGAACTTCCCAGCTGGCCTGTGCGGAGGAGCCAGAACCAAAGGCCTCTTGTTCTTTCTTACCCAAGGTTGAAGAGTTGTTCTGGAGTGAATGGTCTTCAACTTGTTATTCTCCTGCAGTCAGTTTTCCAGAGTCTTCAAAAGGCTACATTAGACAGTATGGCCCTATTTGATCATTGTTTTTTTTAAACTCATTTTTGAAACTAAAGTATCTTTACATTGTTTTCCTTCCCCCAACCTTTCCCTGTACCTCCCCTGGCTCCTCACAAATTCATGGCCTTGATTTCTTTAATTGTTGTTATGTATATACATATGTGTATATATCTATTCTTAAATATATAAATAATGGGGTGTGTGTGTGTGTGCGTGTGTGTGTGTGCATGTGTGTGTGTGTGTGTGTGTGTGTGTGAGAGAGAGAGAGAGAGAGAGAGAGAGAGAGAGAGAGAGAGAGAGAGAGAGAGATTGATTGATTGATTGATTCAAGGCTGATCACAGTATTAGATAACCAGTTTGGGAGAGGCTGGGAAAGACTATTTCTCCCACTCTAGGCATTCTATAGTTGCCCATAGTTCTTTGTCTAAGCTTGAGGCCCCTTGAGATTCCCTCCTCCCAGGTTGGCAGGTTAGCAGGTTTATTGGTGGTGGTGAGGTCTTACTTAGGCAGCAGTGTGCATGGGACTTCCAAGGATGTCGTTTCTCTAACGTGTCTAGGAGGTAAAAATCTCCTAACAAAGCACCGAAGTTGTTCCTCTGGCTCTTACAGTCTTTCTGTCCCTTCTTCCACTAGGATCCTGAGCTGTGGGTGCAGGAGTTGTGTTGTAAATGTATTATTTAGGACTAGGCACCATGTGGTTCTGTGCATTTTGATAGGTTGTGATTTTCTGTAATGGTTTCCATCTGTTGAAAGGAGATGTTTCTTTGATGAGGCTCGAGACCTATACTTATCTGTGGCTGTAAAGATAAATATTTAGTTAGGAATGTAGCTAGGAATTACATTGGTTTAGTAAAAAGGCAGTGGTATGTTCTTGTCTAAGATACATGACTTTGCTAGTCCTAGGTAGCTGGCTAAGTAGAAACTTAGAAACTAGAAAGTATCAGACATGGTTTCCCTCCTGTTGAGTAGGCATTAAGTCCAATTAGAGAGCTGTTGGTCACCATCAATGTATGACATTATTAGGTATATCATACCATATCGATCATTATTTTAGATCATAGGCATCATATATGGGTGTAACTGCTGGTTGTCTCCCTCCCTTGGAAGCTTACATGGCACCTTCCGGTAGGTGTCAGAAGGCACCATTGACCTTTGAGAAGGGGATTTGCCAAGCTTCTCACCTTTCCACTCAGCACTGTTGTCTTTTCCCAGCTTCTAGAGAAGAGAACTTGTATGGCAGTGAAAAGTATGGGCTTTGGATCCACACTGTCTAGACCTGTGTGAGTCCTGTCTTGTCCTTTGTTGCCTGTACGACCTTGAGCAAAAGTTTTCTCCTCTGTGCCTGTCTCTGTGTCTGTTTCTGTATCTGTCCATAGGAATAACATTCCCTGCTTACTGTAGAAATGTAGCCAGAATGGAATGGACTTAGCTGTAGCTAAGCTTAGCTGTAGCAACCACACATTATCCTGTGGAGACTTTACTCTCAGCTCTTTTTGTTAGATCAGCCAAGTGGGGGGGGAGACTACATATCCCTTAGCGCTTGCAATCCCGCCCTCCCCCAACCCCACTCCTTGTCTGATGCCTTGAACCCAGTCAGATCTGCCTGTCCTCCCATCATCTAGGGATACTTGATGTTCCTAAGAAGTGCGGGCAGTTCTCAGGAACTGTAGGTACTGGGAGGAGAGACGGCAGAGGAACTGAAGCCCAGCTAGTGTGTTTCCCCCCCTGCCAAGGAATTGTCCACAATGTTCATGCTATAGTCATGCAATGTGGAGTTTGAGACCACATCTGCACATGCCTCTGAGCTTCCAAGCTATTGATGACCAAGGCTGCCACTCTTTCAGAAGGCCCCTGCCTTCTGAAATCTTCAGCAGTGGGCAAAGAGGAAGGCCTATGGGGCTGGGAATTTGGCCCACCCGAAGGCTAGGCAATGGGAAATATCTCTTGCGACTGGTACAGAGAGGCCAGAGAGGTAGCACGTGACTAGATCTCAGCAGATCCACCATCTCAAGCCAAAGCACTTGAACTTTCCCTTCTGGCAGAGTTTTAAGCAGGGTGGTAAGGGATGAGAACTGTGCGGAGAGTGGATGGGATAAGTGAGGAAGGTCAGCGGACATGTAGAGAAGGTCAGCTTGACGGGATCTGTAAGGTACATGGGACCTACAGGCAGGGTCTGAACTTGGCAACCAGCGGAAGGGTTCAGGAACCTGGGATTCGTAGATGTGTGTGAGGTACTGATGCTCATGAGAGGAGCCATCAGAAGAGCAGGACAGGCTGAATGGGTGGAAAGGGACAGACCTATGTTGGGTTGGGGAAGTGTGGGTGCTATGGATATCCTGAAGTAGAAGCCTGGTCATTGTCAACTGCAGGAGTCTGCACCACAGAGAGAGAGAGAGATTGGGTGCCTTCTGTGTATAAGAGTCAGACAAGAGAGTGTCATTATGCAACAGTGTTTTTGACAAATTCTGGCTACAGAAGAGAGAAGGATGTTTGGTTAGGAGGAGAATCAGAGACTTGTAGTTCATGCCTGTCACAAGAGAGGGTCAGCTGTGCCAGAAATCACAGAGAAACCCAGTGTGATAAGAGAAGGAAAGTAGCATTTGTATCAAAGGGGACATAGGGCACAGGCAGCTTTTGTCCCCAGCAGCTTCCTGTGGCCATGGCATTGTAATGATAGGAAAGGGACCCGTCTGCAGCCAGCAGCTGTGTCCCAGCAAAGGGGGACTTTGTAGACAAAGCTGGTGGAGAGAAAGGAGGAGGATGACAGGGACAAGAAAGGTGCTTGTTGACTTTAAGTTGTTTGTACTTGTGTGTGGAGACAAGAGGATGAAGTCCTGTGGGGTGGGGTAACAATGACGGAGAAGTGTCTGCAGGAGACAAGAACAGGCAGGATTCATAAGGGGGGGCAGGTCTTTCTCTGGTGGAGGTAGTTGGGTACTCTGTACCCCTTTCCTTGCCCTTCTGCTAACATCCCATCCTCTGCTGTTATCACTGTCCCCTCCCCCCTCCCCCCTGTATTGGTTCCTTTTTCGTTGCTATGACAAAATGCCCAACATAAACATCTTAAGGGAGGAAGGGGTGACTCGGTCTCAGGGATTAAGGGAACAGAGTCCATCACTGCAGGGAAGGCCTGGTTGGAGTTTGCACGGTTTACTACATCTTAGTGCATCGGAAGAAGCAAGAAGTATGGAAGGGTGGCTGGGCTATTAAACTCAGTCAGCCAGGTGGTGGTGGCATACACTTTTAATCCCAGCACTTGGGAGGCAGAGGTAGGTGGATCTCTGTGAACCCTAGGCCCGCCTGGTCTACAGAGCAAGTTCCAGAACAGCCAGGACTATACAGAGAAACCTTGTTTTGAAAAACAAAACCCAACAGACTCAGGGTCTACCCACCATTGACCCACTTCCTCTAGCCAGGCCCCACCCCTAGCAAACGTGTCCCATCTGCTGCCTGGGGGCCACATGTACCCCAGGACAGCTATGGATATGGCCCAACACTAAGACATAAGTTGTAAACTTACCTAAAACATTATGAAAAATTCTTCTTTTCAACTTGATTGTCGTTCTTCAAAAATGAATTTGTAAATAAAAATGTGGCACAATGTCAAGAGATTAGAAAGCAAGTAAAGATTCCACACCTTCCCAAAACGGTACCACCAGCTAGGGGCCAAAATGCTCAGACACAAGAGCCCGTAGAGGACAGGTCACATTCAAACCATGGCTCATACTCATGTTAGCCTCTCCACTCTGCCCTCCTCCGGCACAAGCATGCCTTTTGGTGTAGCTGGAAGGTTTTCTGCTTATAAAATAATCACCCAGAGGCTTAATATTATTTACAAATTTATGGCCATGGCCTATGGCTCAAATTTCTTGCTAGCTAGCTCTTACAACTAAACTCAGCCCGTTTCTATTAGTCTATATGTCGCCATGTGTTCCATGGCTTTACCTGTGTGCCATTACATGCTGATATCTGGACAGCAGCGGGATGGTGTCTCCCTGCCTCTCCTTCATCCTCCCGTGTATCTCTCTTGGATTTCCCCACCTGGCTCTATCCTGCCCTGCCATAGGCCAATGCAGCTTTATTTACCAACCAATCAGAGCAACACATATTCACGGCATACGGAAAGACATCCCACAGCATTTTGGCTTTTATTCTGATACTTGTTGGTGTGGCATTGTTAGTACCTAGAACTAGTAGCATGTAGCCAAGAAGTAGTGAGCTTGTCAGCCTGGGAGGAGGGGGTCAGGACAAGTAGGGGGATGTCTGCTTTTCTTCTAGCATGAAGGAGAGAGGGACCTCAGGAGATGGCCCTGTCATGGCACCGTGATCTTGGGTAAATTTGTTGCCCTTCTGGAGTCAGATTCCTCCCTGCAGACTGTGGAGGACAGGTTTGGTTATCATCAGTAATCACATCAGCAGGGGTGTCTTTTGGGCCTGTCATTGGGCACTGGGCATCGTATGTGAAACTGGGGGGCATTGAGTGCCTGAGATGCACATAGGTAAGGATGGAGGGACCAAGGGCCATGTGAAATCAGTGGGCTGTGTGGGCAAGCAGAGGAAGAGGAGTCCCTAAGGTGTGCCACTTTTCTTTACTGGTTTGTCACCAGAGCTAGGCTTGCTTATCCTTCTGGAAGCTTGTTAATGCTGCCTTGGGCAAGTGCAAGCTACTCCTGCCCTGTGTTTATCTCCCACCTGGAGGTACAGCTTTAGTTTCTTACCAGCTTATTTGTGGGGCTCATTCTCAAGAGAGGATGTGATTACATGGAGTGGATTATCTTGGTTTTTAGGATTTAACCTGTCTGGTAAATCCTGGTATGACCTGCCTGGTAATTTGGTCTTGAGGAATTAATATATTATGATTCCGTTTCCTGGGTTGGTAAGGGCCTTTGGTCAACATTATGCTCTTAGAAGGCCAAGAAACACAGACACAGAGACAGACAGACAGACAGACAGACAGACAGACACACACACACACACACACACACACACACACACACACCTGTGCATATGCTTAGCACTGATTCCTCACCATTGCTGTAGTATGGCTGGAGATTCAGGTATGAGATTCCCAGTATCCAAAGAAAGAAGAGAAATGCAGTTTTAAAGACTCTGCTTGTTAACTTTTTGTTTCAGGGTAGATGGGAGAAATACTGAAATTGTTTCCTATAAGAAGAAGAACTTTTTGCAGATAGCACTTGATGAAAATATTTCTCAGATTAGTCTTAATAACCATTTTTCTTAATAAACATTCGCACACACGCCATTTTAAATATGTTTCCGTGTTATATATTTTATCAATGGTTGATCATGGTACTGGCCATTTGGAGAACTTTCCTATGTTTGTCTTTGTTTAACCCAGAGTTGAAGAGCTGGATATAGTAGCTAACACCTGCAATTCCAGGACTTAGGAAGTAGAGGTTAGAGGGCCAGAAGTTCAAGGCCAATCCTAGCTATGTAGCAAGGTTGAAGGTAGCCTGAGCTACATGAGATACAGTTTAAAAAAACAAAAACAAAAAAAATACCCTCCAAATATCTCAGAGTTAAAAAAAAATTCCTTCTGAAATCAGAACTCTTTTCTTCCCTAACTTTTAACAACTTTCTTCCTACTCCATTACCTCTTTTATATTAACATATTATTTATAACCTAATAATGGTCTTCACACACAGAAATAGATAAGAGACAAATAGGTAGATAGATGGATAGATAGATAGGTAAATAGGTAGGTAGATGGGTAGGTAGGTAGATAGATGATAGATAGGTAGGTAAATAGGTAGGTAGGTAGGTAGGTAGGTAGGTAGGTAGGTAGATGATGTTCAGACGCCTTAATGTTTCCCCCTTATTCTACTCCTGTTGGCTCCCTTCCTCTTACCAGTTATTCAGAGCAGATTTGGTGGGCCATTGCCTGGAGATGCTCCGGCATCCCTGAAAATATCTGTTAGCTTCTGCCACTTGGATGGGAGCCACCTCCTGAGGCAGGGGCACAATGTTTTGTCTCCTGGGTGCTGTAGGATTGGTGGGTATACGCCTCAGTCCTGACTCCTCCTCTGCTCCCTGTCAGTGGAATTATTAACTTCTCTGGCTCAAGTTCTTCATTGAGAAAATCAGGATGGTCAGGTTACACGTCACATAGATGTATACTGCAGAACAATGTGCTGTCCTGTGGAAAGCACTTGGGACTGGGCTCCACATAAGAAATGAACTCCAACATGGTCATAATTAATGGGACCCACATCCTGGAATTTACCCAGAGCTCTTCTCTCCTCGATGCTGGCTACTGCATAATTGCTGTTCCTTAGGGGACTGACCATGTCTTTACTTTATCATGTGGAAATAGATTTTACTCTCCTTGTGTGTAACTACCCATTTTCATAGTGACACCTCATTGTCCTGGCTGAGAGTGGAGTCCAGGTCTTGTGAAACTGTGTATCTCAAGCCCCTGGATCTATCCCTGGCCAGGGACAGGTACTTGTTGGAATCTTCCTTCCTCCTTCCCCTTCTTCCTTCAGCCCTTTCTTCCATGTGTGTGGAGATCAGTGGTCAGTCCCCGGGATCCTTCCTCAAGATCCTGTATCACCACACCAGCCTTTGTTGTTGATGTTGTTCTGGGGTTTGTTTGTTCTTTGTTGCTTGTTTTTTTTTTTTTTTTCTTTTCCTGAGGCAGAGTTTCACTGTGTAGTCCTAGAACTCACTCTGTGAACCAGGCTGGTTTCAAACTCAGAGATCCACCTACCTCTGCCTCCCAAGTGCTGGGATTAAAGGTTTGCACCACCACGCCCTGTTCACACCAGCTGTTTTCCTGTGGGCTCTAGGGATTAAACTTAGGTCCTCAGCCTTGTGCATCAAACACTTTACTGACTCAGCCACCTCCCTCGTGATGCTTGTTCATTTGTTTATTTTGAGTGGAAGGACCATATAAACGATTGCACATTCTCTTAGAATTAATTAATTAAACATAAAATTCACAGGGTAAAAGGAATCAAAGACAGTTGCCCCTGTTGTGGTTTAGGGCCATTTAGGGAAGGCAGCGGGAGAAGAAAGATGAGAGGACCCACAGCCCAGAGGAGGGGGGAGAAACGGCCCGAGAAAGATGCAGATGATGGGGTGGAGGAAAGTGAAGGGGGAGGTGTGAGTGGGTTCTTAGAGAAGGAGAGGCCAGTGAGGTCTCTGGAAATCTGGGCAGGAAGACACTGTCACTGTCATTCCAGGTGATCTAAGAGAGTGAGAGCAAGGCTGTGTGAGCTCAGGATCCAAAGACCGACCGACACAGTGAGTGGCCTGGAGAGAACTTTGGTGGCTCGGGATCCTGCTGTGGGCATGGGGAGCATGCTGAAGACCAGGCCTGCCTGTGGTTACAGTGCCTACTGGGGCTTTTCATCGTTGGCTCTGAGGACAGACTGTCACTCACAGACAGACTAGAAAAGGAGTCTTGGGGGGCCTGACTCAGTCAGTGTGAGGCTCTTAAAATCTCACCTAGGTCCCCCGCTCATCCCTTCATAAGAAGGCATGTTCTGATGGCATGTGGCGGCACAGACCTGTAATCTCAGCACTTGGGAGGCTGAGGTTTGAGACCATCCTCAGCTTCACAGCAGGAGTGTGTTCCCAAAAAGAAAAGACATACCCTTGGCATGACAGATAAGAGACTGAATTTACTTTGAGATCATTTTCATGAGCTTAAAAAAAAATGAAGTTTTGTTAGGACATTTCTGATAACAACAGGAATGTTGCTTAGTAAATCTGTTACGGTGGATGCTCTTGTACGTGCCTGGGGCCACGGTCGGTGTCTCAAAGCTTCCCTCTCTAATTTGTTCCTCGCCTTCTAAGGAAGACTCATTTGAGAATTATCCCCATTTATCTCCCGATTTGTGCTAACATTGCAGCAGACGTAAAGCAGCCTTGTCGAATGTCTCCTTCACCTGGCCCAGTAGTGAGGCATGTGGTTGGAGCAAGACAAGGGGCTGGGACTGTGGTATCCTGGGCCACCTGGCTCTACAGACCTGGGGTCCTGGACTTCACAAGTGAGTGTGTTTTGCACACCATTTTCCCAGTGCACCAAACTCCTTACCTCAAGGCGCTGCTTTTCAGATAAGAAACAGAGTAGTATATGGGGCCTCCTTCAGTTGAGATTAGTATCACAGCTTTATCACAGAAACTGAATACTGGCTTGGGGGAGCAGAGACTGTTCCCCTCAGTTCAGGAAGACATGTCCTTGGAAGGGCTGATAAGAAATTGAAGTTACTTTACAAAACACTTGTGTGGGATTAAAAAAAAAAAGCTTAAACAAACCCCCAAACATTCACAAACTGGCACTGAAATGCCTAGAAATGATTTTTTTTTTTTTGGTATTTTTAACAGGAGTGTTTCATAAATTTATTATGAATGGGAAGTTTTTATTAGCAGCTAAGGATATAATGTGTAGAGTGAAGGTTTGGGCAGTCTACAAAAGGGTATGGACCAAGTCTGGCCCTCTGCCTGCTTTGGTTAGTAAAGTTTTATTGGAACTCAGCCATGTCCATTTGTGTACAGGTTGTCATGGATGCTCTGTTGTGCTACAGTGGCAGATGCCAGTGTTGCTATGGTGACCACATGGCCTGGGAGCCTAAAATATTTACTGTCTGACTCTTTCCAGAGTAAGTGTGTCAAATTCTTTCCAGGAACCCCTGGGAGAGGCACCCACATTTCTTTGTCGTGACCACAGTGAAGTTGACATCTCTTGTACTGTTGTTAGTATCTGCTTCCCAAAGTGTGTCTTTTATCCTGTGCTTCCAGGCAGCTGACTCATCTTTGGGGTCTGACTTGAGAGGCACCTCCACTCAGGTGCCCTTCCTTAATGACGGAAGCAAGTGAGTCTCATTTCTCAGCAAGACGGAGTAGCTGACTTGCTCCCGCTCCATACTATAAAGAATGCTATGCTATTTCTAAAGGGTGGCTTCGGCTCAACAACCTCCCTTCCCCATTGACATCCAAACCCAGAACAGATCTTTAGTGTGGCCTTTAAGGCTGCTTTACCTCGGATGACTCTGAAGTCCTGGGTGATTTCCCCTTGCCTCGGGCTGGCCAGAACCCTCCGCCTGGTACGTCTTCCCTGTGCCACTGACCTTTGCTTTTGAACTTCTGTGGCAACTTCTCCCACTCTGTGTCTTTTAAGATCCAGTTCGTTCTTGTTGTGTCTCAGATCTGTTGTCGGTGTTTCCATTCTCGTGATTGTTCTGCCACTCTGTCGTGGTGCTGTGGAGCCTAGGTTGTCACTAAATGCTTTCCTTCTGCCGTGGATGGATTGTCTCTTAATCACAGCCAATGCTGAATGTCAAATGGAGAGAAGCTTGCACTTTGTATTGACTTAGAAGTGAAGCCTTTCGTCTTCAGATGGTTGTGGATGGGAGGAAAGCCAAGGAAGTGTGGGCTCTCCGAGTCCTCTGATCAGGAGCAGCAACAAGTGGACAGGGGCCTTCCTATGATTGCAGACCCTCTGGCTCCATCACAAGCCTGTGGAATTGGAAACACTAAGGAATTAAACACTGACACTCTACGAGTCGGGTTTTGCCAATAAACATTGAGAACCAGGCCTGTAGCAGGAATCTTAAAAGTTCTTATTAATAAAATCAAACCCGAGGCCAGTTATTGGGGTCAATGCTGGTAGATCAGAGAGACAGAACAAGCCACAGCTCTCTCACCTCGCCGGATCCTCAGCTGGTCTTGCCTCCTCAGACTGGAGACCTCTGAGTCCTCATCCAGAATGAATCTCAGCTGAACTGTGTTGCTCCAAAGCCTGAAAGCTTAACCAGCCAAATGCTTAACCAGCCAAATGCTTCTAGTTTCTGGTCCTCACGCCTTATATATCTTTTTGCTTTCTACCACCACTCCCTGGGATTAAAGGCTGGCTTTCTGGGATTAAAGGCGTGTCACCATGCTTGGCTATTTCCAATGTGGCCTTGAACTCACAGAGATCCAGAGGGATTTCTATCTCTGGAATGCTAGGATTAAAGGTGTGAGTGCCACCATTTTCTAGCCTTTGTATCTAGTGGCTGTCTGTTCTCTGACCCCAGATAAATTTATTAGAGTACACAATATTTTGGGGAACACAATACCACCACACAGGCCTTAGGTTGATCATGGTCTGCGCATGTCCCTGTCACTGATGGTATCATTCAAGATGAGTACCCGTTTTGTAAAACCCTATGCTGGTGGTAGAACCAGAGCTCAGTGGCGGAGAACTTGCATAGTATGCAGGAGGCTCTAATACTGTGCATGAGGTCCTAGGTTACAGTCATAGCACCACAAACAAAAATCACAAAAAATAAAAAAAATAAATGTTCTGCATGCCACTAAGCTTTATTCCAGACTTTGAGTGTGCATGTATGCATGTGTGCGTGCATACACCTGTACGTTGTTCACTTGGACTCGCATGTGAGTATGTGTGGAGGCCAGAGGTTCGATCTCAGGTATACGTCTTCAGAAGTCATCCATCTTGTTTTCTGAGACAGGGTCTCTCACTGGGACCTAGGACTCCGTAAGGAATCTAGACCCGCTGACCAGGGAACCCAGGGGCCTGCCTGCTGCTACCTCCCTCCCAGGCACTGGGATTCCAAGTGTGCTCCATCATGCCCAGCGTTGTTGGAGACTAAAGTCAGGTCCTCATACTTGTTTAGCAAACACTCCACTGAGTCATAGCCCAGCCTTGGGACTGTATTTCTAACAAGAGTTCCTGAGATGTGGAAATGCAGATCTCTCCCCTTCCTCCCCTCCCTCCCTCCCTCCCTCCCTCCTCTCAGTTAATGTAACAGAAGCCTGACAGATCCCGCATGCTTCTCCTACTAACTTCATTTCCACTTGGCCCAGGGTAAGGGCACTTCCTCCTGTCTTTCCTGCTGGAGCTGCTGCCCCTTTGTCTCTGTCGCTAATTACCCAGCTGTTTCCTTTAGTCCTGTTACCCATTAAGTAAAAGCAGCCGTTCCCTTCAGCGGTCTGCTCCCTCCGCGCTGGATTGTTCTCTGCCACATAAAAAGCCACAAGTGGCTTTTATGGCCTCATGCATACTTAATTAGTCCAGCTTCTCAAAATTGTGCTTTAAATGAGTAAAGACATTAGCCCCCCGATCTAATTGATCCACAAAGCACCATTCCAGCGCGCCTGCAGTAACGTTAAGTGTTGGTCTAGACTAGCATCACTGGAGACCACAGGAGGCTGCAAGGAGGAAAGACCCTGGTTTGAGGCGGACTAACAGCTCTGGGCATGATCTGGATCGAGAAGGACTGACTATTTTGTGTCTTGCCTGCAGCTGTCTGTATCCCCACCATGACCTTTAACCGGCATCATAAACACGCACGGGTGGTGTGAGACAGTTTAGGATGGGGCATGTTTGCCGAATTGGGGCAATTGCCAGGGTGCCAGGGTTCAGATATGCTGTCATCTCTGCATGCCTCATGGCAGAAATAAAATAAGACTTCACTTCAGCCCCTCCTTTACCGTGAAGCCATCTACCGCCATGGTGGAGGGTGTCCCCTGCAGATCTACCTGTTTAGGCATGCATCGTAGGGCCGTGTGATAAATAAAGGCTTCAGTGCAGCCTGCAGTGTTGGGAGGCAGGCAACCTTGCCAAGTTGGTGCCTAGTGAAAAGGATCCTTAGGTCACTCGGGATGATCGCTTGGAGTCCTCATCTTCATCCTCCCTTTCTCTTTTTACTTCCCGGCCTTGGTGAGGTGGCGGCTTTTTTTGTTCCGCCATATGGTGCCCACCATCTTGTTCTGCCTATCCATAGATCTGAAACAACGAAGCCGGTGACAATGGACTGAAACCTTCTCAATAAGCCCCCTAAATCCTCCTTTATGTTGTGCGTCTTAAGTGTGTTCTCACAGCAGTGGGATGTTAAGACACCGTCAGACTGCTCTGCTCCTGGTGCCTGTCCCTGCCTGGGGCCTCTTACCTTGACTAGTCGCTGCTGTTTTCTTCTCCTCCAGCCTTTTCTGGTCACCTTCCCAGCCTCGGCATGTGCTGCGCCACCTCCCAGGCCTTTAGGCCACCTACCCAATTACCCCTGCCCACCACATCACCTGTTTAAAGCCAGCGCCTTTGGTCCACCGTGCATGCTTTTGTGACGGCAGAAAGAAGTGAATAATTGAAACCTTTCTTTTCCCTTGCCCAGGGCTTTCAGAAAGAACATCTTTGGGAGCCTTTTAGAGCCATTGTTACCAAGCCGGGGCCCGCTTATCTTCTGTTCTCAACAACTGCAATCGGGTCTTCCAGAGAAAGGAGCCATCTAATCTCATGGTGGGGGCTGAGTGAGCTGTGGGTTGGCCTTGGCTGGAGAGCACAATGGAATTGGAACCTGAATGGGGACTCCGGGTGATCAAGGGTGTGACAGACCTTCAAAGCTGCTCAGTGGGGCTGGCCACATGGAAGAGTGCTGAGGGAAAGAACCCCATGATGCTACACCGCCTTAGCAACCTGCCTCTCACCTCCCTCCTATTCGGCTGGGGATCGAATTCAAAACTACCCCAGGGCCCAGCTGAGTCACAAAGGCTGGGGGAGCCCTGGTGCTCACTAAGGGCTTCAGGAGCTGAGATCCTCTGCACTCCGGGGCTTTAAACACATATACTGAAAGGAGCAGTGACTGGCCACACTGTTCTTTTGATAGTAAGGGCACACAGAGGTACAGTCGTCATCATCACAGGTACCGCAGTATGTGCTTGGATACCAGCAGATGGGACATGACTGGGAGGCTGTGAAGGCTTCGGTGTTGATGACCATGTCCCTGTGTCTCTGGGACTCCCCTCCCTGCCCTTTTCTTTAACAGCTCATATCCACTGGTCAGAAGGTTTAGTGCAGTCTGCCTGAAATAAAGCTCTGCCCCTACAATGCCTCCCCCACTTTTCTTGCCTATCATTGTGTGCTGATGAGGACCTTTGTATCTACCCCTCCCCATCACCTCTATAAAAGCCTGGCTGCTTTGTCCACTGGTATTCATTCCTTTCTTCTTCCAGAATTCCTTTCCCATACTTGGTGGGATGCTTAGGCTTTTAAACCCCGGGATGTTCCCTGGGAACCACAGAAATGTTAGTGTTCATAAAGACTGGAGCTTACCCTTTCCTAGCATCCACGCATGTGTGGTTTATCCTGGCCCCAGTTCTTACTTGGTTACCTGGAGTTAGGTGGAACCCATGTGATACCTGGCCTGACCCTTGAACATCATGACCTTTCTCTCCTATCCTGCCGTGAAATGGAAGGCTTTCCTGGCCAGCAGACTTGCACCATTATTTCTGTGTTCATATCCATCACATTAGGGCTAGTAGGATTCTGATTTCTCAGAATCAAAGCTGAGGGGGGGGGGTCATTGTGCTGACCAGGGTCACAGCAGATTAAGGAAACAGCTGGGATTCACCTCTGTTTTCTCTCCTCCGTGACCTGCACCCCTGCTACCACACTGTACGGCTTGCCTCCTTCCCCCCAGTGCTGTTCCTCGCTTATGATCTGGGTCAGTTCTCTGCTTCTCCAGGAACTCATGCCCTCCTTGTTCGTACCTTTGTTCACAGTGTTTCTCCCTGCCCAGCAAGGGCCTCAATCATCCACCAGATCTCTCCTGACAGGGACAACTGTCTTCCTGTGATACAGGTCACGGTCCCCACAAACAGGCAAGGGACTCCATCTTCCCTCTAATAAGCCTTATGATAGATAGCTGTCACCCCTTAGGCCCCCAGGGTGGAATGTGCTTTGTGAATGTGATCTCTTAGCAATAAATGTTCTAGCTGTGGCTGTGTGTACCTTCCTGCCAGGTGGCCTTTTAAGGCCAGGTGTCCTCATTTTTCTGTCCTTTTTATCCAGGCCATTGCCGGGCAAATAGCATATGTTCAATAAATATTGTTGAACAAACACAGGCAGACAGGAATACAAAAGGAGGAGGAAATATAAAAATATCCTTTGCAGGGCTACAATACATAGAGCAGTGAGTTGGGATTTGTTGTTTGTTTGTTTGTTTGTTTTATCACTTATCCTTTAAGCAAACCTCTGTCATTTAGAAACTTCCAGAAGGAAGTGGAGCTAACTATGATCCCACTACCAGGCCTGTTTGTGTCAGTCTGTGACCCCAGCTGTTTGGGAAGCTAAAGGAGGAGTATCAAAAAAAAAATAAGTTCAAGACTTACCTGGCCCATAGAGTGAGTAAAAGCCTGCCTGGCCTACAGAGAGTGTATTCAAGGTCACCATGGCCTACTGAGATGCTGTCTCAAAATAAAAAGTGAAAAGGATTCTGGGGATGTAGCTCAGTGGCAATGTGTTTCCCTAGCATTCGTAAGGTCTTGAGTTCAATCCCTAGTACTTGGGAAAGAATGGATGGATGGATGGATGGATGGATGGATGGATGGATGGATGGATGGATGAATATATCCTATTGAACTAACCTAGCTGGTCTGCCTTGCTACTTAGGTGGTTTTGGCTGTTATCTTGGTAAAGAGCCTCTAGGTCCTATGTTCTTAAGCATAGCACAGATTTCATATATAGCATACATTTGGGAAAGTTTAATCTATGGACTATGGGACTTATTCAGGATGACTTTATAGGTCCCCTCTATGAACTCCTGAAGATGGAGGCAAATATTGGGAAAAAATCATCTTTGATACTAGAAAAGTGAATTGTTCTGTTAACTTGTTATAGCAAACGAAGGGAATGCTTGTCTGATTCTTCGGGTTTCTACTTGCCTTTTGTATCTGGTGCCACATCTCCAGGCAGGCGGGGGAGGGTCCAGGAAGGGCAGGGAGACGTCTTGGGTGCCTCCTAAGACGGACTTTGAAATTTCCTTTTGCCACCCTCAGGTGAGCGTGTTGACCACCCTGGAACGCAGGTTCAACCTTCAGAGTGCTGATGTGGGTGTGATCGCCAGCAGCTTCGAGATCGGGAACCTGGCGCTGATTCTCTTCGTGAGCTACTTCGGAGCACGTGGGCACCGACCTCGCCTTATCGGCTGTGGTGGCATCGTCATGGCCCTGGGCGCACTGCTGTCAGCGTTGCCAGAGTTCCTCACCCACCAGTACAAGTACGAGGCTGGCGAGATCCGCTGGGGCGCCGAGGGCCGCGATGTCTGCGCCACCAACGGCTCCAGCAGCGATGAGGGGCCTGACCCCGACCTTATCTGCCGGAACCGGACAGCCACCAACATGATGTACTTGCTGCTCATTGGGGCTCAGGTGCTCCTGGGCATCGGTGCTACCCCCGTGCAGCCCCTGGGGGTCTCCTACATTGACGACCACGTGCGGAGGAAGGACTCCTCGCTCTACATAGGTAGGCACTGCCCCTTCTGTAGGTATTGGTGTAATGGTGCAAAGTTAGGACTTTGTTTACCTGGGGCACTGGTTCTCAGAACTGGTGAACCATCTCTAGGGTTTTGAAAAACGTGGATCCTCAAGTTGGATCTCCAGAAATTCTCACATGCTTGATCCAGGGGCCACTCAATGAGAGCACTTTTGAAAATCTTTCCAAGGGTTGTTTGGATGCTGCCTACGTCTTATCAGACCTTGCAGGCAAAGATGTGGTCTGGAGGGGCTTGGGGTTAATCTGCTGTGTGTGTGTGTGTGTGTGTGTGTGTGTGTGTGTGTGTGTGTGTGTGTGTGTGTGTGTGTGTGTGTGTTGTGGCGCAGAGGGATTTGGGGCTGTCTAGTGTTCACCAAGGTATATTTGGGGTCCTCATCTAGGAAATCCCAACTTTGAAGAATCAAAACCTTCACCTCTTAGTTTTTGTTTTGTTTTGTTTTTTTGTTTGTTTGTTTTTTCCTTTTTGGACCTAAAGAGAGACAATGGATTACATGGTCAGCATTTGGTATAATCCCAAGCTGGTAACTCTTGGTAATGTTTTCACTAACAGCCTGCTCAGGAACTGGGTATTTAGGAAGAAAGGAAGTATGTACAAACTTTAAAAACTATTTTTTTTTTTTTTTGCTGTAGCAGTTTCTAATATTTTATACTGGAAAGATGGAATAGCCCCAAGGTCTAGGGTTTCAAGAAACAGCTAAGTGGCAATTTGCTCATGTGACAAATGGTGTCCTTGACCAAGTGCTGGTGGACAGTTGGGTGGTCACTTGCCAAGTATCTCCAGCCCTAACTTACTAAGTATAATCTTGCCTCCAGTGAAGACATCCCCAGCCAGTGAGTGTGGAACTGTGAAAAAAAGTGACCTCCACCTGGGGAAGCCGAGTGTCACATGGCAGCAGTGTGCCTTGAGGTATAAAGCTAATTATATAGGCTTAAGTTAAAATAGAATTTGAACCAAATTCGACATAAGCCTCCCGTCTACCAGGCTTCTACTTTATACTGCCCAAGATTTCTGAGATAGGAGAGCTGGAAGCAGGTAGCCACGTAGAGGCTTGCCGTAGAGTTGATGCCATGATTGAACAAGTGTATTCTATATAGATGTGTGACCTTTATGTGAGAGGAGCTCTTGATGGGAAAAGTAGAGAGTACACTTGCCTAGCCAGAGGTGGAACAAGGCAAACCCATTTAGGACTTAACTGTGTGATATAGCTTAGGATTGTTGAGGCAGGGATGCATATTCCTGGTCCCCTCTCTCTATGGGGTTAAGGCTCATGTTGTACCTGGGTGGGGTCCTGCTGGTGTGGCCACTAAGGTGACCCTATACTTTCTGCTGCTGTTAAACCAGCATGTTGCAAAAATGGTATCCAGAGCTTGAGCTGGGCAATCGGTCTTTGACTTGACTGATGTTACCCCAGGACCCTGGGAAAGTCATTTTCTGGTTGCAAATCACACCACTTGGAAGGAAATGGGCAATGAAACATTGAAAAGTCTCTCCCTAGAAAACACCCCAGAAATCTTATCAGCTCTCAGTCACATAGGTTTAGGGCTTCTAGAACATTCCCTGAAGCCCTCTTCTTCAGGAGATGTTCTCTGATGAGTTACTTTGATATTTCTCCTACTGGGTGAGGTATGAGTTGTATGATAAGGGGTATTCGGGTTTGGGAGGTGGGATATAGACCCAAGAGTAGTAGGACCAATCCAGGCAAGGTACTTTTTTGAATTCTCTTGTCTGGTCCATGAGATTTGTAGTGAGATTTTGGTAGTAAGACTATTTCAGCCAAATTTTTACTTGGCTTCCTTTTTCTTTCTGTGGAAGAGTTAGTTGAGTGTTATTTTTGTACAATACACAGATATTATACTGCTCTGCTCTGTCTGACCAAATTCCAAAATGTAGTCATGCACAGCTGTGCAGATAACTGTTCTGGGTCTCTCTGAAATAGTTTCATGGGTCTATTTAGAGGGAGTCACCGAGAGCAAGCCTTCTGCACAGACCGGCCTCCATAGGTGGCTTTTTATTGAATTCTCTAGGAGCAGTTTCAGAAGGCCATAGCATATGCAGAGAATAGCTGGTGGATTCCTTTAGGTCAGAGGCCATAAAGACTGTCCACAGTCATGAGACTGTTGCAGCATTCATCTATTCTAATTAAGTCCCAGTTCTGGAAGCTACTTAACTTAGCTTTTAAAAGTATTTGAGGGAACCCATTGCGAAGAGGAGGGCCTGTCAGAAGGAAATGACTATAGGTATAGATGTGAATTGTCTATATTTACATCTATACCTATATATATGTGAATTGTCTATATAGAAAGGGAGAATATTGGTTACCCCCGGTTCCAGCTCCAGAAAAGCTGGTCTAGAGGGACCCTATTTTGTCAACATGACTAACAACACTGGATCGGAAACAGAAACAATATACATATTATACATGGAAAAGACAGGCTTGTTTCCAAGTCATCCTTTCTGCGTGGGCCTGGAGGTTCGGCCAGCCTACACTGTCTAGGCTGCAGGTCATCAGAGACCAGACCTGTTGTTAGTTGCCGGTATAGTAGGTCACCAGATGGGTACTAGCCACACATCTACGGTCAGGTCATAAACTTCCACCTCCAGATAAAAGTGAAACAGTTCAGTTCAAGTCCCTGCAGTGTTTCCTTCTAAAATGGTCACCTCCTCCGACTCTCATGGATGAACTATTACCAAGCTCCAGGGTTCCTGCATGGGCCATTCACAAGGCCAGCCCTGTTTTGAAGCCAGTCTTTTCTAGAGTAAGGAGGGAATTGAGGGTACTCATTACCAGGGGACAAAACTGAATGAATGGGGACTCAGCTCTTCTGGCAGCCTTTTCAATACATTTCAATACAGCAGCGTGTGGGGCTCAGCCTCACAGGATGGCCGGATAATGACCTGTGGGTGGCGCGTGGCACTCTTTGTTCCCATAGGGACTAAATGCCAGCGTGGTGGTGAAAACTGTTTGGGCCCCTCTGAGGTCCAAGAATCCACCCTTTAGGAGTCCAGTCATGTCTTAGCTCCATGTTGTGACCATCCATTAGCCTAGTTTTCTTAGCTGTCCTTTTGTCTCTCCAAGTTCATAATACATCAAGTGGTATTTGCTTTTTATGAGAGCGTAAGTGAGATGATGTAATGGACTTACTTTACTGCAGCCTTTGACTAGGTTGCTACTTTAGTTTGTTATTGCTTTTTTTTTTTAGGAGGAGAAAGAGAAAATGAGAATGAAAATGATTTTTTTTAAATAACTAGAAAAGGTGCTACACATTTAGCGTTGGCAATTTTGAAAATACAGAAAGCAGAGTAACAAGAGAATAGTTACTCTTGGCTTTATAGTATATGCAATTCTAGTCTCTTTTTCTGCGTTGATATGCTTTTCAGCAAAAGTGTGCTTATAATAAACAAGATTTGATAATTTCATTTCTCTTAATATTTCATGAGCTTTTTGCCATGTTACTAAATATTGTTCTATGGCTCTGGCTGCATACAAAATATTCCCTTGTGAGCACACACCACGCTAGTAATAGTCTACTGTTAGAAAGGAGTTTGCAGAATTTTTGCATTATAAGTGAAGCAGATGGGTAAACTGTGATTCCTAGAGGTTAAATAGCTTACCAGAAGTCATTTGATCTGGATATTGGCTGGGCTGTGGTTGAGAGAGTGCTACATATTCCAGGTAAAGCTGAGGTCTGTGCAGAGGGCAGTGGTTGGTTGGTTGGGGATGTGGTCCGGGGCCAAGAAGAAGTCAAGGAATTTCACCAGAGTGCTTGAAGCCTTTAGGAAATATCGAGAGCTGTGAAGGTGGAAGAGATACGACTGTGTTTGAACTCCAAGGAGGGAGGTGCTGCTGGTGAGAATCATGGGGGTCAAAACTAGAAAGAGGCCTTGAGGATAGGATGGAGACAGGAGGTGGGTATAACTGGTATTCAGGCTGAGGTTCTGGAAAGAGACGTACCTTTGTTCTATCATATATAAAGATGAGTTGAGATCGGAGCTCAGCCCTCAGACAGGGCGGCTGGTGGAGTCTCCCTTCGGCTCCCAGCACTGTGGACAGTACAACATGCCCATTCCTTGCCTCCTCCATTTGCTGCAGCCATCAGTTTAGTGCAGCAGGAAGCTTGCCTCGTGCTGTGGCGGAGCGTCTCCACTTGACAACTTCCTCTAACTGTCTTTCTCCTTGAACACTCTGGGACCAACAGACGCATGTCTGCCCTCCTTTCTGTATTGGATGATTCCCCTGAGCACCAGCCTTTCATGGGCAGGGAAGGGCTGCGGAAGCCTGAGTCTTCCTTGCTTAATGGGCCCCACCCTCCCTTCTGCCCCTAAGAAGAGGTATCAAGGACTGGAGGGCTGGGCCAGTCATAAGACAAAACCGAATGAACGGAGGTCTTGGGGCACGTGGGCAGTGCATCAGTTTGCTGAGCAAAACACCTTTCACTGGGGGGGATTTAGCAGCAGAAAATGTTTCCTCACAATTCTGGAGAGATTAAGGAGTCCAAGGTCAAGATATTGGTGAGGTTGGTATTTTCCCGAAGCCTCTCCCTGTAGCTCTCAGAAGGCCACCCTACTATTGACTCTTCACATGGCTCTGCCTCGAGGCCCACATGACCCTTGGAATCGCTTCTGTAACCTTAATTTCTCTTTCCAACAAGGTGAGTAGTTTAGGTTAGGACCCATTCGTAGGGCGACATTTAACCCCAATGACCTCTTCAAAAGCCCTATTCAACTAATTATTTAAGGATGTAAATTTTTTCAAATAACTTTTAAGTTTGTAATAATGATATAATCACAGATGGTTGGAAAACAGAGAGGTCCCCTGCACCTTTCCTTCAGATTTCCTTCATAGTGATATAGTGATAGCTCAGTCAGCAAAGTGCTTGCTTTGCAAGAATGACGAGCTGAGTTTGATCTGCAGACCTCCTCTTTAAAACGTACCCTGGCTTGGCAACGTGGGCTTGTAATTCCAGTGCCGGGGAAGTAGAGACAGGTGGATCCCAGAGGCTCTCCGACCAGCCAGCCTCGCTTACTTGCCAAGTTCCAGATCAGTGAGAGACAGTTCAAAAATAAAGGTTGCTAGTGTCTGAGGAGGAACACTCAAGGTTGTCCTCTGGCTTGTACCACAACCACACGTGCATGTACCCACGTAACAGACACACACACACACACAGAGAGAGAGAGAGAGAGAGAGAGAGAGAGAGAGAGAGAGAGAGAGAGAGAGAGAGAGAGAGATGTGGCTCAGTGGTGGAATACTTACCTAGCATGCACAAGGCTGGGAGCTTGACCCTGAGTACCATGAAACAACAAACAACAACAGCATCCCCTCTGCCCCCGAAAGAGGACATTATCATTGGCGAACACATAGAGCCCGCTGAAATTCCTCCTGTTTACTGTGCGCTCATTCGTTGGGGCAGTGGGCTGTCTGCATGATTTTCCCATGTGTGTGATATAGTTTTAATGGTGCAGCTCGGGATCAAGGTGAAGCCAGATCATTTTGAACTGTACAAGTGTGTTTGGCCGATTCATGTACAATGCAAACCTCCAAAAAGGAAGACATAGACAGAGATGTGGCTACTGATTCTTTTGAGAATGGCTGTTCTGGAAGGAGTGGGATCCAGCCAGAGGAGAGTGGTCTTCTGAGGGCTTCTTACAGCGGACCCACGGTGGGAGGAGAGACCCTAGCAGTGTGCTTGATTACACAGGACAATTGCTCTGAGCTTAGTGGCACATTTATTAGAGCCAATGTGTCATGTTTTCTTTGTTATCACTTACATTGAAACCCAGAGCAGCCCTCATGTTTCAGCTAATGATGCAAAGAGAATTATTCTCAGATTTCATCTGCCAAGTGTTAGTTTAGTACAAAGGTCACAAGCATACCAGCCAGCCACCAAAGAGAACCACTTTCTTTTCAGAGCCCTGGGAGCAAAGAGTTATTTTGCTTCTGATGAGTTTTTATTTTAACTTGACATTGGGTAAAATGTGTTTTAATTCTCCAAAGAGTGTGGGTCGGGTATGGATCAAATACACCGTGACTGAAATTCTTCTAAGAGAAATAATTGAAAAGCTGTTCCTCCTGGGAGCAAGCGTAGCTCATTATATTCTTGCAACTCCATTGATATTGAAGTTTCTCTCATTAATTTCTTTTTGTGAACTAAATGACACTGGAAGTGGTCAGCTTGTTTTGGCCATGTTCCAGTCTGTCATCCCAGCTGCTGGTGATACGCCATTTCAGTGTGTCTGGGCAGTATGCTAAGCGACTTACCCATAGTCCTTATCTTGGGCTTCCATATTGCCTGGGCTGGAGGCTGTTTCTCATTCCTTTCTAAGCACATCTATTTCACATTCAGTGGCTCATGGCATCTGGCTGTGCTCACCACCTGGGTTACTTTGGGCATTCTGAGTGAGACTTCTTGCAGTCATTTCCAGATTTGAATTCTGGTTGTTCTGTGAACATCACTCCTGTGGATTGGCTTGGTTTCCTGTAGCTGTGAACCCATCACCTTACCAAGTTACCATGGGATCTGGTAGGCACACTGTTCCTAAGCAACAAGAATTGTGTATCTGAAGGGGAGGACAGAATCAATAAGCACTTCCTTGGTCATCTTTATAGTGTCTCCATTTCTACATCTAGAAACAGAGGCATAGATAATTGACGGGCTTATCTGGATTGAGGACAGGACTTAGGGCTAGATTTCCTGGGTCCCGATTTTCAGCAGTGGGTATGATCCATCTGGGAACTTTTCAGTCCTGAATTAAACCACCATAGATCTTCCTCTCCCACAGACCCTCTTCTGTGACTCATCTCAGTCTATAAACTACTAGTGTGTGCAGCTACAGGATACAGCGGAGCAAGTCTATGTTCATTTATAAATACCCCAGAGAATGGTGTTCTGAATTCTGACATGTTGCCTCTTAATTTGGGAGAATATTAGTTCAATTTCTTAAAAAAAATGAATTCTTGTTTTAACAAATTGGGGGACATTGACATGAACAATTTATAATTTAAGCACCTGTAGAAAAGTACAGTCAGTGTTTATTTAGGTACATTTCATTTCAGTCGTTTCTATGTAAACATTTTTGCTTAGCTATGACCATGCTATAAATAAACTTATGTTTTTGTCATTTGTCAGTTTCAGGTTCAGCAGCCATTATTCTAAGGACTACTACAGAATTTGATTTTGCAAGTTTTGGAATACTTGCTTAGACTTTATGACTAAGCAGTCCTAATCTAAAAGCCTAAATTCTAGCATATTCTGAAACCCAAGGCTTGAATGCCAGCATAATTTCAAAGCACAATGAATTTGGGGTTTGGGGAGTAGGGCTGGTCAACCCATATAAATTTTTCTGTGGCATAGATGATGTACATATTTACATGATCACATGATATTTTGTCATTTGCTCTTTGGACATTTAGATGATCAATCTCTATGAAAATTTAGCCTCATCTACATTAGCCAGAAACTGTTCAAGCTCAGGTTGCCTCTTATATCATCAGTGTGATTTGAAAACCTGCTCTTTTGGCTTGCTGTAGCTCTTTCCAAAAGATAAAGGAATGCAACGTTGCATAAGTGCATCATGCAAACAGGTTTTGGGCAGGCTGCAGCTGATGCTCCAGGGTTGTAATCTCAGCGCCATGTTCACCAGTGAGGAGAGCCAACTCTGTAGCTTTGAGCATCCTGTGGTCCTTACCTGGACCTCAGCTCAGTGAAGCATGTGAAGCCAGTTTTTCCAGATCTATTGTTATGGTTTTTGTTGTTATTGTTGTTGTTTTGGTTTTTGGGTTTTTGTTTTGTGTGTGTGTGTGTGTGTGTGTGTGTGTGTGTGTGTGTGTGTGTGTGTGTATGTGTCTTTATTTTTATCACATGGATATTTTGCCTGCAGGTATGTCTGTTCACCACCTGTGTGCTTGGTCCCTGTAGAGGTCAGAATTGAGCATCATATCCCCTGGGACTAGTTTCAGGTGGCTGTGATCCACTGTATAGGTGCTGGAAATTGAACCCGGTCTTCTGCAAGAGCAGCCAGTGCTTTTAACTGCTGAACTATCTCTCCAGGTCCCCCCAACCCCCAGAGGTGCTGATTTTTAAGAGAGACTAAAGATATTTGTTTTCCAAACAGACTACATTGCCACCTCTTTGAAATCCCTCAGCCTTTGATTAACTAATTGGCAAAACAACATAAGACAAGAATGATTGGCTTTAGCTCCATGTTTTGAGAGGACAAAGTTCATTGTGATGGGGAAGGCATGGTGCTGGGTGTGGGAGTATGCAACTTGAACTCCTCACTTCTTGGTGAAACAGGAAATCGAGACAGAACAGGAAGCAGGGTTGGGCTTTGAAACCTCAAGGTCTGCCTCCCCAGCAACCTACTTCCACAAGCTAAGCCCCCTCTTCCTTAAGGTTCTGTAACTTCTCCAAACAGTACCACTTGCCTTTGGGAGATATTTCATATTTAAACTGCATCAGTGAATCAACACTGGTAGCTTCTATCAGGACTTACTGGCAGGGATGAGGGAGAATGATCACGGCTGTTTCAGTGCTGATCAGGCCTCCACCATGCCTAACGCCTTATAAAAATAAGAAAGGTGAACCAACATTGACGCAAAGTATGGAAAAGGAACAAAACCATTTTTCAGAACAAATGGGGACCAGGTGAAGAAAAGGACCACAGTTCCCTAAAGGAAGCATTACAATGAAGAAGGAATCCAATTTGGATTGGTCGGAACATTCATGTCTGTTGTGTGGATGACTGCATCTTTGCAAAGGGACATTTAAACAGCAGTGAAGTGGCTGCTAGTAGACTGGAGAGGGCCAGGAGGACCTGAGGAGGTACAGATTCTTCCAAAGACGTTCCCTTCCACCAGAATATCAAAGACTGACTTTCACCGCCACCCTCTTACCGCACCTGGCTGAGGAATACAGACCTATTATCTTTCCTTTCAACTGTAGTGCAAGTATTGTTCTCAAAGAAAAGATTTTAAGATATCTCTCCATAACAGCTGTATTTTGTGTCTAGTTTATTTCTAGACGATTTGCTTTTCTAAGAACCATCTTGACTTTCTTTGTGTTGTTTTCACCCCTCCGAAGCATTCTGCAAGAACTGATGGAGTGAAGAGTTTGGTTTATCAAAAACAATACTGTTTACCACTGTTGGCACTGTGACTTGGATTGACTATTCTTGCTTGCTAGAAAGGTATTGGAAGAATATTATAGATACTTGCTGGAGTCTACCTATCCATTGCCCTGTTCTCATATGGGGAACAACCTCTCCTATCCTAGGTGGTTACTGTGAGCTGCATGAACCATCAAGTGGTCTAGGCATAGCCAATTATGACACAGAGAAAGAATCTGACCTACAGTGATTGGCCCAAGGCATAGGCCAATCAGAATCTATTCTGGACTCAGAAACACACTGGTCACATTCTTTCGTGGACAGCTAACTGTAAGAACCCAGAATGCACCAGGCCTCCAGTATCCATCTTGGCTGTGATAGGCAGAAGAAATAAGGGCAGAACCAGAGAGTAAACCAGAATCAGAGGGTGGGAAAGTGTCCTGGATTTGGCTATTCCTGAAGCTAGAATCGAGCCCTCAAAATCCTAGTTGCTTGGTTATGTAAATGATCTTTCCCAACACTTGCAGTGGAGGCAAGATCCCATGTCATTAGGCTTGAACACTGTTATGTCATGTAGGACTTGAGTTGGATTGCTTTCCTCTTGAGATTCAACCAGGCACCTTGAAAGATCATATAATGGTTGGTTTTATTAATACTGTGACCATATGTTAGAGAAAACCAACTTGAAGGATGTCTCTTGGCTCAGAGAGTTCAGTCCATATTCTCTGGCTCTAGTTCCTGGGCCATGATGAGGCAGGCCATGGCACAGAAAGAGGAGGCTATTCACACCATAGAGGGCAGGGATCAGAGAGTGAAACAGGAACTAGGAAACAGGGTTAGCCTCCAGCTTCACAGTCCCAGTGACCTGCTTGTCCCAGCTCAGCCTTGCCATCTAAGGTTCAGGACCTCCCCTTGCCAAACTTCACCCACATTCAGTGCATGATCCTAGCCACAAAACTTCATATTCAAACCACAGCTAGTACTAAACTCCTGGGAGGTGTCTGACCTCTGAAGGAAGTACTGGCTCTTTCACAATGCCAAGATATGCATCCTGATACTCTGAAGAGCTCCTGACCCAGTTCATAAAAGCCTGAGTGCTAGGCTGAAGGTCCTGGCTTGGTTCTTTGTTTCATTATTTCACAGTCATTTAAACTGCAGGTCAGGGACCCAGAGGTCAAGAGAATGCCCCTCCCCTTGTCTCTAGCCCTCCAAACTCAAGCATGTAAAAATAACCCATTGTCAGACTCTTTATAGGAGCAGTATGTATTTAATAGCAAACTACTTATGTGGGCAGAGAGCGGTGAGTACATACAGCTTAGTCAATGGCCCTGTTTATTGAATGGAGAAACATAACCAACCCTGGTCTTTTTCCATGCTGGCAATTGCCAAAGCCTCCTTAGCTCCCTCTAATGACTTCATATTGTCAGGAATGAATAAGCTAAATGAATATGTTCCATCCAACTCAGCCATGCCATTTCACTCCTGCCAAGTGTGTGTGTGTGTGTGTGTGTGTGTGTGTGTGTGTGTATGCACGCACTTTCACAGGCACGCTTATTTTAGTCCACATACAGATGGAAGTCTGCAGATATCAAAGTCTCAGTTGGTTAATGGACACTCATAAAATCTTAAGTATGGTCTTTAAAATTGGCATCTAGGAATTCGGCTTACAAACGCCAGAACTCATTGAAGGTTACTTAACTGGGCTTTTTCAGGCTGAAGCTTCTTTGATGTGCTTTGTGTCGATGATGCTCCTTGCCCTTCCAAATTTATGTGGAGACTGAGACTTACACATGCTCTTATAGGGAAAACCTCTACCTGCATCTTAACACGGCTCATGACCTCCAAATGGGTAAAACCCCATAAAGTGCTAGTGTTAGGTTGGCCTCAGTGACAGGCAATATGATTAAATCCAAGATGGTTGTGTTGAGATGGACTGAGTGTAATTTAGTATTTGGGTCTCAATTTGAGTTACTCCCTGGAGAGTCAGTGTCCTGATAACAGGAAGCCCTTGAGCATTGCTTAGGCAACATGTGTGGGGGACTCAGAATGTGTTCTCAGTGGCCTCGATGACACCTGTCTGTTCTCTTCCTGTGCCCCCTCATCACTTCCTGCAAGAAATTCTTCTGGAGCTGAATTTTTCCATCCCTTCTTTTAGCCTAGCTGTGGATATTTTGGGTAATATTCAGCATTTTTCTGTGCTGGTTTGAACTAATACACAGATAAGATCAAAACTCTGTTGATGCTGTTTTAAGGGAAAAAACATCTTAAAAATGCATTGGAATTATTAATAGAATTAGAACTCTCAGAGTCAAAAGTTTCCATGTGTTCTTACTAAGAAATAGTCCCTTGGGGCCTTGCAAAGCAAAAACAGAGTCATGAGGGACCCAAGAAGTCATCTGGGAAACAAATGAATGGGACAACTTTTTGGCAAAACTTTAGGGGCATAGTGCTGCATTGGAGAAAATTCCTCTACAGATTGAGATGTTTTTGTACCATGGTACCCTGTTTCGTGTGCGTGCATGTGTGTGTGTGTGTGTGTGTGTGTGTGTGTGTGTGAGAGAGAGAGAGAGAGAGAGAGAAAGAGAGAGAGAGAGAGAGAGAGAGAGAGAGAGAGAGAGAGAGAGAGAGTAAGAGAGAGAGAGAGAGAGAGAGAGAGAGAGAGAGAGAGAGAGAGAAGAGTGTGTTCTGATTTGTCTCCACGGAGAGATGCAATCTATCTTTCTGCTTCCCTTTCTAGCTAAGACATTCTTCCCTAAGAAAGGTTCACGTTTGCCCACCTGCTTTGTGGGTTGCTAATGGAGTTTACAAAGGGAATTTGAATTCCCAGTCAGAGGTCTCATTATCACAGTGAGGATCTAATAGATTCCAGAATTGTGTGTGGACACTCAGAACCTTTTGCAACCCAGAAGCATTTATTATTAGCTCTCAGTCATTTTGCCTACCCTGGCCTTAGTCTGTATACATTGTCGTCACAGGGTAAGGAGGCTTGCCTACATCTAGGTAGCTCCACCGCATCAATCCAAGTACACATTAATACCTGTGATCCTGGTGCCAAAGGCATGTTTCATTAGGCCCTTAGGCAGAGGAAAGAACATACTGTAGCCCACATTGGGACATTTGATTTTAGTTTTTAGTATGGGCCTTCTTACTGGTTGCAAGCCAGGGTTTAATTTTAGAATTCATTATTTTCACAAAGAAACTTTCACAGCTGTCTGCTTCTTTGGGCAAGTGTATAGAACGCTTGTGAATTTGGATAATGACCATAATGACACTGAAGGGACTCACTTGTCATTCATGAAGGTCTGAGCTGTGGCATAGGCTATTCCCTCCTCAGGGGGTCCAGGGAGAGAAATATTACTCGTAGATGGAAAACACTGAAGCTGTGGTGGGGTGACTTGTCCAGGGTCCTAGAGCTGGTGAGTGGCCAGGCTGAGATGATGATTGTCCACTGTCCGGGTTCCCAATCTTCCTGTCATATGCTGTCTCTTTTCCAACCCCCTACAAGTGATTATGTTACCACCAAGGTAATCCAGCCCGGAAAGAGTCACACTGAGTGTGTAAAGTGACTTAACCTGGAATAGAGAAATGCCTTGGTGAGATATATGCCCATCTTGCAAGCGTGAAAATCGAAGTACAGATCTTGAACACCTATGCAAGGAGCCAGGTGTAGTAGCACGTGTCTGTAAACCCAGGACTGAGAAGTGGGGAAAGCAGATCATGGGCGCGTGCTTGGTCTGCCAGTCTAGCTGAATAACTCCAGGTTTAAATGAGAGACCGTGTCAAAAAAACAACACGAAAAGCGTTTGAGAAAAACACTTGGCACTGATCCGGCCTCCATAATTGGTAATGCTCACAAGCACATGCAAGTACACACACACACACACACACACACACACACACACACACACACACACAATGACTTCACACAACTATCTCACTGTTGGTGCATCTCTTTCTTCCTACACAGCAGGGCTGGGCACTTTGTCATTTCGTCAGTAACAAATGAAGTAATCAGACATTTCTGGCCCAGGAGAAGCCTAGTATTCTCAGGATTTAGCTTACGGGGAAATTATAAACTGTATCAGATGAAGCTTTGCAGAGAGAGGCGGGGGCGGGGGGGGGGGTGTTGTCTTAAACACCCACCCCTCTTTCCTACAGCAAGAAACTCTTATTCACCAGATGTCTTTGTTTACGTTTTTTGGCCCAGCAGCATTTAATCAGTATACGTTCGTTATGATTATGAAGCTTGAACTGGGTTTTCCATGCCCAAGCTCTGCCAGGTGGATTTGTTCTGTGCAAGTCTAGCATGACTTGAAACCTTCTAGATCACATCTGAGACGGGTAGGGAGAGGAAGACACTCCAGATCACAGGTGGATATGTGAGTAAGATCAGGGAACAAGCAGAGCTTCACCAGTTAAAGCAGTGCCAGTCACCAGACCTCTCAGTTGAGCACAACACTTGTCATCTATGGTGACTGAGCCCTGGGACATACTGAAGACCTTCAGCAGCAGAATGGCCCTGGAGATGAACCTGTGTCTATAGAAGACCTGGGAAAGGAAAAGCCTTTTCAGCCATCGAGGACATGATGGTTCTAGACCTGGTTGTATAGGTCAGTTTGGCTTTGGACTTGGGACCATCCTCCTGCCTTAGTATCCTGAATAATGGAGTTGCACCTGTGTGCCTTCATGCCTAGCTTGTGGACTTGTCTTAAAACTCATTTTTCTGGACAGTTCTTTCTACCACTTTGTTCTGGCCAGATTTAAAGAATTTCATTTGTTGTCCTGTCATCTTCTGTAGTCTCAAGGCTGTTCCTTGGCCCACCCTTCTGTCTTTTACCTGTACATTCAACTTCATTTTGTTGTGGATCTATAGTCCTGACTGGTTCGGGTAGGAGCTACCCTACCTGGAGTGACACACACAGTTTGAGTGTCTCTGTTGTCATATTCATGGGGCCAGAAACAGTTCAGATTTGAGCCTTTCACAATCTGGAATATTTGCATGGGCTTTTACTGCTTGAACAAACCTAATCTAGGAATTCAAAACCCCAAATGGTCCAACAGCCGGACCTATGTTCCATTCCAAACTGCCATGTAACACGTACACAGGACATAGAGTGTCATATAGACACTGGAAGAAATTTGGGGCCAAGTTGGGGCCTTTTGAATTTGGGGATTTGAGTAAAAGTGCTCACCCTGTATATCCATCATTAGATGCACAATAGATGGTTATCTCTTCCCATGGTGCTTCTAAACATTGCCACGTTGAAACTGACAGCCTTTGTTTTTTGTTTGTCATGGAGACCATTTTGGGAGCAGCCGGAGAGATGACGTTGAATTCATTGGTCAGTTTCCTTACTCCTTGCTAGGAGCTCAGGCTTTTATTTCCTCCCTAGTCTATCTCCCTTGCCAGAGTTCTTTATCATTCTGTGGATCATTGCCCTTCTGAGGCCCTGGTTATAACTTCAGCTCCCCAGAAAGCAAAATACATTGAACTCTGGGTGGAAACACTCTTCAGAGGAAGCCCTCTCGGATGGTTTGGCATCCAGAGACTTTTCTTGGGTTTCTTAGGTTAAAGAAGGAATAATAAAGGTCCAGTTTCTCTAGAGTTGATGGGAGAAGTGCTTCTTACGTTGGAAGAGAGAGAAGCAATGCAGTGTGTATTTGCTGATGTGGTGTTAACTCTGCTCCACCAAGGGAAGCAGGCGCCAAAGAAAAGAACAGAGGCGTGGAGAGAGAAGGCTGGAGAGAGGAAATCAGAGGTCTTAGGGCAGGGAAGGAGTGTGAAGTCCCCTTCCCTTTAAAATCTAGTCTCTGTTAGCTGCTAGGACAAGGACAGTTGAGTCCAACCAGCTTTGTCATCGAAGATACGCAGTGCCAGAGCAAAATACCCTCAGCATTTTTTTAGTGGAAAAATAATGCATTTTTTCCCCTGAGTTTGAGCTTCTTAAAGAATGTATACATTTTTAAAGAAAAAAAAACTTAATGAAGTGTTTGTGGATCTTAATGAAAGATAGTGACATCTGGGGACTGGAAAGGGGCATTTTCAGAGTGCCTGGTGTGGGAGGCATGCACAGTAGAGCACTTCCTGGTGACTTCTCAGCTTCTCAGGCCTGTGCACTGGGCAGAGCTGTTGCTGCGCAGTTAAGAGCCTGTGGTGGCCGCTGTTTCAGGAGATTTTATGCTTCTCTTTGGCCTCCTCGTGGAAGGCATTTCTGCGTAAGCAGGCACAATGGCATCTTTCAAGACCTCCAAACTGTTTCAGGGGATGGCATTATTAGACTTGGGAACAGAAGAGGAGATATAAAGCTGGATCATTGGAATCTCCACAGCTGTTCACGGCAAGAGCACTCTAAGCTCCAGTTCTTAAGCTAACCACAGCAAGGCCCCACGTGGATTGTGATGGAGGGCTGGACACTGGGCCAGGCTGCCTGGGTTTGCTCCTGGTTCCTTGCCACTTGCCAGCTCTGTGGCTGTTTCTGTATAGCTGATGTGCGGATGATGGTATTTCCCTTACTAAAGATCTGACTTGAAGATGCGTTTCTGGCACACAAGAAGCACTTAACTCATTGTTATTAAGCAGTGGTCTAAATGTCATGACAAGCCCTACCTACAGATCTATAGGGTTTCTAGATTTAAAAGACAGGTGATTTTTTTTCCCTAAGTACCATCTAGGGATGTACTAATGGGACCCTCATTAGCCACATATATCACTATAAATTCATTAAAGCCACATGACATTGACCATTCAGCTCCTCACCTGTATTAGAACATTCACGACTCCACACGTAGCTGTCGGCTCCCATGTGGAGAATGGGGGTTATGGAACACACTTGTCCCTTCCATAGGTTCTTGGGTGCAGTTCCAGTCTGCAGTATGTGAGCTCCGAGAATTTGAACAGTAGAGCAAGGACCCAGTGCTTAGTTCTAGAGCTCTGTTCCTGGCACTGGGTCCTTTTGTACAACTAGAAAAGAGTGTACTGACTCCAGAGACCACGGGTTCCTAGCGATAATGAGGCCCTTCAGGTGCAGCTGAGAGCTAGGGTGCTCCTCCAAGGAAAAGGATAAGGTTTTCCTGAGAGGTGGGAGAGTCCCCAGTTGCCTTTGAGCCCCACAGTCCCCTGGGCAGACAGACTCTCTGGGTATTGCGGCTGCAAGCTCCTGAGTTCTAATGCTCTGTCCCTTTCCCCTCACAGCTACCAAATGTCCCAATATGGGTTCCACAAATGTGGTTGCTATGACTATGGAACAGGGAGCCTTTCACTTCTGCACTGAGTACAGGCCTGTGCTGCCGAGGACCGAGGGCCAGGACACTTCGGTTCCCCGTTTTGGGGGTTTCGTTTGCGTGAGAAGTGGGAGAAAGCTGTGTGCATTCTGCAGCTAAATAACCGCCGTCTTCCGAGCCGAGGATGGAAAAGGAAGCCACCCACTAGCGCGAAAAGTGTGTTTCTGCTTATGCTCCTGAGGGCTCATTAGAGATGCCGTTAATAAGGGCTCTGTGCCCAGCTGTCATCCTGCTTTACCTAGTGAGCAGGTAGCCGTGCGGTGTGCGCTTGGTGGCAGGTCCTGTGGGAGGCTGTGACTATGCCTGCTCACAGAGCACACAGGAAGGCGGGGGGTGCGGGGTTCCATGAGTCTATTCTACAGAAGAGGGTGCAGCATGGCAATGGGTGGATAGGAAAGAATGAGGGAATGTTCCAGACACAACCTGTTGCATATATTTCCAGTGAGACACGGGAAACAGCTCCCCGACTTCTGAGTGTACGGTCTGGGGCCATGCACGTATTGTTGACCTTCACATCTGTAAAATGGGCAGAACCTTGCTGGTGTTTGTCTCTTCAGAACAGAAGGTGTTCGGAACATCCCCTGGTGCACAGCCAGCCCTCACTGATGTCACTGTCATCAGCTCTCTTTTCCCTCTTGCATAGTTTTGTTCTAGGTGACAGGGAACTTGGGGATATGGCTCAGTCAGGAATGTGGCTGCTGTGTAATCATGAGGACCTGTGATGCCCAGAACCCACGGGAAAAAGCCAGGTGTGGTGATGAGACTTCTCGTCCCAGTGCTGAGGGAGCAGGGACATGGGGATTCCTGGGGCTTGCTACCCAGTTAGTCTAGCCAAATGCATGAGTCCCAGGTAAAAGTGAGAGTCTTCATCTCAAAAACACAAGGTGACTAGCTCCCGAGAAATGACCCGAGAGGTTATCCTCCAGCCTGCAAGTGCGTACACACCCTCACGTGCACATATACCTGCACATGGGTGAACGCATGTGTACACATGCCCATGGGACTAGATGAATCTCTGAAGAAACAGATACTAGAAATTACCTCTGGAGTTGAAGTCACAACACCTCTGTCACTCCCCCTGTGCCGGCTGCTCAGAGCTCACCGAGGCTCCGTCTGCTCCTTAAAATAGGGGCCCTCTCTGGGAGCTCCTTGTGAAATTGAAATTCAGTATCGCCAAGATCCTTATGCAAGGCTAGACAGGCTAGACGCAGAGAATGTTAGGTCTTTTCCCTCTTCCGTTCAAAAGCACCCCTCCTGTTTAATCAACAAGGAATAGGGTGAAATGGCACTTGAGGGAGGGGACTCTAACAGCTGAGGGAGAGAGTGAGTCTAGGAGCCGTGTGTGATGCTGTTGGAAAATTCAGCACACAGCCTGTTGGTGTCTTGGGATGTGTGTCACAGTTACAAAATAGTTGCTTTCAACAGTGTCGTAGTTCTTTCCCTGTGCCAAGCTACTCTAGGTGGTGGTGATGATGAGGATGATGATGATGATGACAATGGCGGTCAGTGTGTGTGTGTGTGTGTGTGTGTGTGTGTGTGTGTGTGTGTGTGTGTGTGTGTTCTTTGTCATTTTTATACAAGCTAATTTTAAGGGTTTTCAGAACTTCCATTTGAAGCTTTTAAGTAAGTTATCTATAAACCAAGGTGACTGATAATTTAGAGATTCTAGAAACAGCAGGGAGCTGCTTTCTTCTGCTTAGCATTCATGTGCCTATCAGTAATTAGGAATCACAGAGGGGCAGTGGAAAATCAAAGTGAAGAGAAAGCACACTTAAGTCACAGTGGATTCCAGCCTGGCCCCAGGAAGGTGGATGGGGTAGGCTTCCCAAGCTTGGACAATGAGTCTCTACCTTCTAGGCTCCCCTTGGCCTGTGGCCTGCTCTGTTCCTAGAATCTGCCTGGGACGTGGGGAAGAAACCGTGGCTCTTCAGCAAGCCTCTCCACCTCGCAGTGTTTCAGGGTAGTTCCCATGCTCTGCAGAAGAGAAAGCCTCTATCTCCCATTTGCTCTGTGCCTGCAGCCAGGCATGGCCGTGATGAGAAGATATGCCCCGAACCTCTTCATAAAGCCACCACGGGACCTGCGTATAGGTGAGCAAAGGAAGCAAAATGGGTTGGAAGTTGCTGTTTCTTGTCCCTCCGTGGGTTCTGGTCCAGAGCTTATCCTCAGCCCTGTTGCCCTCCATTCTCTGCAGCTTGTTCAAAGTCTCCCTGCTGCTGTACAGCCCCACCCCACCCCAAACCCACCCTAGGTCACAAGTTGCTGCCTCCGGCTATAGATGATTACCTTGACTACTGAGCTCTTATGTGGGCCCAGCTAGGCCTTAGCAGGTAGCACAGTGAGCCAAAGTCTTTTGCCCCGAGCCACACAGCTAGAATTGCAGAGTTGCCTTGAACCTAGGCACTGTAGCCCTGGACCAGTGTTTCCAGCCTCCATCTCCTTCCTTCTCCACTGCGTACTAGGAACTCTTACCGCACCTTTCCATCCTGCCCTCCACTTTCCTTCTTTTTGTTGTTGTTGTTGTTTTTTGAGACAGGGTTTCTCTGTGTAGTTTTGGTGCCTGTCCTGGATCTCAATCTGTAGACCAGGCTGGCCTCGAACTCACAGAGATCCACCACGCTCTGCCTCCTGAGTGCTGGGATTAAAGACTTGCACCACCACCACCCGGCCTCACCTTACTTCTCCCATGTGTGGCCACTCTGCCTTCTCTTCTCCCAGCTCCCTCCCTGCCACTCCATTCCTGGCTTTCTCTCCTTGGGCCCTACTTAGTCACAGCCATTCCTGCCTGGATTGGAGAGAGTCATGTTCTGTGTTCTTTCCCGATCCAGGCTCCGGTCAGCCTCATTTCTGTTTCTAGGACCTTCCTCAGGGGCCTGACATTTACCTGTTCTCAGTCTAAACAGTAGCAATAGATGGGGGGTATTTACCAAGCCTACATAGGCCAGCTCCGTGAGCGCCCTTCATTGCCCTTGAGTCTTTCCCTGCTAGGCTGTGTAGAGAAGAGGGGAGTGGAGTGAGGGAGCCTGGCACACACAGGGCACAAACTGGGACCCTAGCCTGGGCCCCTGGCCCTTACTATGTTGCCTGGCACAGAAACGGCACAGCTAGAATAGTGAATTTCAAGCCAATGCTTAAACTCATAGCACAGTTTTTTATGGTCCTGGAAATCAACAAGGTGACTGAAGGACGTCAGTTGCCGGGCATTCCCTTTGCCCCCATATCACCCCTGAAGAGGATGGATGGCCCCTCCTAGCTGTTAGCCAGTATGTCTAGGGATCATTCTGAGATGGCTGCTCTTTCAGGGTGTGCTTGGTACCAGCCCGGACTGGTTGCTGAGTGACTGTCCCTGTCTGTGGATGACATCAGGCTCTGTTCTGCCTCCTGCCACCTCTTTCCCGAGTAAGGTGTCCCGTCACCGTCACCTTCTGACCACCTGGCATTTCTACAAGCCTTGGGGAGTGTCCTGGGCAGAGACTGCCGCATGTTAATGAGGGGCCCAGCCAGGGGCTCTTGACCTTGGTCCTTGGGCTCTGCCACCTTGCCAGTTTGGGAAGGTGATTTATTGAGCAGGAGCCTGAATGGGGAGGGGAGAGGAAATTAACCTTTTAAATTTATGGCCCTTTCCTCAGGGTTACTGTGGGAGTCTCCAGCCATGCAATTAGGAGCCGTTAGGCAGCTACAATCGTGGAATTAATTCTGCAGGGTCCCTGCAGGTTATGGGTGAAACAGCTCCCAGGGAGGGGCAAGGCAGGCAGGCAGGCAGGTATGTTTCCTTCTGTGGGGAGGCCATGGGGTTCTCCCGGGTAAGGGCTGAGAGCTTATTTAGGTATATTAGGGAGAGAGAAGGACTAATGACCAGTCCGGGCTCAGCCCTGAAAACAGTCCCTAGGAAGTAAGAGGTAGCCCTCAAGCACTCCTTGAGGATCCAGTGAAGGGCCTGGTTTCCCTGGCCTCCGGGAAGGCCGTTCCTCAACTCTAGATCAAAGCTGGGTGACCTTGGCTGAGGAGCTTGGCTTTTCTAAGGCCCCCCTTTTCACCCTATGTGTTTGGAGCTGGAGGTCTGTTTACAGTCTGATCTCTCCACCACTCACAGGGCCGGGTGCTTGGAGTCTCCCGTGGGTTTTGTGCCTTTTCCCACAGGAGGTATTTGTTCCTCACTCTTTTACTGAAAGTGCACAGCCCTCCCTCCTCTGTTACTAGGGTAGTACCTTGTATTTACTAACCATTGTGGAATTTCTCTCCTACGGGACCAATGTCTCAGAGTATGGAGTTTCCCTTTCTGCCCAGCTTTGTATACTGTAGGGGCTCCTCCATAAATGCCACCTGGTGTCAGGAACCTGCCGTTCTAAAAGCAAGGGTGGGAACTGGCCCAGAGGGGCAGCTTTGGTGGTGTAAGTGGGGTTCTGTACCGGGGTGCCAAATGTGTGTTGGCCGGGAAATGCTTGCCATCTCCCCACCATGGCAACCATGAGAAAATAGCACAGTGGAAGAGTTTGTCAAAGCATAAAGAGTCCTGATCTTTATCCAGAAATGTTAGCCCCAACCTATAGTGTGGGGAAATGGTTTACTTCATAGTAACTATCATCCTTACATTTCGTTAATAGAAATAGAAGTCATGTCTGCCATTTGCCCTACACTGTTGGCATCTGGTTAGACTATGACATCCTTAAGTGTAGGCTGAACCATATCCTACCCCTTCCTTGTTGTCCCGCTACAGGGCTCAGTTGGGAGCATTACACAGTGCTCATGTGTAACCCCAGCCGCCCGCTTTGAATCATCAGTACTGTCTTGAAACTGTGTCGATAAAGCTGGCTTCTGAGCAGTTCAGTGCTACTCCTGGAGGGAGCGCTGTACTGAAACAAGTTTGAATCACATGCCCTGGACCCTGATTTGGAGGCCTCTTCTCTAGATTTAAAATGTCTGACTTTGGATAACAGCAGCGCTCTGCCTGTTGAAAATCTTCAGAAGAACCCCAAAGTCACCCAGATTCAGCAGAGCCACCCTGCCGAGAGAGTGTGGTGTGCTCACCCAGCTGGATGACTCCCCCTTACCCTTTTCTCCTCCCCACTACTTATTTAAAAAAACAAAACATAAAAATTGTTATCTTAATCACTAACGAATATATGGTTTTGTGTTAAGTGTCATTGTGGAACGAATTAACAGAATTCCTAATCTTGCAAAACTGAGACTCTGTCCTTTATACCGCTCCCCATCCTTGACCCCACCATGGCTCTTAGCAGCGTCTATTTTCTTTTTTTTTTTTTTTTATGGAATCTCACTGTCCTAGGTGCCTCATACATCTGATTTCTTTTTACACTTATTTTCCTTAATGCTGTATCTTCAAGGCTCATGCATGTTGTAGTGTATTAGAATTCCCTTTATGTGTACATGTTTATATAGATGTGTTGTGTGCTAGTGTGATGTGTGTGTGTGTGTGTGTGTGTGTGTGTGTGTGTGTATAGGCCAGAGGTCAATGCTGAACAACTTCCTTGGTCAATTTCACCCTATTTTTAAGGACGGATGTCTCACTGAACCCGACTCTCATTGATTTGGCTAGGCTGGCTGGCCAGGGAACTCCAGACTTCAGTATGTTGCCATATCCCTGACACTGGGGATATAGATATGTTCTGCTGACTCGGGCTTTTACATGGGTACCGGAGTTCTAAACTTGGGTCATCAAACTTGCATGGCACTTTTCTGGCCGAGCTATTTTCTTCGGCCCTAGATTTTGCTTTTCAAAGTGGAATAATATTCCTTTACATGCATATTCCTCATCTGCCTGTGTTGCCTCCACCTCTGGGCTATTGTGAATACTGCTGCATAGAATGCACATACAGATGGCTCTTAGAATCTCTGTTTCAGTTCTCCTGGGTGTGTACCCGGAAATGGAAAAGCTGAATTGTGAGGCATTCTATGATTTGGTTTCTTGAGAAACTGCCATATTCGCTTCCATACTCCTACAGGGTCACTGCGCAATTGAACTGTTTTGTTGATAATGAAATGAAGGCCACGGGAGGCTCCAGCAGGAAACCTGAGCCCCAACTAGGAGACAGGAGCATGGGAGCGCATTCTCACCATCCCAGATGGCCCTTCGTTCCTTTGCAGCCCTTACTCTGCCCAGGCTCTCTCTTGCTGGATTCCAATGACATCTCCCCTCTTCTCTCTTTGGGGCTGAGGCTTGTGGTTCCCTACCAGTCCTCTGTGTCTTCGTGAGCCTCAGTGGATCCCTTGGCCCTGCCCTGCCCTCTAGTAACTGTCTCCCCTTGGGTATACTTCAGTGGATGCCTTGAAATGCACTTCTTTATGAACAGGACCGGTTACTAGCGGAGAACCTGAGCACATTGCAGCAGCCATTCTTTACCTCAGTCTCCCTCATCTGTTAACTGCTTCCCTAATGTTGGCATGCCTACAAGGTAAGGCCTCCATTAAGTGTTTCCTAGTATTGAGTGATCACTGTATTCTTTTGCAGGGTCCCTCTTAAGACTGCACCCGGTGGGGGTCCCTGGAACTGCCTTGTTGCATTCTTGGTCTCTGGGCTAGAGGCACAAAAGCCAAAGATGATGAGAAAGAACAGTGTGATTGAGAATCCTAGATGGGCCAAGTCTTCCTCTCGGCACCTCTTAGCTGGGCAGTGAGAATTCAAAGCTGGGCTCTGAGAGGCTCTGGTCTCACAGAGGTGAGCTCCTCCAGGTCCCACCAGATCCTCTCCATGCTCTGCTGTCCTGATCTGCCCCTTGGCAGGCAGACAGCGGGATACTGAATTACTATGGGTACTGAAGAGTTTGGATTTCTGATGTACAAGAGTCTGAGTGATGGCCTATGCTTTCCCTAAAGGCCCAACCAGGAGGAAGTAGCAACCTCTGGACTGATCTACTTGAGTCCAGCAGGAGAAAGTGCCTGTGCAGAAGAAATGTCTGCCAGGGGAAACTGAGGAGGGGCTGGTGGCAGGTAGCAGATGCATGGTGCATGCCATGGCACCCATGCTTGCCACTCTAATGGACTCATGCACATGTGCACACACTCATTCACACACTTACACCCATGTACAGAGATGCACATACACACTTGTGCACATGCATGTGCATATGTGAAGTAGAGCAGAAACATCACCCTTTCCAAAACCCCCCATAGTGATATTTCCTCCACACCCAGATTACAGTTTTCTCCATTACCCTCTGTTCCTTGAAGTGAGTACTTAAACCTTAATTGAGCTGACACTAGACAAGTTTCATTCTGTGCTGTGACCTGTATACTTGCCCAACAAATATTCTATTCGTTAAATATTTCAGTGCAGTTGAGTGCATAAATAAAAAAACAAAGACCCTCGTTTCATGGAGTTTACATTCTGCTCTGAGGGTGGGGTGGGGCAGGACAGACAAAAAAAGGAGTGAGTGTGTAAACATCATAATTGTAAATTCTAATGAGTGCTGGGGGTGGGAGTTGGGATTGTCACTTCAGGCAGAGGGAACCATATGCTTAGAGACCTGTGGTAGAAAAGGAAGGAACCTACTATCTAGAAAAAAGCCACAGACTCCCATGACAGAGTGACCAGGAAGGAGATGGAGAAGGCAAGGGGTGGCCACAATGGCTATTACAGGGACTGGTGGGCCTCACTAGGCTCCTGCTGTGCTTTACTGGGTCTTAGTGAGACTCACATCTGTCCAGCTCCAACAGGGATGGTGATCTGTCCATGTCTTGCCACATAGAAATAGGTAACATATTTGCAGCAGGTAGATGAAAATACTGGCCTGGAGGATGGAGTGAAAGACAGTGGAGTTAGAGTTGAAAGGAATTTCCTACATACAGCAGAGAGGAATCCCAGCAGATAGTGGGGGAAGGGAGAAGAGAGAGGAGAGGGGAGGGGAGTGTGTCCAGGACACCCCTCTAGTTTCTGATTTCTCAAGCAGTGGGAAGACAGAGCCATAACCAGTTCGGTTTCTTCTCTGCAGATAGGTTGAATGCTTGCCTGCTGTCACCCCCCTCGTCAGGGCAGAGAACCAGGTTTAGTGTCCTGAAGTGTGGACTACACCCCTACCTTTGGGGTTAGTCTTGAGCAGACTGTGGGCCCCGATCCCATCACTTGCCTGGCTGTTCCTAGGCATGCTGAGTTCTGAGTGCTGCACAAAAACCAACCAGCCAGGAGCTCTGAGGCCAGGGGGGAGAGTCTGAAGATGACCAGTGCTAGGTGCCATACCCAACGTTTACTCCTCTCCACCACAGTCTGGAGGAAAGCATCCCTCAAACATATTTGAATACCAAAAAAAAGGGGGGGGGGCACATCTCACCATCCCAGGAGGCAAAAATGTCAGTCTGCAATTAAACTTTCCCTTCTGACGGGAAGGAGGTTTCTGGCCAAAGCATTAAAATACAGGTTGAACATTCTCGATCCAAAAATACAAATCACAGAGTGCTCTAAAATCTGAAAGTTTTTTGAGTAGCAGCACCACGCTGTAAGTGGAAAATTCCACACCTGACTTCATATAGCGGTTTGCAGTCAGAACACAGGTGCACTAAAGACTTGGCATAAATTAGCTTCAGGCCAGGTGTGTCAAGTGTGCATGAAACATAAATGACTTTTGTGTTGAGACTTGAGAAGCATCCCAAGGGGTCTCATTACATATATGCAGATCTTCCAAATCTGGACATCCTTTCCATCCCAAACATTGCTGGAGACAGATATTCAACCCGAAATAAGTTGGAAACTAAAAGCATATTTGATTTGGTAAGCCTATCAAAAAGACAAAAATCTAAAAGTTTTCTTTAAAAAGAGTGAGGGGCCAGGAAGGGAGCTCACTTCCTGCAGTGTGCTTGCTTGCTGTATAAGCATGAGTTCTTGTCTTCCCTCCCAGGCACCCACATAAAAAGGCCTGTGGTATTAGCATATACCTGTAATCCTCCAGAAACAGGAGGATTCTGTTTGGATCATTGCTGGCCAGTCTAGCTGAATCTGGTGAGCTCCTTCAGCGAGAGGCCTTCTCTAAAACAAGGTGGAGATGGGAAACCTGATGTTGACCTCTGCCTCCCAATGCACAAAGAATGAGAAAACCACCACCAGTACTCACATGTTCAGGGACAGTAGCCTGTTTGTACGGAGACAGAGGAAGGCCACACCTTATCGGAAGCCCAACTCCCTTTGACACAGTATACTCAGTGCACCTGCTCTGATATAAAACAAGCATGAAGTCGCTATGCACTAAGAACTGAATTGTCATCAGAGGACCTCATGTTGCAGAATGCTCGAGTCAGGAAAATGATGGAATCTTTGCCACCTCAATAGGGGTAATGTTTAGGGGAGGGGTCCTTAACTTTGGAATGTATATCAGAGACCGGTGCTGGCTGTTTTTTTGTGTCAGCTGGTCACAAGCTAGAGTCATTTTGGAAGAGGGAACCTCGATTGAGAAAGTAGCCCCACCAGATTGGACAGTGTGCAGTTTCTTGACTGATGTTTAATGTGAGGGGGCCCAGATCACTGTGGGCAGTGCCGTCCCTGGGATGGGGGTCCTGGGTGCTATAAGAAAGGATGGTAAGCAATATGTCGAGGGCAAGCCTCTAAGCAGTGTTCCTATGTGGCCTCTTCATTACTTCCTACCTCCAGGTTCCTGCCGTGACTCCCCTGGATTTTGGACTACAAGCCGTAAGATGAAATAAACCCTTTCCATCCTCAGCTGCTTTGGGTCATGGTGTTTTATTACAGCAATAGATACCCCAACTAAGACAAGAATAAAGTTTAAAAAAAAATATGAAACTTCCAAAGGACTTGGAAGAATTAGATTAGAATTTTCTAGCCCTGTCTCTGATGTAGTGTTGTTGCATTCAAAAGGAAGAAGGCAATCGGAATCTACTTCCCCAGCTAACTTTCGGTGATACTTAAAGGCTACAGAGCAAGTTCAGTTGACTCCAGTTACCAAAATTCTCTTTCCAGTTACAAAATGTCTCCCCTGGAGAAAGGGTGGAGCTGCATCCTTCCAGGAACATTCCCCTTGCTGTGGTGTCTGTGGTGTGTGCTCCTGGGGAAAGTTTAGGATCCAGTGTGTGTGAGTGTGAGAGAAGTCAGGCACCAGGTGCTCGTGGTCTGCTCCTCCCTCCTCAGCCACACCCTAGAGCAGAGAACACTCTCCATGGGGCCCGGGTGACCACAGCGTAGGATGGGAATGAGAGCTGTGGGAGCCGGCTGGTCTCTGCCCCTGGCATTTCCTTTTGTGTTTCACAGGGGTATAGAGCTCAGAATGCCCGGCCACCAGAAGCTCAGCTTTATGAAACAGCCACATTTACCCTTCGGGGGACCACTTTCCTTTATGAGGCTCCGGTGATAAACCCCTTCCACGCCAGGGATGGTCTTCTCAGGGTGTGTGGCCCACAATGAGAACCACCCAGGAAGAGTGGCTGGTCTTTGACCTGGGAATCCAGTTTGACTGTGTGGCACTCTGTGCCAGTGTTGAGCTCTCTAGGGCCTTTCTGGGAGAGAGTCCTGTGTTCTTAGTTTGGTTCTATGCCTCATGCATGGTTAGTGCTCTTGTGTCGTCTCTGTTCTGTGGGTTCTTTGGTAGATTTCCTGGAGGGAGCTCTCAATTGGGCACATAAGAAAGAACACTAAGAGCTGATGGTCACCACCAGGGAAAGGGCTCTGCCAACAGTGCTCTTTTCCTTTGTGGCAAGAGCAGCAGATCTGGCCCATTGGCCTTTAGTCATTTTCTTTTTATTTTGGTGCATCTCAGGATCTATGAAAAGCAAAGTCAGCTTTTGGCCTCAGCTCTGACCTCCGCTTCTCTGGAACAGCATGCTGGAGACAGGGAGTAGCTGCACCCCACCTAAGGTGACCTCTTTTTGCCCTTACCTGTACCCCCATGGCCTTCATGCCTGTGCCCCATGCTTGCAGGTGACTTGGTGATTCCTGCTTGGTCTGCACAATGCAGAGTGCTATCCTGCCATCTGTACCTGCCAGATCTGCTGCTGGCGAGTCCCCTGTGCCCATCAATCTCCAGGAAGGGACACCAGTCTAGTGGGCAGCAGCCTTTCTAGTTCCCAGGGAGCATTCTTGTTGGGCTGTGAAAACCTCAGATGACAGATAAAGCCAAATAGAGAGAAGGAAGGAAGGGTGTTTTCCTTCCTTCTCAAACCATGAGCCATACTCTTTAACCCATGAGCCAGCAGGTTAGGAGAAGGCCCTGGGCCCTGGCAATGGGAGCCTTTCTTGTGGGCCACCTTTCTCACCCCTGCCCCCACCCTGGTAGGTTGATATGCACCTGCTAGTGGGCCTCGATGAGCCTCTACATCCAGCTGCCAGGAGAGGCAAGACTTAAGAGTCAACGGTACAACTAAAATGTGTGTGGTGTGGTGCCAGCACCCAGTTCTTGCCTGTACCTTCCAGGTCCTGATGGCATTCAGTCTTGTGGCACCACTAAGAAGAGTGGCCGGCATCATTAGTCGGGAATATGAGGATTCCCAGGCCACACTCCTGTGCGCTCCCAAGGAAGGGCTCACTGGAAGGGCAGGGCATAGAGGAGTCTTGATAGATGATATGTGCCACTGTGCTTTGGGTTATTGCTGCTGAGAAAGGGAGTCTATCCCTAAGACCATAGGCTTTCAGGTCCTATCAGGGTCAACCTGCTGCTGGCCCTCTATATATTTTGAGCTTCAAATAAGTGGGGTCCCTAATCCATGTAAACTGAGGCAGCCACAGAGTAGGACAGGGGCTACTGTAGAGGGTACTGTGTGGTGAGGTAAGATGCACCCCCACACACACAGGCTATGACTCCCACGGGCTTCCTCCAACAGTTCTGTGGCTTAGACTGTTCTTTCTAGCCACCCAAGGTCCCTAGTTTGTAAATGCACTTGAATTCCCCATGCCCCACTCCGCCCGGCGTGTCTGCCTCTGGAGCAGATATTCGTTTGTCTGGTTTCATTTGTGTCTGTTCCTTTACAACCTGTCTGACGACTCTTGTTCCCGTCCCCTGCCTCTGGCGTGAGCACTGGTGAATGTGTGATTACCTGAGCATCTTTGACACTATTGAATTTCATGGTGAGAGGGATACTGATTCTTCTTTAGTGATCTGATGACAGATGTCTTGGGAAATACAGCCAGGGAGCTACCCTGTGTGACTCTAGTGACAGGCAGCTAATCTCCAGCCTGAGAAAGACAAAAACAAACTAGAATTGTTTCTCTGGCTTTTTCTCCGTCCGACAGGGACGCTTAAGCTAGTGTGTGGGTTCGCATGCTGCAGTCACATCCTATAGTTCTGGGGGGTGGGGTGGGGGAATGCTTTGAAGCTGAAGATAGATCCCTAGACATACTTTTAGCGAGATATAAGTCACATTCTACACTCCATAGACAACTACACACACACACACACACACACACATACACACACACACTTGAAAAACAAAAATCTTTTTGAATGACTACAGGTCTGATCTCTCTTGTGTCGTCTTCTGGGTAGACGATACATTTCACTTTCCCTAGATGAATGACTCAGATGTAACTGCCCAGTGGTGTGGTAATGCTGTCATTTGAGCAGCCACCTGTCCCCCACAGTGACCCTGCCATTTTATTTGCTGGCAGTTCTGTCAATAGCTTCCAGTTTGTTCCCAGCCTGAGTGTCACCGTGTTGCTGTGTGATGTAGTTTGCATATGCACAACCTTCATCATATTGGACATCACTTTATGTTACTATTGGACATTTCTGTGTTTTTCTGGAAGAAATGTCTGTTTGAATCCTTTATTTGTTTTGTGCATACATGCATGTTCGTGTGTGTTCGAGTTGTACACGTGCAGGATGACGTATGTTTGGAAGACACACTTGGCTGTCCTTCCTCAGGAGTCATCTACATTGTTTTATGAGGCAGGATCTCTCCCTAACCTGGAGCTTGCCAAGTATGACCAGCAAGCCCTAGGGATCTGCCTCACTAGTGCTGAGATTGCAAGTGTGTGCCACTGTGCCCTGCTTTTCTTGCATTGGTTCTTGGTGGTGGCTGGGGGTAATCAAGCCCAGATCCCCATGCTTACAAAGCAACAATGTTGCTCACTCAGCCACCCTCCCTGCCTTTAAACCATTTTAAAATGTAAGTAATCCTCTTTATTGTTGAGTTGTAAGACTTCTTAATATTGGCTGGATACTAAGCCCTAAATATCCCCTCCCATCCTGAGGCTTGTCTTCAGTATACATTCTGAACTTGCACTGTCCACCACACCCGTCTTAGCTTCTGGCAGACCACCAAGGAGGCTAGCACCTCAGAAACCCCACCACGGAAGGATTGCCTCTTCACCTCAGGAGCACTTAGGCCAGTACCTGGCATGAAGTAGGAACTGTAGAGCTGAAGAGAGAAACACATGATTCTCTTTTGCCTTTTTCTGAAGGCAAAAAAAAAAAAAAAAAAAAAAAACGGATCTGGGTAAGGTGAGCCAAAGTGGATAATGAATTGCCTAGCAAAACCACAGAGGCCAACCCTGCAAGATTGCTTTCTGCAGCACCTCGTACCTGGATATTGTTTTTAAGATCAGTGGAGGGGCGAGGGGAGTGCAGAGCCGGGCTTGCAGCTGTGTTTGGGATGCAGCAAATACGCTTTCCTGAAATCAATGGCGCGACTCCGCAGAACCTGGGAGACGAACGCAGTGTAATTATCACGCTGAGAATTACAGTTGTCACATATTGATTCCATCCTCTCAGCACGTATTTGTCGGCTTCCTCCTGCCGGCGACACTGCGCAGTGACATTTCCGGAGTCTCGGGGGCGTGGTGTTCTCACTACACTGCAGGGTGCAGAAGGAGAAAGGGGCTGAAATCTCATATGGAGAGTCATCTGCACCCAGAACCTCGGTCAGGGAGAGAGAGCGGGGAGGGTCTTCGATTTAGAGACATGGTGGGTCCATACCACTCTGGGGTTGGCATCCCTCTCTGTGAGAGTTGTCTGGAATGCCCTCTTAATGGGTACTATGAGACTCCTTGTAGGGAGGACTTACTGACTTACAGATATGGCTAGGAGGGAGAGCTTCTTGGTCCCAGAAAGGTGGCCCTGCTCATCCCAGTAGAGGAAGACAGCCATTTCTGAAGTAGCTACCATAAGTTAGAGAGTCCTTCCCATGCTTACTTTCTGGCTTTTTTGTCCATGATCTATGTTCTTGTTGAGGTTCCAACCTGTACCAGGAAAAGCATGTTGGGGCTTCTGGGGTGATAACTGAAATGCACCCACAGTCCTGGGGTAGGGTGTAGCCTCCTGGGGGCTCTCAGACAGGAAGCAAGGGAAGAATCTTTGAGAGGGAACACAGGCTGGAGCTGGATGGGGAGCTCAGGAGGCTTTCTCCAGGGGAAGGGTGGAGCTGCAGGGAAGGGTCAGTATCTTCTTAAGAAGACAAGGCTTGGTGGGATGGCTGCTTCTCCTGCTGAAGCCTGTCTCAAACTTCAGTGTGTGGAAGATGATGGCTGATGTTACCAGACCTAGTGAAAGGAAGGTTAGCTGTGGTAAGTCCACATTAACGCTAAGCTCCACGAGAGGTTTAGGATGGGGTGACCTGGACTTTCAGGGCTGTTCTTGGGGTGGGGTGACACCACCTGCCCACAATGCCTGTGAATGTCTGGAGAAATTGCCTGCCCTGGGGTCTGGAAGCTCTTCTTTGCCCTACACTTTCTGCTAATGGGCCCATCTTTGGAATGGTATCTTCTTTGCTGGTAAGAATGTGGGGGTGGCTGAATTCAAACAGTGAATAGTGTTCTCAGGCTGTCTACTTTGGGGACTCTTGGACTCTTATAAATCACGAGGACCTCAAAGACCTTGTGATGCCATGGGTTATATCTGTGCGTGCTTCCCATATTAGCGGATCAAAGCAGACAGGTTTGAGGTCTGTGAGCAGGCTCAGCAGAGAGCAAGCACTCCCAAGGCACATTTGATCTTAGCACTATGATTGTTATAGGATAGGGATGGTTTTGACCTCTCAGATGCCCCCATAGGGTACTGGAGGCTCTTTCGTTCTCAAGCTATCGTTTGAGAATTCGCTGGGATAGAAGGCACATGGGCACCACATTCTACCACATCCTAACTTATCTGAGGAACTTTTTTACCTGGATCGTGCTCTGGCCTCCCTTCAGCTCCTGATTCTTACAATCTCCATGGAATGAATAAGACAGATTATAGAGCAGAAGGTAGGAAAAGGGTAATGATATGAGGCCTTCTCAGACATGAGAGTAGACAGTGGCCAGAGATGCCATTTTGGAGGAAAAGACTATCTAGGGGTGAGAATAAACAATGGCTAAAGGCACCATAATGTTAGCCTATGCTTTGGTAGTCTTTATATTATATATTGAAGGCCCTGGCTTTTCTGTGTAGCATTCCCCTGCCTGGGTATTGGGCAAACCCATTGGGGTTAACTCTTAAAGGAAGGGATGGATGATGGTATGTCTTTTTTCTTAAGATCTTTTGGATAGTTTAGAATGGTATGTCTCCATCCAGGGCCTGAGATACATCTCAGATCCCATTCTTTGTTCTAGTAATCAAAGTCCTTCAGTTTTAATTCCTGGTTAACAAGTCATTGATTAGGAAGCAGGGAGGAGTCGAATCTCAGTCATCTTCAAGACTTCTAATATCTTTACATCTACCTAGCATTGAAAGTTGCTCAGGTTGACCTGTCTACAAAGCTGGCAGCTTCTGAGTGCTGTCCTCTGGCTTTGACCCTGTGTTGTGAGGAGGCGCATGCCACACTAAACACTGAAGTGTCGGCCCCGACATTTTCCAGGGTCCATGTTTCTATGAATAGTTGGAAATGTCAGAGTTTAATGGTATAGTGATGATAAAGCCACACAGAAGCAGTGACAGGTAGCTGGGCCTCCTCAGAGCCTTGTAGACTTCCCTGAGTCGTGAACCCAGGCACAGACTGGAAGAGAACGAGGAAGGTGTAAGCTAGGTGAAGAGCCCTGTCTGCTGAGGCAGTGGCCCCAGAGGGATTTTTATCAGGACAGGAGTTCCTGGGATGCCCAGGAGGGCTACTGGAGCACAAGTAGTCCTTCCTTCTCCAACACAGAAGGGATTTCAGAATAAGAAGTCCCTGGCTTGTCTGGACACTAGAGAACCATTCTCCCAAGGGTGTCCCTCACCTTTTATTGACCCTCAAGACACCACCATGTCTCCCAATTCCAGCCATCTTCCCCAGCTCGGTACCGTGATCCATGTCGTTCCCTCTGCCTAGGACCCTTGCCGTACATTCTGTGCACTCATATTCTGTCCAGCGGTCTTTGCTCACCTCACCCACCCACATGTGGACGAGGCCTCCTGTCCATCTTGCTTTCTTCATAAGCATAACGGAAGCTCTTCACATTGTACCTACTCTCCTGGGCTTTCCACTTCAGCCCCTCATCTGGTCCTCATCTTACAGGCAGGGAAACAAAGGCCCAGAGCATCAGAAGGCCACATAGCTAGGGCAGGGTAGCATGGCTGGAATGTCAGGGTAATAACCCTGGTTCCCAACAACCCCAACAGGCCGAGTTTACCCACCTATTCCAGTGTACCAACTAAAGAGACATGAAATGTGGCTGGAGATGTAGCTCTCTAGAGTGCTTGCATAGCATGCACAAGGCCCTGGGTTTGATCTGCAGCACTGCATAAAAACCGGCTTGTTGGTACATGTCTGTACTGTCAGCACTTGGTGGGTGGAGGCAGAAGAATTAGAAGTTCGAGATCATCCTCGACCACAGGACCACACAGTGAGTTCAAGGCCAGCCATGGGTAGAAGGTGGAGTGCGGCAGGGATTGTATAAAGTAGAGAAATAAGTATTTAATCAGTACGCATTGGGAGTGGCTGGAGAGATGGCCCAGAGGTTAAGAGCACTGACTGCTCTTCCAGTGGTCCTGAGTTCCATTCCCAGCAACCACATGGTGGCTCACAACCATCTGTACTGAGATATAGTGTCCTCTTCTGGCCTGCAGGCATACCTAACACTGTATACATAATAAATATGCATTGGGGAGATGAGCAGTGACCCCAAATTCTTCTGAAGAGCCAGTCCTTTTGACCAGAAGCCGAGTCCAAGTATATTACAGTTGGACTGGCAAGAGCCTTAGAGTTTAGACTGCGGCCTTCAGCTACTTCTCATTCCTGCCATTTTCCTTCCAGTTCTGGGCCATGTGTTTACTTCCCTGGACCAGATGCACAATAGGTGCTCATTATCAGTTTGATACATAAGTCCCTCTTCATCCTTCCCCTTCCTGGGCATCATGCCTCATGCATCTGACTTTAAGAAAGAAGTGAGTAATGGAGAGAAAGGGATGAAAGGGATGAGCGTCACATGTAAAGGTGGCATCTTTGGGGGGCAGTGAGGACTTAAGGACATGACAGGCTCTGAAGCCATGCTCAGTGCTGGAGCCCGCACTTCTGAGGTAGGTTTGTGTAACTATCTTAAAATCCTCTCCAACCAAAGCTATGTTGCTTTCTCTGTTACCAAAACCAGAGCCCCCTGGGGTCAGCACTTTCCAAACACAGCCCTGGGCTATGAATTCCCAGAAAGAACCTGAAACAAAGAAACTATTTGTCTAGATGGTGGCCAGAGTATGGGCTGGGGTCAGAGACCAGTTTCTGAAGGCAAACCAGCGAAGACCTGACCATGGTCCTAGCTTTATCTCTGACTTTCTGCTGGTGCTGGCTGGTTGCTGAACTCTCCAGAAATCCTGATGGCTTGGGGGTGGGGGGTAGCCTTAACTCACCATTGGGAGCCAGAGATTGAGGGATGCTCTTTGCAGATAGGCCCAAAGGGTTGGAGACAGAAGACTAATGTCAGCAATTTTACATTCACCATGCTGGGCAGCCCAGGCAGCCCTGTTCTGGATTTCCCCCTCCAGCTCTGCATATCAGCTGGCATATTTATTTGGAAGCAGAGTAAGCAGAAATTTTCAAAGGGAAGCAGTTTACAAAAGATGAGAAGAATGTAAGTTGGAATAAATGTCTCATCTGGCAGTGGGACCTAGCCCCTGGTGTAGGGGGAACTTTAACATCTTGTGAGCTGGCAGAAGGGAACTTGGCCTTCCTCTAGCATCTTAAAGAGAGGACAGATCTGTCCCTTACTGAAGCCAGAATGCCACCCACTCCCAAGGAGTCAGAACCTGAACCCCAAACCTATGCCATCTCCAGTATTATGGGGAGATGTTTGTTTTCTCTGCCCAGTCACCTTTGGTGGCCTCCTTGTTGAAGCTTCCAGAACTTCTAGGGCCTGGGCTAGGGCTGTAAACTTCCACCCAGACTCCGGGATGTCTGCCTGGCACACATGAAGTTAGTAGACTGTGGCCACTAACTGTGGAAACAGAGTAAGCATGCACCAGTTTTGTGCCACCTGTGGAGCAAGGCCTCTGATGCTTCTTACGTCACTCGGACTCAAAACGTTGTCTTCTTGCAGCCTGCAAAGCATTATGGGATCAGTCCTTCTGCCAGTTTATTTATTTATTTTTATTTTTGGGGGTTTTGAGACAGCATCTCATTGTGTGGCCTACAGTGGCCAGGAATATAGCTTACATTAGCCTTGAACGCCCGCCCAGTGATCTTTCTGTCTCAGTCTCCCAGTCGCTAGGGTTACAGGTGTGAGCCATCACCATGCCCAGCTTCCCTTGCCTTTCTGACCTCGTTTCCTGCTGGGCCCTGGTTGTTTTCTTACTGTAGCCTTAGTGATGTCTGGCATTCCTCTTATACGTAAAGCATATTCTTATCTCAGGACCTTTGCACCTGATATTCCTGTCCCTTGAGTGATCTTAACCCCAGTGTCCTTCTGGCCTTTCTTTGCTTGGCTAAGATATAATTTTATCAGGCAGATCTTGTTGACCATACATAAGAGAGGTGGGAGGAAGGAAAGAAGGAAGGAAGGGAGGGAGGGACAGAGAAAGGAAGGAAGGAAGGAAGGAAGGAAGGAAGGAAGGAAGGAAGGAAGGAAAGAAGGAAAGAAGGAAAGAAGGAAAGAAGGAAAGAAGGAAAGAAGGAAAGAAGGAAAGAAGGAAAGAAGGAAAGAAGGAAGAAAAAAATAAATTCTGTATCTGAACTAAGAAGCCCTGGGTTTGAATTTGAGTCCTTCTGGCTCCTGCTGGGTAGGGCTGGGGTCTTAGCTTTCTGTCAGAGCCCTCCTTTCTTCACTTGGACTGTGAAGAGCCATGCCTCACCCGGATGCTTGGTATTTTCTAATTCTTTTGGAATCATTCATTTCAGACAGAGAATAGCTTCCTTTGGGGCAGCCTCACTAAGATGTAATTTGCGTACTGTAACTTGAACCCATGTAGTACATATAGTTCTTCAATGGCATCATGCGGCTGTTGGCACAACCCAGTTTGAAAACATTCCAGCATCTTCCTATGAGAAATCCCACACGCATTATCCAGTATTCCCCATGATCCCCTATCCACCGAGTCCCTGGCAACAAGTTTCCTTTGCACTGAAAGACCCCCGGCTGAGATCTTTCTCCGGGAGAGACCCCAAACCCAAGGAACACACCGAAACCACAGATCAGATGCAAAAGCAAGAGGGTTTATTTAGACCAGGTACCTGGGGCGAAGTCTCTTGGAGGACTTGCGCACCTTCTTAGGGCAAGGGGGACTTTTTATGGGATCCCAGGGGCAGAGGCGCGGTTACAGAAGCGAGAAGCATAGTTACAGGGTCCCTATTGGTTGTTTCAAAGAAGGCCAGGGTGAACTTGGGGTCGCATGTGTGTGGCTGATTTGGCCTTGTCCAGGCCAGCTGCTTATTCTTCAAGGCCAGGGGCCCGCCATAAAATATCAACTGTCTTACTCCCAAGGCTGCTGACCACAGTTATCTTTTTTAAGGCTGGCCATAGCTATCTCTGTCAAGGCCGGGTAGCTGGCTATGGCTGTGAACTCCTGTTTTTCTGATTCCTGCAGAATGGCGTTTCTTAGGCTAAGTTATGGGGGGGAGCATTTCATTGGCCCAAAGCCCCATGTCCTCATAATGGAGCGGGGGTCTTTCATTCCCCCATTTTCTTTTGTACCAAATGAAATCTTTCATTTTAGGATGGAGAATAAGGGGTTAACTCTATCTCTGACTGTCTGAGCCTCTGATATTGCTGGGTTAGGATCAAAGCCTGGGCAACAGAAACCTTATCCTTGATGAATTGCACCAATCTGTTGAGGATGTATGACCCAAACAATAAAATGAGCAGGAGGACGATTAGGGGGCCCATAATGGTGGAGACAAGGGTCGTAAACCATGGTGACCTTTGGAACTATCTTTTAAATCTTTTCTGTTGAGCATGGCTACTTGGAGCTGTCTGAATTGGCCGGTCTCTATAAGGGCTGCAGTCTTGTATCTACCCCAGCAGCTATTCCGCCCATGGTAATTTTTTTTCAGTAACAGGGCCAGCGTCAGGGAAACAGGCTCTCTGGTGATGCCCCTCCCAATGTCAGGAGGACTATTAGGGGGATCAAGGGGACCCCCGGGTGAGTTTTATCTTTAGTGGGTTTGGAGAGCGTTGAACTAGATGTCTCGGTGCCCTCAGCTTCGTCGGGTTCCTTGGCAGCCTTTACATGCGACGTGTGGACCCAAGCCGCTGTCCCGTCAACCTCGGCTCTAGGTTCCTAGATTGATGGCGTCGGACCCAGACAGAGTCCCCAATCTTGAATGGGTGAGGCACCACCGGGCGGTTCAGTTGTTCCCGGCAGGCAGGGGTTTTCACACCGTCTTTTGCATCAGTTGGAGGGCTAGTGGCAAAAGAGGAGATATCAGAGTAAAGGAAATTTACAATTGGTGGGGGAGCCCCATACATGATCTCGAACGGGGTTAGGCCATGAGGCCCAGGAGTGTTCCGGGCTCGGTAAAGGGCTAGGGGGAGTAGGAGCACCCAATCTCTAGTGCCAGTTGCAAGCGTTAATTTGGTTAAAGTCTCCTTAATGGTTTTATTTGTACGTTTTACCTGTCCTGAGCTCTGGGGGCTGAATGCACAATGAAGTTTCCAATCGATCCCCAGTAGCCTGGCCACCTCCTGACTTACCTGGGAGACGAAGGCGGGCCCATTGTCTGACCCCAATATCTGGGGTATTTCATACCTGGGAAAGATGTCATCTAGGAGTTTTTTTTGGTTACCACGTTAGCTGTCCATCTATGATGTAAGCTTGTCGCTCGGGGCTCCATTTCGCCCCCATTTTCTTTTGTTAGTTCCTGGTCCTCCGGGCTTCCGCCATCCGGAGGGCCTGGGTCAGCGCGATCAGCTCTGCCTTTTGGGCCGATGTTCCAGGTGGCAGTGGTGAGGTCCAAACTATCTCCGATTCGGTGGTGACGGCTGCTCCGGCCCTCCGTTCTTCTTCTTGGAGGAAGCTGCTCCCATCCGTGTACCAGGCAGCAGGGTTGCGGGGTTGAGGGAGACAGCTGGTCTGCACACCACTCGATCTGGGGGCTGCTGGACCAGAGCTTCCACCGCATGGGAGGATAACACAGTTAATGGCTGTCCCAAAGTCAGTTTCCCTGCATCCTTGAGCAAAACAGCAATAGCGGCTTCCCCACGCAGACAGGGGGGCTGGCCATCCTGCAGCTACCGGGCTTTTATGGCCCCAATCTCTGTACCAGCATTCCTTTTGCAAAGCCTGAGTTCTCGTCCACGAACAGTTCAAAGGGCTAGGACTTGTAGGGGGGTCCCTTTGGGTCCTGTCCAGATGCCAGCTGAACCTTTTTCTCGGTGGTCCTTTGATACCTCCTGTTACCTGTGGCCCCCTGGACCAAAGCTGTGCGGTCACTGAGAGAGCTTCCGGTATGGGTCAGGACTGAATGTTGAGCCCCGGTGTCCACTAGGAAGGTCACTGGCTGCCCCCCCATCTTGAGAGTTAGCCTGGGCTGGGGGGGGGGCGCTCCTGGCCCTGACCTTCTCAATCTTCCAGATTGAGGACCCTTGACTTAGGTCTCCGAGACCCTTGAGGCTTTTTTTTGATCAGTCACGAGCCTAATGTCCTCCCTGTTTACAGTAAGCACTTTGTCTTTGTCAAGCAGTGTCCTTTTTTTTTTGATCTCTCGTCCTAACTTTCTAACTCCCTCTCTGACCTGTCCCTGAGACATTACAGTGGCCAGGACTTTTTTGTTTGTTTTTCCTCTCCCTCCATGTCTCTCTAAGTCTTTTTTTTTTAAAAACGCGCTGCCGGCGTCTCTTTCTGGTAACCTGAGCCCAATAGGTAGGGGGTTAGAGCCCCTGGAGACCCGCTAAGAGCAACTGGCCATAGAGATGTAGGCGTTCTCTACCTTCGCTGCTTTGTCCCGCCTTCCTTTGTCCCGCCTTCCTCGTAGGCGACCAGCAATTGGGGAGGAAGCAGGAACTCATCCTCCGCTGTTTGGGGGCCGCTGCAGGAGCCGCCGGTCCCTCCGGCGCTGTCGGGGGGGTTGTAACACTCGGGGCGGGGTGACTCGGCGTCCATGGGTGACGCCGCCCCCTAGTCACCTTTTTCATATTGGGCCGGAGCCGGTCGTGGCACATCGCTGCGGGTCGCCGGCCAGGGGGCGGTCCCTCGCCGACCCCATCCCCGGCCCCGCCTGCGTGCCCCTGCTACATCCCATGTCCGCCTGCGCCGCCGCTGCCGACTGCGCCGCTCGGCCGCCCTCCGCGCTATCCACCGCCCCTCCGAGCGAGCGGCTGTGGGGCGTTGCCGGGACCGAGGCCGCCTGCGCCGCCGCAGGCTCCCCGCCACCCGGGTCCGGCTGGTCGCCGGCCCCGCCCCTGGCCCCGCCTGTGCCGCCGCGGGCCTCCGCCGCCCGGGTCCGGCCAGCCGCGCCGGGGGCCGCCGCGCTCCATGGCGGCTGGTCGCCGGCCCCGCCCCTGGTCTGCACCAGCTCTAAGTCGGCTGTTAGGCGCCACGCGGAAAACCACGGCCCGGCGGGGCGGACTCCTCCGCCCGCACGGGAGACATGGACAGCCGGGGAGAGCGGGGAGTGAGGGGAGCCCCCCCCAGCGCCGCCCCGGACCCCCGCGACCGCACCGCGGCCGCGCGGACGGGAGGAGGCGCGGGGAGCTCCGGCACCCGCCGCCGCCACCGCCATCACCGCTGACGGCCTGCGGGGACTGGGCAGGGGGCGTCCCGGCGCCCTAGCTTCCCGGCGGCCCCGCCTGCGCGTCGGCGCCATAACCTGCTGCCACCTGCGCACCCGCCTGCGCGTTCTCTTCTCCCGCACCCGCTTGCAAGCCTGCCCGCGCGCCCGCCTGCGCCGGAGCAGCGGCCTGCGGGGAGAGGAAAAGACTTGCTGGTGTGGGGTTAGGGAGGAACAGGGAGTGGGAGGGATCCGCCGATCTGGCTTCCTCGGCCCCGGGATTCGGCGAGCGCTGCTGCCGCCGGGGGGGCAGAGGGGAAGAGAAACGGCTTAACCCATGGGGGAGGTTCTGTTGTCAGGAGTCTCTACATGGCAATGTATGGGACCTGGTCCGGGTGGCCATGGGGACTGGAAGCAAAAACTTTTTTTTTTTCCACCTGTGAAATAAGACTGAGGTTAAAGGTTCCCTGATGAGGCCATCTTATATCTATTTTTTTTTTTTTTCTTTATTACGACTCCTTCGTTGTTGGCTCGTGTCTTTACGTCTGACCAGTGTTTAAGCATGAGGCTCAAGGGGGTGGTGACAGTCTGTCCTATGGCTGTTTCTAGGAGGAGAACGGTTAAACAGAAAACAAAAAACGACAGACCAATATAAATAAGACTAACACTCGCTGCGCGGCTTCGGTTCCAAACCGAAAGCAAAACCAGAAAAACCGTGCCCCCAGAGGGGTCTTTAAACCGTGCCCCCGGAGGGGTCTTCAGATGAACCGTGGAACGTCTTCCAGGTTCCCAGATTCCCCTAGGACGTCTCCCAGGGTTCAGTGGCGAAGTCCAGACCCGTCGGTCCCCCCTTTCAGATCCACTGACACAGACAGATTATCAGACGCAGGCGCGGAGACAAACAAACAACATTTAACACTCAGACAAACAGACAACCCTCAGACTGGACAGGGATGACATAAATCAAGGCCGGCCGGCTTACCTCCTGATGGTGGGTCGGTGGTCCCAGGGAGGGGTCTCAATCCCCGTACGGGCCACCAAATGAAAGACCCCCGGCTGAGATCTTTCTCCGGGAGAGACCCCAAACCCAAGGAACACACCGAAACCACAGATCAGATGCAAAAGCAAGAGGGTTTATTTAGACCAGGTACCTGGGGCGAAGTCTCTTGGAGGACTTGCGCACCTTCTTAGGGCAAGGGGGACTTTTTATGGGATCCCAGGGGCAGAGGCGCGGTTACAGAAGCGAGAAGCATAGTTACAGGGTCCCTATTGGTTGTTTCAAAGAAGGCCAGGGTGAACTTGGGGTCGCATGTGTGTGGCTGATTTGGCCTTGTCCAGGCCAGCTGCTTATTCTTCAAGGCCAGGGGCCCGCCATAAAATATCAACTGTCTTACTCCCAAGGCTGCTGACCACAGTTATCTTTTTTAAGGCTGGCCATAGCTATCTCTGTCAAGGCCGGGTAGCTGGCTATGGCTGTGAACTCCTGTTTTTCTGATTCCTGCAGAATGGCGTTTCTTAGGCTAAGTTATGGGGGGGAGCATTTCATTGGCCCAAAGCCCCATGTCCTCATAATGGAGCGGGGGTCTTTCAGCACCTTTAAAGCTTGGCTTAACATTGGAATTCCATATGTGTGGTACTATACAATATACTGCTGCTCATGACGACCTCTTTCCCTTGCCGTAGTGCTTTGAAGGTTCGTCCAGGTTATAATATATCTGTACTTCATTCTTTTCTCTGATCAAATAATACACCATTGTATGGATACACCACACTTTGTTTACCCATTCATCTGTTAATTATTGGCACTTGGGCTGCTTCTACTCTTTTGAAAATTATATTTTATTTTTAACTTTCTCTCTCTCTCTCTCTCTCTCTCTCTCTCTCTCTCTCTCTCTGTGTGTGTGTGTGTGTGTGTGTGTGTGCGCGCGCGCGCGCACACGCGCGCGCAGGGGCAGGGTATGTGCATGTGTGAGTACCCACAGTCAAGAAGAGGGTGTCAGATACCCTGGAACTGGAACTCTAGGTGTTTGTGAGCTGTCTGGTAAGGGTGCCAGGAACAAAACATGGGTCCTGTAGACAAGAATCAGAAGGCGCTCTTAGCTGCTGCTGTCTCTCTCCCCAGCCCTGTTACACTTTAAAAAAATAAAGATGTTTTCATAAATGATTGGAGAATTCCATACAATGTATTTTGATCATATTCATCTCCCTCCTGTACCTCCTCCTTGATCCTCCCCCCTTCCTACCCACCCAGCTTCATTGTCTGTCTATCTACCTATCTACCCCCCCTCACTCTCTCCCTCCTCCATCTCAGCCATTCCAGTTTGTGCTGTCCAACTGCTCCTGGGGATAGTATCTACCCTGGTGTGTGGATGGTATGGCAGGTGTCACACCATTGTAGAAAACTGATTCTCCCTCTCCCAGCAACCATCAAGTGCCACCAGTTCCTCAAGTAGGGGTGGGTCTTGAGGACTCCATCTCCTCCTCCATGCTGGTATTTTGTCTGGTGTGTGCATACTGTCACAGTCACTGTAAGTCCATATGTGTGTCTGGAAAATGGGTTCCATCATTCTCCACCTCTGGCTCGCACAGTCTCTGCTTGCCCTTTAAGAATGGTCCCTGAGCCTGGAAGGGAGGGATGCAGTCTGGACGGCCCCTTTAGATCTGAGTGCTCCACAGTAGCTTCCGCTCTGCACATGGACCATTTGTGGATCTCTGTGTTTACTGCCATGGTGTTGTGAGGAAAGTTCGTGTGCTCTGGTGTGGAATAAGGAAATCTTTCATTGGACATGTGCAGGCTGGTTTGCTGAGTACAGGTCACACCTGTGTCGGGCCCCAGATACCCCAGGAGTTGTGAACTGGGTCAAGCAAGCATCTTTAGAATGCTGTAGTCCCCAGCCCAGCAGATGCCCTTCTAAATAGGCCTGCTTTCCCTCTCTTCATCTGGCCGCCACATCACCCCTCCCCATCTCTTGCCTAGCTGCTCCTCTGTCTGTCCCCAGCTGTCCTACATGCAGCCAGATGGCATCCCTTTACCTGTTCTCATGGGTGGTCTTCTTACTTTCCTCACAGAGTGCAGCTTGCCATTTTTCTGTGAGAGCCCTTGGCTGTCAGCAGACTCATCTGAAATAAGCGATCTTCACATTTTCAGTTTTGTCTCAGGCTGGCGGTTTCTTCCTTTCTTTCTTTTTCCTAATTGTATTAATTGTGACTCCAGTAGAATACACAAAGCATTTTTAGAATATTAATTAAGCCTTGACGGCCAGAGGAGATGTGATAGCAAAGTGGCCTGGAAACTGTCTGCCAAGTTCTCCTGTTTGAACTTCACAGGGTTTTCCTAAAGAAAGGCTTGATTTCTCTGATCTGCATGGAAGTATCTATCTACTGAGAGGAGAGAGGACTGTGGCGATGTAGGACCCTACCCCAGGACCTTTGTTCTTATTCTCTCCCACCTCCTAGGTCTCTGCTCCTCTGCCCTCCCACCAGAGAGACCTTCCCCAAGCTCCCTTTCCCCACCTACCGATTGCCCTTTCTCTTGGTCCCTTTCCTTGGCTTTCTTTCCTTTCCTAGCCCTTACCTTGACTGCTCATGCTGTATGTTTGTTTGGTTTTGTCAGAAAGCTAGTCCCATGAGCACACAATGCCGTAATTACATGTTTGAAGTTTAAAGCGTTTCTCAGCATATAGAACAGGATAGTAACTGCCTATGGGGTGAGTGCCTGGGGTGAAGGGAGTCTAATTCTCACAGCACAGGGAAGAATGCAGGCTGGAGATAAACTTGACCATTACTTGGGTCACAAGGGAGATCATAGCTGGGCTAAGAGCTACTCTTAGCCCTTCTGGGTCCCGCTGTGGCCCTCGGTCTCCCAGGCTTACAGGGCTCCAGCTCAGCGGGGAGTCTGGATATTCCCAAAAGACTCCAGAGTACAGCGGGACGTGACATGTGAAGTTGCAACCCGTGACCCCAGAGTGGAAATTTTAAGGGCTGTGGAGCAAGGATTTCCTGTGGTGCAAAAAGGAAAACAGGAAGCGTGGAAAACTGCCCCAAAGCTGTGGAGGACTCTTGGTAGGCACATCAAGGAGGGAGGGAGGGAGGCAGGGAGGCAGGGAGGCAGGGAGGCAGGGAGGCAGGGAGGCACATGTGGTGGAAACGGCTTGGGGGAGATCAGAGACCTGGGACAGATGCCGAGTAACATGTGATGAGTCCCTCTCAGGCTAGTCTATGTCCTCCTCACCCAACAATATACCCAGGGGGTCCTGGAGTAAGGGACTCACACTGAGGGAGGACTGCCCTGATGGAAGAAGCCATGGACAGCGAGAACAACACCCTGGCTAACCCGGGTCACATGTGGGGTGTGCAGAGGGGCTTTAACACAGTGGCTATTAACGATGGGCAAGGGACTCTGCGTGTCTGCCATGTGTCAAAGAAAGTTCAGGCAAAGGGAAGGTATGGCGGTTCCAGGAAACTCTTCGGAGATAACAAGCTTACCCGGACCATTCCATCTGTCACGTGAGCTCAGGGTCGTCATCTGTACTCCAAAAGTAGGGAGAGTGGTCCTGTCATTTGTAAAGGGTTGTTTTGGGTCCGTTTCAGGAAGAACGTTTAGTCGTGTCTCATACTCTCTCCTCTTTTTAGTGTATGGGTGCTGGCAGCTGCTGTAACAAGCAAGCCCTCACACACCTAGTTGCTAGAATGTGTATTTTGTGCTCCGGTGAAGTCCGGAGTAGGTTTGGCTAATGCGCGGACTGTCCTCCTCCAGCGGTGGCACTTGCCTCCTTGGAGTTGCCGCTGTCAATAGGAGATTACTTTTAAGGCCCCCGTGTTCACTTGCATCAGGATATGGGAAGAAAGTGGCGTGGGAAGTCACGTGAGCCAGGCCCCACAGTGGCACCGGTTACTGCCTCCTGCATCTCGGCAGCCGGAGCTCCATCCTGTGGCCAAACCTGGAATTGTAGGCGAAGTACGTTAAGTCGTGAGTTCCGAAAGCAGCAGTATCAAGCTCCGCGGCCAGCCAGCCCTTGTCTGTCCCAGTGAGTCAGTGTTAGTGTACCGTGCCCAGAGTTTCTTAGGAACTTCAGAGCGTTTCTTAGAAATTCTTTCCTCTGATTCCCAAGTTGCAGGTGGAGACATGGAAAGCAAGAAATGCTAGTAACTTGCCTCAGGCATGGGGTGGAGTTAGGGGCCAGTGCCAGCCTAGAATCCAGCATGCTCAGGCTCATCCCATTCCTGACTCTGTACTCGCTCTTCACGAGGAATGTTGTGTGCCCAGGAGCGGGGTGACTAGATGCTCTTCTGTGTGTCAGTGTCTTGCCAGCGCTGGGGAAGATCATGGCTACTGTGGTGGAGGGCACACTGGAGCCGTGTGTCCTCAGTGGCAGCAGGCTGGTTGGGCAGAGAGGGTTGAGCAGGTTACCATGTGGGTGGTGGAGTCTTCAGCGCTTTGGGAAGAGCTGTACATTACAATCCAATGCCCCAAAGCCAGTCTGCAGCTTCTCAGGGAGCCCTTGATGGGGGACACAGATCCCTGGAGGATGGGATGGCTGATGGGTGCACTGAAGGACTTTTAGACCCTGCCAGGGCCTCACGAATGCACTCTCAGGTGATTTAACAGTCTCATGTGGGACTCCAAGGCCTTTGCACCTCAGGGTCTTTAACACCATCCTTTACCTGCTGCTCACTTTGTACTGCAGGATCCAGGCTCCCTTCTCCACTTAACTTGGTTTTTTTTTTTCTTTTGCTCTGTTGCTGACCTTAACATTGCTGATCCTGGCCAGCTTCTTGTGTGCAGTGGGAGTTGGCAGTCTTGGCCTTGGGGAGGCCCTGCTAGAGAAGCACAGAGACAAGACATGTGATTTCCCTGCAGGAACATACAAATTGTGGCAAGTGAGCAGGGTGTGGGGGCCAGTGCTTATGAGTGACCAGGGCACATCTCTAAATTCCTCCTCTAGAGGCAGTGGGAAGGAAGGCACTCTAGCCATTTGGGATCATCTAGTCCTGGGTGGCTCTGTTCCAGCCCCTACTCTAGTTGATGCAGGGAGGGAAACTATCATCGAAGTCCCAGGGGGAGATTTTGTGAAGCCTGCTTGTTCTGGGTCATCTTCTGCAGCCCTGTTTAGAGCCTGTGCATTTCATCCTGCTTGGTTCATCCAGTGAGTCACCCCGAAGGCATCGGAGCCTCGTCACTTTGGCAGCCGCGGGGCATTTGTGCCTGGCTAATTATGGGCAGCTCTGATCCGAAGCAACAAGGTTGGAGTTGAGATAGGGTTGAAAAATGACCCAGACACAGGCGGAGGTTTGGACTGGCAGCCCTGCCTGCACGGTGGCTGCACCCGTGCCTGGGATGAGGTCAGGGCATGTTTGCTTCGTGACAGATTGGGGACACTGAGAAAAGAGGAGTTCAGGCTTTGTACTGGCCAGTCTAGTCCTGATGCCTAAGCAGATAGAAGTTCCTAGCCAGGGAAGCCAGGAGCCGGGCAGCCCGGAGTTTAAGCTGAAGAGAATTGTAACGCCTTGTATTCGGGTTTGCGTTAATGTGTCTCCAAGGAGCATCACACTGCAGCTTCACCATGCGCCTGGGGAAGAAAATCTCCAAGAGCTTGGTCAAGATTTGCAGTTCTAGGGACTTGAGGAAATGACTCAGTAGGTAAAGCCCTTTCCCAGAGCCCATATAAAGACAAATGAGGCAACATGTCTGCAATCCCAGCACTTCTACAGTGAGGTGGCAGGCAGAAAGAGGAGAATCCGCAGCTAGCCAGGAGTGCACAGCAGCAAACAGCGAAAGACCCTGTTTCTCAAATAGCATGGAAGACAGGAGCTGACTTCCGAGCTTGTTGTCTGGTCTCTACATGGGCACCCTAGAACAAGTGTGCACCCCACACACACAAAGAGCTTTGAAAACTTGCATTTCTGAGCAATTCTGAATGTAACCCCGTCAGCATACATTGTCCAGCACCCTAATTCTGTAGGCTCAGGTTTGCCTTGCATCATTAGGTGGTAATACGCTTTATAAAGGCTACTCCTAAGAGCATTAAATTGAATGGAGCCCAGGGGAGTAGTAACAGTCTCTGGTCCCATTTAACGTAGTGTATAAGAATGTCCTAGCTCTGGAAGGCATCCATGCCTGGGCGTGGGTGACATTTGGTAAACCGAACAGGTGGCACTATGCATTTCAAGAAATGGTTTCCTCCCGAGGCAGAATGATGAGCTGAAAATTGGTGAACTGTAAGTACCAGTCACTTCTGTGTGCCACTTCGGCTGCAATGCCACATTCTACACATTCTTCCTGACTTCTCGCTTCCAAAAGCCTTGCACACACAGCCCCCTTTGCACATCAAGGGAGCTGGGATATAAGTTGTGTTTTTGGACTCAGCTTTTAAATAACTTTATAAAGAGTATTAAAACTGTCTTTGTAAATGATCTGAACGTAGTGACCTCTGATCTCTAAGTGCCTTTATCTGTAGGGCTGGTATTTTGTGGGGCTGGAGAGATGGCTTAGCAGTTAAGAGCTTATTTTGATCTTACAGAAAACTTGAGTTTGGTTCCCAGCACCTACATCAAGTGGCTCGAAACTGCCTATGAGTTCAGCTCCAGAGAATCCAGTGCCCTCTTTTGGACACTGCAGACACACACACACACACACACACACACACACACACACACACACACACACACTTTAAAAATAATTTTGGAAGTATCTATAAATCATTATATGGTAGGAATTTGCGTCCAAATAAAGCCAGGAAGTTCTTGCTCTGATATTTATTTTAAATCTAATAAAAATTCCAAGCAACAAAGAAGTTTTCAGCAATCTGAGTATATTACAGCAAAATAAGGCGGCAGAGAGTGTAGTAGCTAGTTTAATTGCTCTGCACAGAACTGAACGGTGCTCTGGGTTAATCCAGGGAGTACAGACAGCCCCCACTTCATATGTGATTTGAGACAGAATATGCACTCCAGTGTGGCCTTTTTCTTTGGATGACGTATGTCACATCCTCCCCTGCCCCCTTTCCAAGTCCACAGAATCTGATTTGGGGATGTGACCTAGAAGCACCGTCTCATGCTGCAGACAGATAGCATTTGACATACAGTGATAATCTACGCGAAGGCTGGGGAGATAGCCCAGGATATAAAGTGCTTGCGTTGCAGGCACAAGGACTTGAGTTTGAACTCAAGAACCCAAGTTACAAATCTGGGTGTGGTGGCATGCACTTGTAATCCCAGGGAGGCAGCATTATCAAAGCCCTGGGGCTCCCTGCTACTTCATGAGCACCAGGCCAATGGGAGACCTTGTCTCAAGGACACGGTGGCTTCTGAGGCACAACACCAAGGTTGTCCTCTGGCTTCCACATACATAGTATGTAAGTGCACCTGCATGCACATACCACTTGCACACATCAACATACTCACACCCATAGCCTCTCTATGAATGAATCACATTTATTAAGGATAGCCCCACAGCAAACAAGTTGAACCCATTTTACAGATGGATAGATTATTTGGTCCTGGCTCTGTTATATTTTCCTAGATCCTGGTGCCTATTGTCTTGTATCTCATATTGAGACACACCCTTATATATCAAATATCGAAAGCAAGGTTTAGGACTGGGTTGTCATCAGCCAGCCTACTATCTGGGGTTCTAGAACATAGTAGCAGGTTGAAGACTTCAGTCATTTCTCTAGCCATCTGTCAGATCTCACTGGTATGAGGCTTTCTTCCTGCCTCATTCAGTGTTGAGAGTTCTATGACTACAGCCTCTGACAGAGACATGAAGAGGAGGGCTCCTCTACCCTTCTCCCCTGCCTCTCCACAAAGTTGCAAGGTGGCTTGGAATATCTGCATCTTTCCATCCTCACTGGCTTATTTGTTCAGATGCTTTGAGCAGTTTCTCCCGTCCTGTCTAATCACTGTATGAAGTACATAGGCCAGCACTGCCTGCCCATCCAAGTGCAGTGCCCAGCTCAGCACTCACTGCCTGTCCATCCAAGTGCAGTGCCCGGCTCAGCACTCACTGCCTGTCCATCCAAGTGCAGTGCCCGGCTCAGCACTCACTGCCTGTCCATCCAAGTGCAGTGCCCGGCTCAGCACTCACTGCCTGTCCATCCAAGTGCAGTGCCCGGCTCAGCACTCACTGCCTGGCCATCCAAGTGCAGTGCCCGGCTCAGCACTCACTGCCTGTCCATCCAAGTGCAGTGCCCGGCTCAGCACTCACTGCCTGGCCATCCAAGTGCAGTGCCCGGCTCAGCACTCACTGCCTGGCCATCCAAGTGCAGTTCAGTTCACGGCTCATTTCTTAGAGGAAATAACCCCCACAGAGGAGACAGTTTGCCTGGATTTGAGCACAGAATCAGAGACCAGGAGGGCTGACTTCGCTGTATTACCTTCCTTTTCAGGCTGCAAAGAGCAGCAAGGCAGAGGAGATAGCTTATCTGGCCTGTTCACCGGGTTCTTTCTAGCTTGGCAAGTTTTCTCTCAGGAAGAATCTGTTGAGCTCTGCAGGGATGATTATAAGTTTTCTTGATTTTCTGGACATCTTTTCATTTGGCCCAGAGAGGTTGTGATCAGCACATTGCCTCTGGCTGATCAGCACTCACTGCCTGTCCATCGAAGTGCAGTGCCCAGCTCAGCACTCACTGCCTGTCCATCTAGGTAAGAAGACTAGGGCTCTGCAAACCACCATAATGAATAATAGCATCACATCAAGTCTAGATGCTACAGAGGGAAGTTTGGCCACCAACAGGGAGTATGAAGAACCTGGGGGTAGAGATGGATGGAGATGGGTGGGCCCTAGCTTTCAGTCCTAGCAGCGCCAATCTCTTCTCCTCTAGGACACATGGTCCACAGGCAGACACAAAAGCTCAGCGTTTACACATGTGCAAACACTATCACACCTATTAAGTATCCCTGGGTCCTGACCAGAGGCACCAAATGAACTGTGGTCACCCATAGGGCAGCCTTGTTTACTTGGGCCTGTGTGCTTGGTGCATAGTATGACTTATGCATAGAATCTTCTTTCTCGTTCTTCCTCCAAGAGGATCTGGCAAACCCCTTATGTTCCATGTAGAGCCAGCCATAGGGTTTTGTCTTCTAGGAAGCCTCTTCCACGCCACCTCATGTATACACAGGGCTCGTACCCAGTGCCACTCTGCTTGCAGCAGCCTCACACTTTATGCTCAGCTCCATGCTTAGGGTGTTGCATCAGTGGTCCATGCCTCTGTCCCCCCACTTCCCTGAATGGTAAACCTTATCTTGTCATTGCCCATGAATGACCTGCACAGAAAAGTGCCAGGAGATATCTGAGGAATAGATGAGGGAGTGAGTGTATCCCTTTGGGACCGAGCCTGATCTACACACTAAGAACTCATTGTTTTCGTGGAGTAAACTGTTGGTCTTTTTAATACTGTCACTGTTTTTCTATCAAGCACGTTACCCAGATCTACATTTATCTTCAGTGTTCCATCTCAGCACTTCCTGTTCTGATGGAGGTGCCCCATGGGGCAACTGGCAGCTTGTAGACTCCCTGTTTCCTTATCTCCAAGAGAAGTCTTCATTCCCCCATGAGAGACTAAGCTACACCCATGGTCTCCTGGTGGTGGAGACTAAGATCTAGACTGAGTTTGGGGACCTGAACAAGGCCAGCTCTTTGAGCTGCTGGCTAGGAGAAAATTGAAACTCAGTGCACTGGTTGGGTAGAATGCTTAACTTCCTAGTTAGTTTCTTCATGTATTAAAATTTTCTAGTGTGACATTTGACCAAAGATGCTTAGCACTTAGTTACCCTTCACCTAAAAACTGAAAATCAAAAGACTTGTATGTATATGTACATGCATTTGTGTATGTATGTATGTGGGTGTGCAGGCTTGTGTGTGTGAGTGTATGCATGTGTTTATGTGTGCATGCATCTATGTGTATGCATGTGCATGCATGTGTGTATGAATTTATGTGTGTGCATACATGTGTGTATATGGTTTGCTCACTTAGAAAACCTTTTAACTCCACAATGGTAAAAGAAAAAAAAACTAGTTACACTGGACTTGTGTGTTTATTTATCAACTGGATTGACCACTTCTCAGTCTCCTAAACAATGCCTTTTAAATGATTCCCACAGGAAATTGGGGGTCTGTCATGTCCACCATGTGTTTTGACTTTAGGACCTAACATTGAGTATATGGCTCCACTGGGTAAAGACACTGGTCTCCAAAGTTGGGTTGGGAGACAATTAGAATTTCCATTTCTTGTTGTCCTTCTCATTCTTCATAACCCTATGGCTGTTTTTATAATGTTCACAGACTCCAGAGCAGCTTGGAAAAAAGCTGCTTGGAATGTGACCTGAGCAAGGCCTTTGTGGAGCATGACAAAGAGCAGTAGGTGCCTTCACAGTGGTCCTGAGGACTGTCCTCGCTGTCTGTCCCTGAGCCTTGTGTTACAGGGCCTAACTGCAGACCCTGCTTGTAACATGGCAAGAACTGTGATGAGACCCTCACCTAGGAAACTGGCCCTGAGCCTGGAGCCTGGGCCTCATCACCAGCTAGAGCTGAAGCAAAATTCCCAGAGTGCCAGAGAGATGGAAGGGGCTGATGGGGTGCATAGGGCCCAGGTTCTTCTCCTTCCCTACACTCCACATTCAAGCAGAGGTGATGTGAAATCTGAAGTCTGTAGTGAGTATCTCCTGAGCCTGAGGGAACTAAAACAGGATGGGAATCCTCAGGGAATTATTATCCACAAGGACCTCGGTAGGCAAGGCAAGAAGCCCTTTCCTTCTCTCTTCATTTGAAGATGGCTCTTTTCCCCCATTAATTCTCTAGCTTCTTCTGGGGTAAAACAGATTTTGAGGGAAGAACTGACCTTTTAAGTGTCTAAGTTAGACAGTCGCCATCTTGGATAGATGGAGGCCATGTGGACACAAAAATTCCCTCCTGGAATCCAGCAGCCTTCCCATCTGGAAGAATGGCCAGAATTTCTATACCGCCTGGCTTGAGATGGTTTTTAGCAGGAGTACTAGGGTATTATCTCCCCAGAAATTTATACCCAACCACCAGGGGGAGAGAGAGAGAAAGAGAGAGAGAGAGAGAGAGAGAGAGAGAGAGAGAGAGAGAGAGAGAGGGAGAGAGAGAGAAAGATGGAGAGAGAGGAGGGAGGGAAGGAGGGATAGAGAGAGGAGGGAGGAAGAAGAAGAAGAGGAGGAGGAGGAGGAGGAGGAGGAGGAGGAATCCTTTATATAGCTATAAGCATAGGCACGTACACTCTACCCTCACTACTCACAGAGTCCGTACCTACAGATTCGCCCATGAACTGTAATGCAGATGATGGGGTGGTGGATTTTTTGAGCTGCTTTTCTATTGTTCGTGTTCCCAGCTGAGGTCACATAAGGCAACATTCTGTCTTCCCACTGCAGCATGTTATAAACACATGTCCTTTCTGTGGTCTATTTAATGTCTCGTTTGCCCATTAGTGGCTGTTCGTGAGTGATTTTGCTATTTAACATGGCCCTCAAGCATTGTGCCAAAATGCTGTGTGTTGTGTCCGGGCACAAAACAGTATGTGATGTACCTTGTGGGGGAAGTCTACATGTCAGAGAACACTGTGGACCTGAATCCAATGCCAGGGAGCCAGCATTGTCTGTTAAGTGAAGTGTTTAAATGGAAGTGTGCATATGGCCAGGTTCTTTATTGACAGATGTCACAAGATACTCATGAGCAAAGCTTGGAGGAATGTGGCTGGCATTTCCTCCAAAGAACAGTGGTCCAGCATTTGCCAGCTCAGGGTTTGTGATGACTTTACAGACCATGACCTCCTCAGAGGATGAGAACTCACAAAGCGATGAAGGAGCAAGTTTTCAGTAGTTGAGAGCACTTGGCTGAAATCATATCATGTGGAAAGGTGGTCGGCACTTAGTGTGTGTTTTTTACAAAGGCTGCTGTGCCACATTGGAGGGAGACTGGGAGCTTAGAGTTCCACTGCCAACCAGGTATTATGGTGTGGATGTTTGCTTCCTTTCATATTCTTACACTGAAATCCTAACCCCTAAGGGGAGCGGGGTTCAGAAGGGCCTTCAAAAGGTGACTTGGCCCTGTGGGTGAAACCCTTAGGAATGGGATTAGTGCCCTTATAAAAGATAGTCTGGTGTGGAGGGAACTGCCTTGCCCCTTCTACAAGGACAGAGCAAATGGCCTACATCAGACACTGAGTCTGCCAGTGTTTTGACCTTGGAATTCCCAGCTCCAAGACCATGAGAAGTAAAACTGTATTGCTAAGCCACCCCAGGTGTGGTGATTTGCTAGAGCAGCTGAACAGACTCAGATACACATCAGAGAAGTCCTCCTTGTCTGATCTTGGAAAAGGTGTGGCCTGGGCAGCCTGATCCAATGCAGAAGCCCAAGCATGTCCTCTCAGGCTCCCAGTCTGGTTCCTGCTCCTGGTGCTTCCTGGGCCCTTGAGGTTCCACTGTGGATAGATAAAGGGCAGTGGACCAGTGTGCTGGGTAGGGCTGAGGCAGGATGCTAATCCCTCTGCTTTCTTCCTCTCCTGGGAGAGAATGCCGTGGGTCTCCAGGCATAGAGAGATTACTCAAACTGTGAGCAGGCACACAGCTAATAGGAGATAGAATATAGATTCAGGCATGTGTTAACAAAAAAGGCAATTTTCTTTAGTTATTGACCGTTGGGTATATTTATTGATATTCTTGTTGCTATGACAAAATCCCTCACAAAAGCAACTGAAGGTAGAAAGGGTTTATTTTGGCTCACACATGGAGGGTACGGTCTGTTGTAGTGAGAAGGCGTGGCAGCAGGAACTCAGGGCAGCTAGTCAGTCAGGAAGCAGAGGGGTGAACGATGGTGCTCCACTCGATGCTCCTTTTCGTTCGGGACCTCAGGCCGTGGGATAGTGCTGCCCCCATAGACTCGGTTTCCCCATCAATTAACCCCACCCTGTCAGGCATACTCAGAGGACTCTCTCCTAGGTCTAGATCCTGCCAAGTTGGTAGCAAATGCCAACCATCACATTGAAAAAAAAATCAAATAGCAGAAATGGGGGGTTTTCCCTAAGTGTCTAAAGCCGTGAGTGGTTCTTAACCTTCCTAATGCTGTGACCCTTTAAAGCAGTTCGTCATGTTGTGGTGACCCCCCCCAAACATAAAATTATTTTTTTACTACCTCATAACTGAAATTTTGTAACTGTTGTGAATCATAATGTAAATATCTGATATGCAGGGTATCTGATATGCGACCTCCCAAATGGGGGGGGGAGCGAGACCCACATGTTGAGAACCACTGGTCTAAGGTAGTGATGACACCCAGGATGAGGAAGCTGTGAGTTAGGCACAGTCCTCCTTGAGACAGTGTCTAGCCAAGTAACTTTGTACCTCAGAGGACATTTGGTGAGGTTGGGCTGCTTGTTACAGTGTGGTTGGAAGGTGGGGGCATTGCTACTGGAATCTGATGATTTAGAGATCAGGAGTGGGACTTACTGTCCAAGTGTACAGGACACAGAGAGTCATTAGGCCCATGGCATCAGGAAGGCTGGAACTGAGACTCCTGATTAAGGTAGAAGTGACTTCTTGAAGGAAGTCTGTCTGTTGGCCCTCTGGGGTCACAGCCCAGGGTGCCTGTCGACAGGCTAAAGGACGGGTAAATGTTGGGACAGCCATGAATAACGCTTTCACTGTGGGTTCCGGTTACATTTCCTGTGCTGGAAAATTCCACAGTATATCGAGAAACTTCAGCAAAGGTGTTTCCTCTCGCCTGTCATCACTCCCGGCCTCAGGCTGACTTTCTCTTGTAACCTCTCTGTATTGAACATGATGTAGTCTGCCTGGGAGTTGAGTCCTCACAGGACAGCAGGCACAGGTCACTGGTAAATTAGCAGTGAGTGACAGCATCCCTGAGCCTGAGAGGCCAGACTGTGGCCTCAGAGCTTTCTGTGAAGACTCGCAAGACAAGGGATAGCTCGCATGGATCAGTGTGAGTTTGGGGCCTCTGCTGGGCTCCCTGATAGAGATCCCTGACCCGGACCTTTGCCTCTGGGTCTGACTCTGTCCCTGGAGCCTGAGCGTCCACCCTAGCTTCTCCATCCCTTCGCTGGGCAGTCTTAGGCAACTCCCTTCATTTCTCTGTTTTGCACATTCCCATTTGAGAAGGGAATATGTGGTTCTGCGTTCTAGATGATTAATGAGATTAAATGATTTCGTGCAAACAGTGCCTGGAACGGAGCCTGGAGCATAGTAAATACAGCCTTAGCCAGTGCTGGCCTCTGTTCCCATTTAAGTCAGTGGGGAAAAAAAAAACATAAAAGAGAATGCCCTGTTCTGAGTCTGAGATCATGGACTGGCAGCCAGCTAGGCAATTGACTGGCAGGTGTACGTGCTTCTAAATTTGTGTTCCGACGCCTTTGTAGGGGACCAGAATGGTCCACAGCCCATCTTCCACACCACCCCTCTATCACAGGCCAGCTGTGCCTCGCACATGTAGTGTCCTCTGCTCTTGGCTCCCTGAACACAAGGGCAGAGGACACAGGAAGTTGTGGTAAACAGAGAGGAGAGAGAGGGGATGCTATTTCAGGCTTAGTCTCACAGTGAGCCAGCTGTCACCACATGTACTTGAGTGTGCTCGCTATCCATTAAAGCACTTGGGTCTCCTCAAGGGCTAGATCGAGCCTAGGAGTTCAGTGGCCATCAGCTTCCATGGCATGGGTTTGGTAGCAACAAGGGCCCTTCCTGGGAAACTTCGGGAAGTGTTTGTAGGCTTCTGAGAACCAGCACGGTTCTCAGCATCGCCATCCTTACCTCTGGGGAGCCACATGGCTCCTCTTTCCTCTCTCATTGCTCGCCTTTTCCACCTCAATATCTGCTTGTCCCCCCCATGCCTCTAACCTTTGGCATCCCAGAAAAGAAAGGAGCAGCCACAAAATCGATATCTACTCCCCCTTCATTCATGCCATTTTCTAATTCTTAATATGTTCTGAAGTTGTCGAGTCTGTGGTTCCAGACAGACTGAGTCGTTTGTTACATGATTATTTTTCCATGAATATTTTTCCTAGCTTCTTCATTTTTCTATTGATTTTTAAGCTACAAATCAAAATGGTTATTTGTGTTCAGGTCTTTTGTGACATTTAGTGTGTGTGTGTGTGTGTGTGTGTGTGTGTGTGTGTGTGTGTGTGTGTGTCTGCACAAGTTCACATACATGTGTGCCAAGATGTGACTAAGGAAGTCAATGACAACCCTCAGAAGTCAGTTCTCTCCTTCCACCGTGTGGATCTCAGGATTGAACTCCAGTTATCACACTTGGCAGCAAGCACCTTTACTCATGGAACCATCTCACTGGCCCTTTGTTCTGTTCACAGTTCCAATAATGTCATTGTCCTCTGCCTATGCCTGCCTATTGGGACTTGCCTATGGTGAATTTCTTGATGTAGGCTACCAGAGAGTGGGCATATGGCTTTGAAAAGTTCCCAGTTGACACTTTTGAGTGATAAATTTTCTGGGTTCTTTAGAGTCTGGGAAAACTTTGGTGTTTCTTCATAGCTGAGTAATCAATTGCCCCTGGGGAAAACTTCTTTATCCCAGGTCATTCCTTCCTGTAATTATACAACTGTTGTCTCTTGGTGGGATGAGGCAGTGAGTATCCTCATGTCTGGGCTTCCCTGAGGGGAGGTGCCTTGTCTCCTGACCTACTTCTTTGACCTCAAGTATATCTAGGTGTGAGTGAGCATCCATCTGTCGTTGGCTCATTTTTGCAGGAAGTCGTTGTTCTGCCTGCTCTAGACTTGACTTCCCCAGCCTGGTTTTCATCCCTTCCTTCCTGCTTCCCCAGTGTCCTTAGCTTCTCTCCTGCTCTGTCACAGTAGAATGTGCCAATCAGAACCAGGCTGTGGTGGCGCACGCCTTTAATCCCAGCACTCCAGAGGCAGAGGCAGGTGGATCTCTGTGAGTTTGAGTCTAGCCTAGTGTACAGAGCTGGTGCTAGGACAGCCAAGGCTATGCAAAGAAACCCTGTCTTGAAAACTCCAAAATGAACAAATAAAAGAATGTGCCAATCAGAAACTCTTCTCTCTCTCTCTCTCTCTCTCTCTCTCTCTCTCTCTCTCTCTCTCTCTCTCTCTCTCTCTGTGTGTGTGTGTGTGTGTGTGTGTGTTTTGTTTTTTGAGACAGGTTTTCTCTGTGGAGCTCTGGCTGTCCTGGACTTCACTGTGTTGGCCAGGCTGACCTTCAGCTCACAGAGATCCTCCTGCCTCTGCCTCTCGAGTACTGGGATTAAAGGCATGCACCACCACCGGGCAGAAACTGTCTCTTACCCTGCCCATTCCCTCCCTTTACCTTTCTAGTTTGATTCATTGAGAAGCCGTCTGCTCCTCTGCTCCTGTGGCTTTGTCCATTTCCCCTCTTCCATGATGTCCTTAGTACTCTAATCCCAAAACTGAGGTTAGAAATACCTTCCTCAAAGGTCTCCTGTGAGAATTCAATGAAGGGGAGCAGGAAGCTCCTATCACCAGGTAGGTGTGCAATGCAGCCCAGCAGTCAGTGGCACCCTCTGGCTAGTGTTTTACTTGTGTTTCTACTTTATACAACTTTAATTCTTAGGGGCAGAAACCATGTTTGATTGCTTTTCTAATAACATGCCCCTTCACCTACCTCTGATATACAACAGAAGTTTTAAAATGACTGTAAAGAAATAATGGAATTAAAAATAGAGCTCAGTAGTAGATCTATGAAAGTCGAGATTCAAATTCCCTCAAACCAGCATCAATAAATTATTTTTCAAAATATTAAAAATATTTTGTTCAATCTAAAAGTTAATATGAGCATTCATACCAGTCAAAGGGTAGAAAGGGATCAGAAGTCCATTGCTGGATGGGCAGATAAACATGATGTAATGTAGCCACATCATGGCATATTATAAGCTGAACAAAAGTAATAAATTGCTGATGCGTGCTACAACATGGGTGAAGCTTAAAAACATTCTACCAAGTGAATGAAGCCAGATACAAGAGGCCACATGCTGTGTGATGCTAGTTATAGGAAGTGGCCAGAAAGGCAACTCCATAGACAGAGAAGGCAGCTTAGTGAGGTTATCAGGGCCTAGGAAAGTGGTTGTGGGAGTGGCTGACTCATAGATTTGGGGCATTCTTATTATGGATTTGAAACTCTTCACAATGGTAATGGTTGTTTGGCATCATATACATAAAAACGTCATGAGACAAATTTTATGTGTATTTTATAACAGTTAGGAAAATGAAGGAGAGGGAATTAGGACTGAGTGGGTGAAAGAAAGAGGACTGGAATCGGATCCCAAGAACCCACATCAGTACCATGTGTGTAACAGCCTGCTGCTGTAAGTCCAGCCTCAGAGGTAGAGAGCAGATCCCCAGAGCAAGTGAGACCGACTGTATTGGAAAAAATTGGGTTTGATTAAGAGACTCTGTCTTTTTGATGAGGTGAAGGGACCATCAAGGAAGGTTCCCAATATCAACCATGGGCCTCCACATATATGCACACACATGTGACTATGCACCTGCACATAAACACATACAGTGCCACACGTGTGAACATATATATCCACACATGCATGCATACCACTCCACAAATACATGTAAAGAAAGAAAAATGAGTGAATGAGCTGATGGAAATGGATGGTAGATAGTTGCATGCATGGATGGATGAGTGGATGGATGGATGGATGGATGGATGGATGGATGGATGGATGGATGGATGGATGGATGGAACTGCCTTTAGTGTTCTGTCAACTAAACATTTCCTGATCATCACCTTAATGGAGATGGGTAACAAAGTCCATCTGCATGATGGTGACCCAAACTGATAACCCCTGGCCATGTCCAGTGGTTAATTGAAAGAAGCGAAGGAGTTGTTTGACGAGATCATGGTGCGTTCTTTGTTGTAGTAACTTACAGGTGGCATCTCCTGGCAGCCCCAGAAAAAAAAGCTAGTCTTCTCAGTAAATTGGGGGTTATTAGGAAGAAAATAAATTTGGAGACTGTGCCTAAGTAACATGGAATCCTACAATCCTCCAGTAAGCAAGGGTGAGTATGTAGGTCATCTCCAATTAAGGACTTTATTTTTTTCCAATGACAGGTTAACACTGATCTTAGTGAGACAGACTGTAGCTTTTATCATGGTCACTATTGTTTCCTGGAACCTTCTGAGAGTCGAGGTACCTAGTAGCACCCGGCAAGCTCTCAATATTGATTCACACGTTGATGATCGAAACATCAATTATTGAGTTAGATACCAAGCAAGATCATTTCCAAAACAGGTGCAACTTTGTATTTCTTACTCATTTTTTCCATCACCCATTCCTGCGGAATTATTTTCAGACTTCTTGCCAGACTAGGAAACATGTCTGCCAGGAAGTCATCAGTCAAAAGTTAACCCATAAATCCATTTCCCAAGTGATTTTCCTTACCTAAAAGTAACGGTTCTGCCTACCCTGTCTTCCATTGCTCTTTATAAAGCTGGATTTTTCCTAAGCCACTAATTTTTCCACAATTCCAGTAACTTAGTTCTTTCTTTCATGAACTAAAAACTCTTTTATTCTTTCGTGCATATGGGCTGGGTGTCAATGTCTGGCACCCACGGAAGGGAAAATCTCCCTGTCGGTATGTGGGAGGCCTTTTGGAATGAAAGCCTTGGTCTCTTAGCACATGTCTCTTAAACAGAGTCTCTGGGTGTCTTGAATATCCAAAGCATCAAGTGACCTAAGCCTGTTCCCTACTGTAGAGAGGAGCAAAGGATTTGGATATCAGTGTCCACTTAGCCTCTGTTATGTATTGAAAGATCAGAGTGTGAATGCGTTACCCTTTTCTCCTTCAGCGGGAATACTTTTCCTTATTGTTCACACTAGAGAAGTTGTGTGCACCTTAGAGATTTCCCACTGGAGCTGATTTCCATAATTACCTACTTTTGCCTTCCGACAGAATGTGCTGGTAGCTGGAGGTTCACTGAACAAAAGGAGCTCTCAAAAGTTATGAATGAGAGCCCAATGTGGTGGCTCATGGCTAAAGCAGGAGAATTATTGAGAGGTCAAGTTCAGCCTGGCCTATGCAGTGAGTTTCAGCTCATTCTGGGCTACAGTGCAAGGCCCTTTTTAAAAAAAAAAGAAAGAAAGAAAGAAAGAAAGAAAGAAAGAAAGAAAGAAAGAAAGAAAGAAAGAAAGAAAGAAAGAAGGAAAGAAGGAAGGAAAGAAAGGAAAGAATAGGACCAAAATCAACCAAGACAAAGAAGTTAAAAATGGGTTCACACACAAAAACTAATCTTCAAAACAGCTTGGAGGCCAGAGAGACAGCTTAGCAGTGAAGAGCACTGGTTTGATTCCCAGCCCCCACACAGAGGCTCACCAGTGCTTGGAACTTTAGTTCCAGAGGATCCAGTGCCATTGTCTGGCCTCTGTGGGTTTGCTGGCACATGGTGCATGACATACATGTAGGGAAAACACCCATACATGTATAAATAAACAAAGCAAATGAACAAACAAAAGCCAGAGGCTTCAGGACAAGCAAAAGGGGCTCCATATGTAAAAGCACCTGCTGCCAGGCTGGACCACCTGAGGTTGGACCCCCAGCACCCACTTAGTTGAAGGAGTGACTCAACCCCACAAGTTGTCCTCTGACCTCCACATACATGTAAATAAATAAATGTAAAATAATAAATTTTTAAAAAGAACAGGAGTTGCACTGAATTGAACCTTCGAATATGTCCTTATCACCTAGTTTATGGTCATCAGAATATGAGTCCGGCCCATGGACCAAGTCCCATTGACTTTCTAGCCTCTTACAGGAAAAGAAAAAACCAAAACCTGGCCAGTGTCTGGGTTGCCGCAACACTTGGGTCTACAGCTCTATCTCAGCCCAATGTGTACTTTCATTAGTTACTGAGACTGGATTGCATGGCCGTCCTCCGTTCTCTGCCCTTAAACTAGGTATCCCTCCTCTTTTCGAACACTCTGAGCTAGGGGTGCTTCATCTGCAGGATCTAGGTGGGTTTCTGTATGTAGATTATCCAGCCTAATGCCCAGCCACTGGTAGACCCTCCAAGTGAATTTCGTTTTCTACCATTTCCTCTAATGAGTGTGCCCATTTAGACCATTCACAGAAGAAGTGGCCCTACAGAGTAACAGGTCAGCACCCAGTATTTCAATCACTACTCTGTCACAGTAGCTGTGTGACGTTGAGAAACGACCTCTAAGAGCAAATACGATGATATGGCATCTATCTTGCAGGCCTGCTGTCACTGTTGAGAGTGGCGAGCTCCGATGCCTAGCACAGCGTCTCTCACCCAGTGTATACTAATTAAGTGAGAACGCTGTAATTTTCATCTTCAGTGTTACTGTTATTCATTTCTCAAGGTGTAAATAATTGGTGAGGGTTGTGGCATACATCAGCTCTACCCACACCCAACCGCGCCAGTGATAATGGCCTGCCAAACCTCCGCCACTGAGTCCTACCAGGTTCTGCTGGCACAGAGGAAGGAAAGTCAAGCCATATTTTGCTGGGGGGAACCAAACTGACTCCTTTTTACCCAGTGACTGCATTTCTGGCCTGGCCTCTTATTCTTGGCTGTTCTCAGACAGCTGTGGTTATGCGCACAGTTCTCAGAAGGTGGCTGGGAGAGGATACACGGCTCGGGTGGACATGGATTCACTCATCTGCTCTTCATTCCCAAGACATTTACTTAGACACTGGGCACAGAGCAGTGAAAGATCATGATGCACGTGGTTCTGCCAGTGAATGAGTAGTTCCTCACGGTTGGCCCAGTTCTGAGGCTGTGTCTCAGAGACAGGAGTTTGGGGACTGGGAGTTTGAGAGGATTTTCAGCAGGGGAGGGTGAATAGATGAATAAGGCGACAGAGGGGAGAGAGGGAACTGAACTGGGTGGGGTGGAAGTTAGTGTCCCTGAGTTCCTCAGTTCCTGTTTGGAATGGGATGCTTCTGAATGTACTTCCTGGCCTAGGTGTCCTTTGCTTCTCAAGGATTGTTCTATGGGAAGTCGGACCCCGGCTGGCTTTTGTTATTTTATTGTGCAGGGCAGACTGAATTTGCTGTCATGTGAGCATGCCCCCAGTGCTCTGGACCTCACCCCACAGAAACACAGCATAGATACCAATGCTTGTTCGTTTCCACACAAACTGAACAAAGGCATTCCTTTGCTTTTCCCAGGCCTGGGGAAGGCAGGGTACATGGCAATGTAACCTTCCCTTGCCCTTGTGTCCAGGTAACCACAGTTCATGCACAGAAAACGACACGGCCCTTTTTGGAACAACAAGTCCTACTGGAGCCGTGCCTTTTTCTCAGGCACTGGCCTGGGATAACCAAAAATAGCCCCCGAAGCCAGTATAGGTCCAGGAAGTGGTGGCCTGTCCCAGAGGGAGAAAGAGCCACATTCCTCACAGTGACAGGCGACCACGTAAGTGAGTGGGCTGTGGCAAGATGGCTCAAATGCCTGACCTCCCGGGTGCCAGGGCTCCTTTCCTACTGGTCAGGCCCTCTTTTCCCCTGTGGCTCAGCTCTTCCATCCGCTCTGCATTTCTTTTGGCTACGGATCACCTTCAAACACACTGTTTCGGTCTCAGCAGGCTCCCTGACCAGCAAGAAAAAGTCAGCTTGAACTCAGGACCAGGCCCATTAACGTCCATGCATGCTTCTCCTGTCTGTCCTTACAGATACCCTCCTGTGGGCTTCAGACAAACCAGTCTCCTCCCAGACACATTTGCCAAATCCCCATGCTCTCATGCCCCCCTGGGGTTTCTCTCTGGGTCTTCCCACCTTGTGGGATGACTTCTATCTGTGGATATTCTGTAGGTCCTACAAGAGCCAGTTAACGCGGACAGTGGTCATAGTATGTATCACCCAACTAAGGCCAACTAGGAGTAAGTGTCACAAACTACATTGTGACTCCCTCTGTATCCTAAACACTACCTAGTGAAGTCACACATTATCAGCAAGGGAGGGATATTCACACAGCCACAAAGTGTGTGGCATACAAAGTATTGCTGTAGATATCACTCTGTATAAATAAAATGCTGATTGGCCAGTAGCCAGGCAGGAAGTATAGGCAGAACAAGCAAAAAAGAAAATTACGGAAAATGGAAGGCTGAGGCAGAGAGACACTGCCAGCCGCTGCCATGACAAGATAGATGTAAGGTACCGGTAAGCCACGAGCCATGTGTCAACTTATAGACTAATAGACATGGGTTAATTTAAAATATAAGAACTAGATAACAAGAAGCCTGCTGCAGCCATACAGTTTGTAAATAATATAAGCTTCAGTGTGTTTATTTTATAAGTGGGCTGTCGAACTGCTGGGGCTTGGTGGGACCCAGAGAGAAAACTCCAACTACAAAGTACGGCCCTGCTACCACCAGCAAGCCTAAAGCCGTGGCTGGTGCTGTGACTAGGTACCAGGCTGTGACCACCTCCAGGTCATAGCCACCCCACATTCCTTTATACAGACACCTAGAAAGTTGCTTCTTGTTTGACACTACATTTTAGCAACCTGAGCAAGGTCTTCACCTTAAGACCCCTTAGCTACTCCAGAAGTGCTCATTGAAGTAACAAGTTCACTGTCTGGCCTACACCTTTGGGAGGCTCAGTGAGGCACTGCCATGGGCAAGACAACTTCACTTTCTTTAAGATCCCCATTGAAGTCTCTACAAGGGTTCCTACTATTAATCCTTTCTACAGCAGTGGTTCTCAAACACAACTTCTTCTTTCACTGCAGACTCCTTGGTTCAAACAAAAACTTAGGTAGATGTCCAAAATGGGAAACAACAGAGATAAGCTGGGAGAAGTGGGTGATGAGCATGAAATTCAATGTCCTTGACATTTTGGGGGAATGCACAGTATATCCGAGAAAGCAACTTAACACCCACTATTCTGTGATCAGGAAGGGGCAGCCTGGAGCTGTAGATGACAAGGGTTGTTCGCGTGCCATGCACAGGCAGATGGCAGGAAGATGGGCGCTGCCCATCAGCCCCTAGATGGTATGTAATGGTATTAGGAGGGTCGCATAGTTTGTCATTTTGCTGATCATGTAACCAGGTCTCCATGTTATGCCCTATGAAGGATACCAATCCTCTATGGACAGCTTAGGATTGAGACCTGAATAGATGCCTAAGAGCTGGGGTGTGTATTCCCTTAGAGGTTGGTGACCCTTTCTTGGGAGTACACTAGCCACAGCAAGAAGCTCAAACTAACTCTTCTCTCTTTTACTTCCCTGACCTTGCTTCCATGAAAAAAAGGAGCAAGGGAGTTGTCAAAAGTAGCAGTCACATTTTTTCCAAGGACTACTGCACAAGACACACTTGGCCTTTTGACCTGGCTGTAGTGATCTGTAAGTATGAACTCCAGGCCAGGATGACCATCTGTTCTGTGCATACATTATGTCACCTGATTTCATTTCTGTAGCACCCTCAATTTATAGCTGTCCCAGCTGAGAATTTTAGTAATGAGTCTAGTGCACCTCTTCTGGATTCTTCTCCAAGTTTGACTTGGTAGCACTTTCTTTTATTTAAAAAAACAAAAACAAAAACAAAAACAAAAACTTCTCTACCCTTCTGCTGAGAGGAGATCCTGGCCTTCATCTTTCATATTTGTACTTTGTTTGGCTTAATAAAAGAGCTGACCACCTAAGCTGGCCTAGAAAGCCTCTTCAATTCCAACTTCATCTTTAATGGGCTTTTACTGGACAGACTGAGAACTGAAAGCCATCCGAAGGAAAGCCCAAGGCTGCATTTCCCCCATACCCAGCTTTTACAAATACCATATTTCCTTCTCAAGGCAATAAAAAGTGCATTTGCTTCACTGTGGCCCGGGGAAGCTGTAGGAACTGAAACCCAGTGAAGGTAAAGTTTCACATTTAATAGTCATCCTCATGTAGAAGGGGGGAATCTCTTGGGATCCCACCCCTAGACAAAGAACCACAGGCAACTAAAGGATGCTGAGAGTGGGCAGTCTTCTCCCAGTGAGGGGCTCCCTAATTGATTATCTACTACCAGCTGAGCAACCCTGAAATCATGTCCATGCAAGCAACACTGATGCACTTAAGAGGTTCTATTTATGTATTTGTGGTGTGTGCTGTGTGTATATGTGTGTGTGCATGTGTGCTCTGTGTGTGTGTATGTGTGTGTGTGTGTGTGTGTGTGTGTGTGTGTGTGCATGTGTGCTCTTTTTGTATGTAACAATAACAAGTAAAGAGGAGGAGGGCAGGAATTTGTAGTAGGGGTTAGAGACATAGGAGTTGAGGAGAAAGCAAGGGCATAGAAGGAAATGATGTAATTATATTTTAATTTTAAGAAAGCAATAATGGCCATGATGGTAAAATAAAAATAAAAATAAAACAAAAAAAACAGGGTGGGAGAAGTTTGGATTTCATCGATAGGTATACATGGTTTTGACTCCTTATGTCCACTTATAGGATACTCAGCCAGGCAACTTTGTGAACTATGGCATCTCTCTCATAGGACCAGAAGGCTCTGCCATAGATTGTACATATGAGCCTGACTGTGGCAACAAAGCTGATCAGTCACACAGGAACAGGGGCTAGGGAGATAAATCATAGGTAAAGTGCTTACCTTGCAAGCAGGGGAAACAGGACCTATAGTTAAAAAGTGAATGTGGTGATGAGTGCTTGTAATTCCAGTGTTGGACAGGTGGAGGCAGTGGAGCCCCAGGGCTGGAGCCTAGCCTTGACAGTGAGCTTGGCCCAGAGAGAGACCCTGTCTCAAAACTTAGGGTGGGCGGTACCTGAGGAAGGACACCTGAGAAAGGGCTCTGGCTTCCATATGCATCTCCCAGATAGGCACCACACACACACACACACACACACACACACACACACGCGTGAAGAGGAAAACAGGTGCTTGTGAGAGTGGGTGTGTTTGCTGATCACAACCTTTCCAGTTCAGCTGTTGCACCCCAGCCAGCTCCAGACCAAACAAGGTCCTGTTGATCCAGACAGTGTCATGGGGTCAGACTCAGGCTCCATCCCTCCCATTGAACAGGAGGGTTTGGTTTGTGCCTTCCTTGTTAATTGCTTGTCTGGCTGGATTGTGAGCTGCTGGGTCCCCTTTGTTGGCCTTTATCAAGATGCCACAATGGGAACTCAGGGTTGTGACAGAAAAACTCTTTCCAGACTGTTTCTTCAGCTTCAAAGTGGGGTGGAGTTAAATTTAACTTTCTTCTTCAGCCCTGTTTTCACAAGTAAAGAAAAGCTGAAAACCTAAAGATTTCCTGGATGATTCTACTATCTTCCTTATTGGAGGCTTACCAATATTCTAAAAGTGGGAATTTCTGCAGAACTGCAATACCCTGAAGCCCTTTTCCTCAGAGATAAGATGGTATATTTATACCCATGCTTCGAGATAAAGGTTTTTGCTTAAACTCCAGCAGTGGGAGTCTTGATAAGCACCAATAATACTTGATATTTATATATAAACTTTACATGTATATTGTAGTCTCTGTTAATATAGAAGGCATATTATAAAACCATCCAACATACATATAAAAAGAGATTAGCCATAAAATAAACATTTTTAAATCGTCTGTCTAGCCCTGGTGGCTTCAAACCACCAACAGCTACTTGGTCAAGACACAAAAATGTAAACTCAGACTGACATTTATTGTTCATGGCCTTGGGTATAAATCTGTATTTCAAATCTTTTTCTCCTGAATTTATATTGGTTTCTTTTTCCTGAATCAAAGTTAAAAGGCTTTAACTTTGTCACATGAGTTTGGTAGGAGAATGAAAGACCTTACCATTATTGGGTATCGTGTTTGTATTATTGCCTTTGATCACATATCGTTTGTAGGAATTATTAATTTTAGGAACTGGGGGGGGCAGGGGTATAGCGTAGGTGTATGGCATATACAAGTAGGTATATGATGTGTGGATGTGAGTGTGTGGGTGTATACACCCATGTGTACACATGCAGAGGCCATAGCAGTGTTTGGGTTGTTTCCTCTATTGCTCTTTGCCTGGGGTGACAGGCCATGAATCTGCTGATCTCCTTGTGTCTGCCACCCCACACTCCTGCCAATGCAGGGATTAAAGGCATACACAGCCATGCCTGATTTTTTAATTGGCTACTGAAGATTCTAACTCAGGCCCTCATGCCTCCATAACCTATACTCTTAGCCACTGGGCCTTCTCTCCAGCCTCAGGAACTTTTTTCTCAACTGTAGTGTATCACACATAGAGAAAAGCACTGAAGGTAAGTGAACAGCCTGATAACTTTCCATGAAAATCGACCATTCCAAAAGCCACTCCCAGTGTGGTGCCCCGACTCTTTCCCTGCATTCCTCTTCTGCAAAGTAATCAATTGTCCTCTTGTCCAGTTACCTCTTACCTAGTCACTTTGACCTAGTCTTGAACTTGATATAGGTGAAGTGATTCTGTACACACTCACCATAATGTCTTTTGCTCTGCACCTGGAGGATCCATCCCTTCCTTTACACGTGACTGTGGTGTGTCCATTCTGTTGCTGGGTACTAATTGCATGACCTTAGAATTTCTCCATCATCTAGTCCACACTGAAAGCATTTTCGTAGTATGCAATTTGAGACTCCCAAATACAGTGCCCCTGTGAGAATCACCGCACCCAGATTTGGGTGAATATGTATGTGTGTTTCTGTAGGATATGGACCTAGGAGTGGAATGGCTGGGTCTGCAAGTCATGCTCATCTTTGGTTGGCACTGCCCAAAGGTTTTCAAAGAGGCTGTACCCTGTACATGCCAGCTGAGCAGGGAATGTCAAACATTTCCAAGTCTCACTGTTGTTTGAAATTTTACTGTTTTTAATTGCAGCTTCTTTGGAGAGTGATGCCAGGATAGTCCTTAAATTAGACGACGGGTTCCCATAAGAGCTGTGTCTTAAAGGGTTCCTTGATCCTGCTGCTTAGAAGTCTTGGTGCAGCACTTGGAATGTGGTCTTCCTAAAGTTATTTATTAGGACCCAAGTAACAATCCTGGGGAAATTCCAGAGCCTACCTTTCCTGCAGAAAGTGGCCTGTTTGATGGCCGAGGAGCCATGCTGATTGCTAATGATGTATAGAAGGGTAGAGGAGTATATGGAGCTTGTACCCCTGGGCTCCCAGTCTGCATACACATGAAGGGAAGAGGCTGGAATGAGGCTAGCGTGAGGAGAAGGGCACCAGATCCAGGGATTATCTAAACCATCTTCCATGCTGAAAAGACAGAATTGCAAGTTGAAACCTGGTCTCCCAATTTGGATTCCTTGAGGAGTGTGGGGGGATGATGCCCACAGAGGGTTTTTTTTGTTGTTGTTGTTGTTGTTGTTGTTTTTGCTTGCCCTCCATTAGGTACAAAGTATAAGGTTCGAGGGGTGAGTGATGTTGAGCAAGCCACTGAGCCTCTGTTTGAGGTCACAAGCTTCATGGCATTCCACACTTAAGATGACAGGGAAGTGGGGGGATGTATCCTGTGCACTTCTCTGCCAATAGGAGCCCTGACCCTTTCTGCCCATTCCACCATGGCCTCTTTGAACTTGTCTTCCCAACACTGTCCTGAAGAAATAAAGCATGAGCTACATAGCTCACTAGCTACCTCCTTAAAGTAGACAGAAATAGAAGTATCGGTTTTAGTGGTATAACAAAGATATCACAATTCTAATAAATGGTCAATACAATATTTATTAATAAGATGTTTGAACTCTTCTCTTTTCCATATTTAACTTATTCCTGGGTTAAGAGGATTTATGGCCCACCCTTGTATTAGCTATATATTACTGGAGTGTGTGTGTGTGTGTGTGTGTGTGTGTGTGTGTGTGTGTGTGTGTGTAGAAGGATATAGTTTGGCAATTTTACTATATTTTTTTGAGGGGGAGTTGAAATAGAGTTTCTGTGTAACAGCCCTAGCTGTCCTGGAACTCACTCTGTAGCCCAGGCTGGCCTCAAACTCACAGAAATCTGCCTGCCTCTGCCTCCTGAGTGCTGGGATTAAAGGTGTGCATCACCACACCTGGATTACTACAGTTCTTGAACCAATAGCATCAGCACTAATTAAGAACTTAGAAATGCAAATTTGCTTGCTCCACCCACCCCAGACTAGGCAGTTATAAACTGTGAGGTGAGGACCAGCATTCACACTGCTCTCAGTCTTCCCCACAGAAAATCTGAACCTCTGTCAATTTGAAGACCGTCAAAACAGACACCTGAGGCTTTGTGATGTTTCCAAACTGATCTTTGCATTTCCTCTTTTTGTTTTCTGCTGCTCGATGAGGAACCCCATGCCATAGAGGTTTCCCTATAGCTTACTTCCTTAATGATACTTTCCAAAGTTTGTTTTCAAGTGTCTCTCTCTTGTTTATTTACTTCATATTCAGATAGGGTCTGAATCTTGACCAAGATATGGTCTGATTTATCATGGGCCGAACCAACATTAGGGGAAAGCACATCACTCCTATGTCGTACTCAGCCTTCCTTTTGTGTGCCTGACTAGTTCACACACTGCTGTCTCCCTGTGGGGTATTGAAATGAGTCTGTCTGTGACCTGGCCCTTCTTATTTGCCTCATCTCCTTTATCCTCCTGTCTCCTGCAGACACAGGGACTCGTAGTTTCGAACACACACACTACATTGCTGCTCACCTCGCCATGCCCTTGCTTAAACGCTTCTCCTTCACTGCAAAGTTTGATTCTTCGAGAACCCTCCTCAGCTGCCACCTCCACAGCAGGCTGTTCTGCTCATCTGTATCTACCCCCACCCCTTCCTCCTCTTTCTATGTGTTATATACATTCCCTCGAAACCACTTGCCACCCCGTTATAATTTGTAATGTAGATTCAGGCTCTGATTTACAAAGGTTCCGCTTAGGCCTTTTCTGTTATATAATGGTACAAAAGCGAAACACAAGTTGGTAAACTCATACTTTGGATTTTGCTTTTGATCTTTCCCAGGCTGGCACTGTGTGGTCTGGTAGGTACCCTCTCTTGGTGCTGGGTGGCAGCAGTAGTGAGCCAGGGCTCCCTGTCAACCACTCCATCGTGGTAGAAACAGTTGATAGCCTGAACTGAGAAGATTAATAAGTCAAGTGTATCCCAGTTGCAATCGGATAGTCAAGATTTGATGGGTGTAGCCAGGCATAACCTGTTTGTCATCCGTTACCCTCCTCCTGTCATGGAGGAAGTTCAGGAGCATCAGATACAGCTCCTTTGATTTTGGAACTCCAGTCCCCACCCACATGTATCAGATGCAGAATAAATATTTGCTACTGTATGATTTTCATCCCAGATTCCTCAGTTTATTAAGAATGAACAGGATGAAATCACAGCTAATAAAAAGGGACTGTGGAGAGCTCCCATCACTGATATTTGAAAAAGAGTTGCAGAGTCATGGTCCAAATGAAGCGCTAATGAGAAGCCCCGAGATTCCCATTACATTTGTTGCTCTGCATCTGGGCAATAGCCGAATCTCACTATACTTAGGGTAATTGTTATATGAGCGAACCGGAGTATTATTTATCTACTAATGAAAAGCAATTCACTGCTACCAACCCAGGGGCATGAATGAATATCACAGATGACTTATCCATAAATATCTTTAATGCCCTTTATATTCAGTCACTAATAAATCAGAGGACCAGAATTGGTCTAAACCTTCACTTCTATTCAAACAGAGACACTTCAGAAAATATTTGTCCAACTGTAGTTGGACAAAAAGATTACAAGAAGAAAAACTTGTTTTGTTTACCTTAACAGGGTTCCTGCAGACTTGTATTCAGGGAGAATGTTTCAGCTGTTTGTGACCTCAGTTCTGATGTGTATTTTCAGTGACAATTGCCATGCTTACCACATCCATAGTGCACATACAATAGAGTTTAAAAAAAAAAAAAAAAAAAGGACGTTGCTTGGAGATGAAAGAAATGTGGCTTCTTTCTTGGAAGACAAACCTTGGGTGGTGGTTTTGTGCAAGAGAGGGAGAAAGTGTTTTGAAGAAATTGTGGGTGCTGACCCTCGGGGAAAGCATTGCGGAGCTCTGTAAAATTGCAGGCTCAGCTTTGTGGTCTTTCCACTCAGGCTTTGCAGGCGCTCAAGCAGTCGCTTTAAAGACAGCTGAGGAGGACTGGGCCTGATTGTGGTGGTCTGTCCAAGAATGGTTGGGTGCCCACTGGTGGCCGCTTCCCCGAGAAGCTTGGGTTCTTGTATGCTGCTCTCAATGCATCCAGAGGCTCCTTTGTCACTCTGCCCATCCTCAGCATCCCGAACTGGTTCATTTCCTCTCTTTTCCTCTTGCCTCGGGGCACCTCCAAGGCAGTGTTCCTGGCTCCAGTCTCTGTGTATTCAGGGATGTATCACCACAAGCCACTAGGACATCTCCACTTAGACTGTTAGTCTCAAAAATGATTCCCAGGCTGGTGATCACATCTCAAAACTCACTGCTCTTCCCAGCTACCTTCTCAAATTTTCCCTTGCCATGAACATGTTCTCCTGCTACCTTTCTTCATGCCTGGAAGTGCCTCTTACGCTACCTCCCGATGAAATAAGTCTCTCTGACTCAAGGCAATGGAAGGTGGGCAGCAGTTTGAATGTGAGCTGCTGGCTCGGAGTGAGGAATACGCTGGTAGCTGCCTGTTACCTGAGTGTGACACACTGATCAACACTAGGCTTCTCAATGCCTGGAAAAGGCCAAGCAGTGGTTCTTATGCTCATTAGCTACCAAAGGGAGCCAACCAGCAAAAGTTTCTGGCTTCTGTTTGTGACATCTTCATCAAGGCAGGAGGTGCATACCTTCAACACTGTTTGGAGCAAATGGCTTCCCATCTAGTGAGTTGAGTATGTCACCTGGGTCTGGCTGCTGATATTGTTGGCAAGGTCATCTTACCGCAGTGTCCTTGCTGTGACACAGTCTTGTGCCCCAAATCTCTGACATGGACCTTGCCTGAGAAAATTGCCAACTCTGGTGTTCCTGGGAACAAGAATCTGAGGGACCTTGAAGATCATCCTGGGCCCCATCCTGAGGGAGTTTGCCCAGTCCTCGGGCAGTACTTGTTTAAACTCTTGGTATTTCACTGGCTTCACCGAATAGCCTGGCAGGGTTTTCATCCAGTCTTATCTTCTAAGTATAGCTTAGAAAAAAGAGGAAGCCAAAAGCCCGCCTTTGTGCAAGGAGAAACTTTCCCACCATTGTTTGGGGATACATTCTAGTCTCTGTATGAGCACATGGTGCGCACATTTCAGCCAGGGCATAAAATTTCAGCTGTCTTTGTTGTGAGCCTTTGAATTCAGAGGAAGTATTTTATATTGTTCTGCTTGATGAAACAGAAAGTTACATAGCACTTTTGGTCTGAGGTTACCACTCCAGGCTCCTTTATATCAAGATGAAATTTGAGAACTAATAAAGTCCAGAGATAATGGCTTAGAGTAGAAATCGAAAGCAAATACTTCCTTCCTCGCTAGTGGCTGAGAAAATAGATTGTAAAATGTGGGCGAGCATAAGTGGAACTTGGCTGGGACGATGTGGACATTCCTCCTGTCTGCACGTACATCTGTTCTTCCGATGGATGTTTATCGATGGTCTCATGATGTGCCAGGCATGTATAGTACAAGCACAGTTAAGACCCACTTCCTTCCTTGAACAGACCTTGTCCACGGTAGCCAGCCTGCAAGATTCTTTCACACCCTATGTGGTTTCCTCCCAAAACAAATGTGGCTAATCTATGTGAACTGTAAGGTAAATCAAAAATGATGCTGTGTGAATTCCAAGACTAAGACCTAAATATATCACTGTTTCTACCTTTCTTTCTTGGATTACCTGCTCAGGCAAGCTGTGGTACAGTTCCATAAGCCAAGGCTTCTTGCCAGCTGGAAGCCTCAACTTGCCAAGATGATTGAGTCACCTTGAAAGTTACTCTTCCAGCACCTGTCAAGCCTTTCATAGACTGAAGTGTAGCTGATGTCTTCATTGGGGACCAGAAGCTAGAGCCAAACTCATGACTTATATAATAAAACGTGAATGTGTCTGTTATGTTTTTTTTATTAAGAATTGTTTTATTCATTTTACATACCAACAGATCTCCCTCTTCCCTCCTCCTGCCCCCCAGCCTTCACCCCCAACGCACTCCCTAATCCCTCCTCTCATAAGGTGAGGCCTCCTGTCCAAGCCCCTCCCACTGCATCAAGGCTGTGCAGAGTGTCTCACCATAGGTAGTGGGCTCCAAAAAGCTGAATCATGCACCAGGGATGGATCGTGATCCTACTGCCAGGGAGCCCCTTAAGCAGATCAAGCTACACAACTGTCTCACTTATGCAGAGGGCCTAGACCAGTCCCAAGGTCTGTTATGTTTTAGCTTTTATGTTTCAAGGCAATCTCTTATATAGCAGATTACTGTTCTAGAACTCTTAATACGTGACATGGATTGTTCTTAGGTCTTTGCAGATGTTAACCCATGAAGTCACAAGACAACCCTTGGATTCAGATTCTCATGGAGAATTGTTATTCTTATTTTCTCATCTAGGGGCCAAGGCCGGGAAATGTTGACATCACTGGGCCAGAGTCACAGAATTTGCATAAAGTTGAGTTGAGATGTAAATTGAGGAGTCCAGCTGAAGCCTATGTTCTCAATAACTGTGGTGCGTTGTCTTGAGACGCCTGTTTTCAGAATCCGATGACTGATGTAGTGCAGGGTTGATAGCAAAGGCACAGGAGAAATCTAGCATTGAATCCAGTTTGGTGCTTGTTCAGGCTTTGGAAGGGTTACGGAGAAATCACTTCTTGAACTTTCTCTCCATTCACCTATAAAACCAAGATAATGCCACCACCCATTTGGAGATGTTTTAAAAATTAGGTGATGCATGAAAGCCCTCTGCTTGGAATCAACTCTGCTCCGCGCCTCAGCACCGCCCCCCCCCAATCACCTGTTCACTAATGAGGACTCTGTTCTGTCACATGACATTTCTTTTACAGAAATGAACCCTGTGTGATGCTGTCTGTTCTCTGGGCCCTGGGGAGCAGTGCCCAGATCCAAGCCCACAGGACCTCAGTTTGCAGGAGAGACCCCCACTGGGCCTCTCTGCTGATTCATTCCCACATAAGAAACTTCCTCCTAAGCATCCCTGACCTTCATTGTTAGGTCATGGACTAACAACAATGAACCATTTCCTGTGCCTAATTGTATTATTCATAGCATTCTCCAGAGTGGGCGGTTTGGAACCCCAACCACTAATTTACAAAGTGATTGGAGACAAAAAATATAGCAAAGAAAGAAAAATGGCTTTGCTGGCTCTGAGGGGTTTGCATTGTAGGGCCAGAGGTAACTCTCCATTGGCTCTTTATGGATATGTGGGGGAAGCACACCATAGACAGTGGGAAGCCCAGCATGGAATCAGGAGCCAGGAGTTCAAATCTAGTGCTTTTCCCCTCTGCCATGAGACTTATGGCAAGCATGAGGACCTGAGTCCAGTCCTCGGAATTCTTGTAAAAATGCCAGGTGTGAGACCACACCTTGTAAGCCCAGCCCTAGGAAGGTGGAGTCAGAAGAATCCCCAGAGCTCACCAGGCAGCCCATCTAAACTAATTATTAAGCTGTGGGCCAGTGAGAGACCCTGTCTCAAAGAATGTGGGCAGTGTTCCTGAGGATAACACCCAAAGTTGTCCTCTGGCTTACACACACACACACACACACACACACACACACACGCACGCACGCACGCACGCACGCACGCATGCACGCACGCACATGCACACTCACCCGGACACGGACAAGATAGAATTGTGGAATACAAGATAGAATTGTGGAAATGTGAATCAGGAAATGATCAGTTATCATGAGAAGATACCTAACTTCACTGACCAATCACAAACCAAATATAAATGTAAAACAGTACAGTAAACACTAGTGAACAGCTCTTAGATCGCCAGTAGTTAGAACTTGATGATACTGGGGTTGCCTAAAATGTGAGGTTTGAGAGATTTCATACAGTGTTTCTGGGAGTGAACACTGGCCAAATCAACTTTAAAGAAAAGCTGGTATTTTCTATTACAAATCAATAGTTGTTCTATAAATATACTTTAGGAGGAGTATGCATTTGTTTGAGGAGACATATTTATATAATATCCACAACAGCATTCCTTATAAGAGTTGAAGATTGAGACAGTCTAAATGCCTAACACATAGGAAATGGATAAAATATTTTAAATGAATTAGATGGATTTGGATTATTTAGTATAGATTCAGAAAAGGAACTATGGATGAACAGTATTCTATTAAGTAACTGAAAAGCATCAAGCGACACTTTGTTTAGAAGCCAATGAGGTAATGGCATCTTGTCCTGACTCCATTTTGTGTCTGCTTACACACTTTCTGCACACACTGCTTACACACTTAGCTCTCTATACCCCTCAACAATCACATCCACCTGGCAACATATTTGGAGTTTCCCATGCTCCTGATAACAGTCCAGGCATATTAACCAAAATAATTAATGTTTGTACAAACTAAACAAGCTAAAATACCAGATAAAAACTGTCATGTTGTGTCTGAAATAACTACTGTGTTCTGCCAAAACAGATATTGCAAGGTTACTCTGACCCTCATCTAATATTGATGTAACTGTGGTCTATATGGTCATCTGCCTCTACAGACACCGTACCTTCGAACTTGCTTGCCAACCAAAATTAAAGGACTCCAGTTTGGCCTTATATTTGTGATGGTCTGTAATTTTCTCATCTATACTATAGCACAAAATATAAAACCATGCTTAGATCATACATCTAGGAACTCAGGAGGGAGGAAGATGCCGTTGGTTCAAACCAGACTAAATAGGAGTCTTCAGCTCTGTAAAAAGAAACTGGTTGTCACTCTTGCTCACTCTCACGACTGAGGACTATCAATAGTAATTGAATTCTTTTCTCTGTGTGTTTAAAATTCTTCATTGACCAGCAGCCACCAGCTTCCTTCAGATATATTCACAGAAGGTATGTAGAGATCTGTCTGTTAGTGAGGAACATTCCATTTCTGTCTGTCCCTTTGTGAAGGACAGTGTGTGTGCATGGTGTGGGTCCCCATGGCCATGTGTGTGCGGTTGTATTTATCTCGTGCTCAGCTGGTGTTGCCTTGGCAACTGGGGATGCTCTGATATCTCCGAATTGGGAGTACCTGAAGGGGCTTTGTGTGTTGGCTTTTCATTTCCCTTAGAGGACTGTAATCAGGAGCAAGACGGATCGGCCCATCTGTCATTGTCTCTGCTCCCTAAAGCTGTCGTTCACCTTGTCAGGTTCATCTGCTAGCTACTCCCCAACTCACTCACATACCATTTTCAGCCATTCATCGCCGAGATGTAACTATGAATGCCTAATCAAAAACAAGCACAATTTATCCCTGTAAGCCGTTTTATCTAAATGAGCAGTGAGCTGGCCTTAAAGACTGGGAGGAAAGGCACCATAGCTGAGGTGACTCTGTAGGTCCTTTGCCACAGCCACTATATGTGCCCTGGCAAAGCAGGATGTCAAGCTGCAGGGCCTGGGACGTGAAAAAAGCACACAGCCCGTGCCACTTAGTTGATGTTTATGGGGTGACTGCCCTTTTATTGCAGTGGCCCTTTCTTTAGGAGCCTTCTGGCTCAAGGGACCCCTTGTCCAGACTGGACTGCAGGGTGGAGTGAGCAGTCACCTCTCACTCCAGCCTGACCCTGGAGAGCTCATTCCTGAAGACACTATCTGATGTGGTGAGAATGCCCTCCTGCTGGTTAGGCCATGAGTCTCAGCTGTACTGCCAGGGAAAGGGTTTGGGGCTATGAAGACTGTGCAGAGAGACGCAGACGGAACATGTGTGCTTTTATCACGTGAGGAACTGCATTCTTAGCTACATTCTGTCCTATAGGAAAGCTCTTCTGGTGTAACTCAGCTGCCCAGCTACCTGGTATTTATTTAGTGAATTCTTCTCCTTTGCCTGGCATTTTAGAATTGTGAAGAACGAAGTTCAAGGAGGTCAAATGGCTTCTTTTATATTGGCTGTTTAGCTAGGTGCCTACTCAATGCAGATTTCACCATCCTGGAATTTAAGGATCTGAGAGCTTCCTCTTCTAGAACGCTTCCAAGATCCAGTACCTAAGTGCTCCTGGGGAAGGAACAGTCAGTATTGAGCTCTTATGCATGGGGACACAGTGTTTCACTCAATGAGAAGGAGAAGTTCCCTAACTCACGCAACAGATGTGTGGTTTCCCTTTTGTGTCCAGCCAAGTGTACATCCACAGAGAAATAAGGCACCCACCTGCCACTGCCAAACCACTGGAGTTACTTGACCCAGATCAGAGGCCAGGGCCCTGTTCTAAGACATGCAACATCTATATGCAGCCCTTAGCACTAAAAGAAGCCGGGAGAGAGAAACCAGCTCCGAGGTTGCCCTGAAAAGGCATTTGAACGTTGCATGTGCTCAAGACCTGTCTGCAGAAACTGACAGGCATTTTCTTAGTCTGCAACACTTGTAATTCTGTAAAGGCCAAATGGTGAACACAGAGGAACGTGGGCACACTCTGTGCTTTTTATCTTCCTTATCAAGGAAAGCCATTAACATGGAATGCAAGTCTATCGCTTCCTACTTGTCATTCTGAGAATTCTCTTCTCACTGATTTCAGCTTTTCCAAACAATTAATTTGATTTGCTTGACGCACTCGTGGTAGATTAAGAGCTTCATGGCAAAGCCTTTCTCCAAACTGGTAATAGCAGTTTTTTACCCAACAGGGTCTGGAGTAGACAGGGGACTCCATTTTTATTGAATACGCTGTACTACTTGAATTAAGCTTTCCCCCATGTGTTTCCCTTTCAATTAAACAAACTTCGTTAATTAACACATCTTTTCTTGGAGAACGCTGACGGTACCTATGCTGATGGCATTGCATATGCAATGTCAGCTCTGTACAAAATCATGTCAGTTATTGTGTCCCTCTGTACTTATCTGTGTAACCCCCACGTTGATAGATTCCCTGAGCTTCAGTTCCCACATCTGTAAAGTTGGGGTGAAGATACTTGCTTGTATCAAAATGCCATAATGATCAATGAAGCAAACAGAGTCAGCTCTTGATGTCTGTGGGAAATGGGTTCCAGGAGTCCCCATGGATGTCCTCATCTGAGGATGTTTAAACCCCATGTATGGTCCTGTAGTATTTGCATAGCGCCTACACAGATCCTCCTGTATGCTTTAAATCACATCTACATTACTTTTAATACCTAACACAATGTAAATACCTTGTCTATTATTGCTGAATTGTATTACTTAGAGAAAGTAATGACATGCAAAATTCTGAACATGTTCAGTACAGATGAGTGGTCTTGAGTATTTCTTGATTTCTGTTTGGTTGACACTACAGATGCAGAAATCAGATAGAAAAGGCCACCTCTATGTCCTTGTTTCTATCTTAAAATTATGTCACTTGACTTGACCATGGACTGGCGAGAAGCCTCAGTCATCACAAATTCATCTTGTACTTCATTGTTCTGATCTTTCAGGCTATTTACTGCTGTATCTGTATGTCTGGAATGGTCATCACGCATAACAAGTGCTCTGTAAATGTTAGTTGGATAAGCTCATCTATACATGTATGCAAGCATGGCTGCTGTGCCCAGTATGGCTGTAGGGACTTGGACTGACTGAGGGTGGTGAGAGAATGAAGAAAAGACAGACACAAGGACACAGAAAAGCTGGAGTCTGGTGGACTGAGATCATCGCTGATCCAAAGCATCTAGAAAGCTCTGCATGTTCCTTGTATACAGTTACATGGGGAAGCAGGGTTATTACATTCAGATAAATAAAGGGGGTAGAGGTTATGGTATATAGCTGGATCAAGGAGACAGGTCTACCTAAGCTTAACAGGAGCAGTCTTTGTAGGGGAACAATCTTAAAGCCATACATTTCCAGGGAGAGAAAGATACAGTAGACATTTCTCTGCACACAATGTCAACACTCACACTTAGTCCCCTGAGGAAGGCTTGGCCATCCCTCTGAACCTGTGGCTATGTGGCCCTTGATATGGCCATGCCCATGTCAACAACGAATATTAACTCGGGACTTCATTCTCTTAGAGCATTTTTTGTTTTGTTTTGGGTTTTTTGTTTTTTGTTTTTGTTTTTGCTCTCCACACGTAGCAGTTCAATTAATGCCACTTGAAGTTTGAATGCTGACTTAAAGAAAAGATTTACACATGCCTACTCAGGTACCCTCCATGGTGGAATATATCCTTAGCTGAAGAAAAGGTACCTGCAGCTGGAACCCTTCTTTGCCTTGTTCTTCATTTAGCAACAGATCTACTCTTTCTGCTTCTACCACAGGGTAGATATCTCCTTATTCCTTCAGTTGATTCTTGTTTTCTCTGCTACATTGTTGGAGTTTCTCAGACCTAATGGGAAAAGCCAGGCATCGAGAGTGAGAGTAAAATCAGATTCTGTAGAACAGTGTGGTCAGTGCTCCTTGTGTGGGAGCAAAGAGCTGTCTGTCCTGACTGGCAGAACTTGGGTCCCATCTGATGATAGTGAACAAGCCAAGGGCATGCAACAGATGGTTTCTCCTTGTGAAACTGATGAAGACAGGGCCAGAGTTATGACCTTCACTGGCCAGAAGATGGCACCGAGTCAGCCTGGACAGGCCCTGCATTGGATCACAGCCTTTGTCATTTGGCTTGAGTGAGGCGACACTGTGGTTGACATTGCCTTGCCCTGTTATCTGTTAGCACTGCACAGCTGGGGATTATCCCCCATGAGGGCTGTACTCTCAGCTGCTCATCATCTGGAACTGTCAGCTCTTATCTTGGATTCCTCGTGAGCATCCACACTCAGCAAGTTTGGCCAGCATACCATTGCATTAGGTAATTGACCACTTCTGGACCTGGATATAGAGGCTAATCTTCCGGTTTGGGGTTGGGAAAGCATCATCTTCCTAATAAGTCAGGCATAGGCTGTTCTAATTCATAGGAAAGATTGAGAGCCATGCTGGATGAGCTTGGAGTCTCTGGATTTTGAAGTTGGAAAGAGCTGGATGAGAGTCCAGGTCTGACACCTGCAAGCTGTGTGACTTGTGGTATGCCACCCTGCTGAGCTTTTGTGCCCTCCTAGATGATATGGATGATGATTAGAGTATCCGTCTCATGGATCATGTAAGACACCATAGCTCAGTGTATGGCCTACAGTGAGTACTGTGAGCATTAGCTAGTGAACAGAGTTGGTGATGACGGTGGCCATGCTGTGGTAAGGTGGGTATTACATTAAACTTTGTTCCCCAAAATGCTCAGAAGAAGAGATTCTTGAGTGGCGTTGAAGAAATGACTGAATTATTGGTCATTTTATTGACAAATGGAACACTAAAAACCAAAGATGCTAGCTCCTTGGTTAGATGTCACCATGAACTTCCTGCCAGGTAACTTTGCAGAATGATTTGAAGGAAGCCTGCTGACTGAGTTTGTAGGTGGGAGATGCCAATGAGAACTTTGGAAAGCTGGCACAGATGAAGCCCCAGAAGCCACAAATGGAGCCTCCTCACCTTTACTCCTCAAGGGTATTTCTCTAAAACCTAATGATTTCTTTCCTGTGATCAAACTGTCATTCTTGGAGATTTTGTGTTGACCCTAGCTAACTCCAGTTCTAGAAATATCTAAGGTCTACATCAGGCTCCTATAAAGCTGTGCTGTCTGGCTATGTGACATTAAGAGTATGTGGCTCTGAGCCCAGAAACTCTCATCATTTCTACATGGATTTTTTTTAATTAACAAATAAGGTTGGTTTTTTTTTTTTTTAATGATACATTAGGGCTAGGGTGCTGCTCAGTGGCAGATCACCTTCCGAGCCCTGTGCAAGACCCTGGGTCTAACCTCCAGGATCAAGAAATAGATTCTCTAGTAGAAAAGTAGTATATTAAAACACAGAAAGTACCATGAGTTGTTTTAATACAGGTATGCACTGCTTAGGAAGTTTAAACATGTTTACCTCCTGTGACATTTGGTCCTTTTTCAAGAGAGAAGTGTTCAAAACCATTGTTTCCCCTTAGCCCTTGAAATGGACAGCACATGGTTGTTATCTGTGGTCACTCTGGTGGGTAGAAACCCCCCAGACATCCTAATCCTATGTAAATGTAACAGTTCTCAGTGTCAACCTCCCCCCATCTGCCCCTTATGTTGAAGACTCTTGGAAGCTTCTCCAAGTTTCACTGAACCCAAGGACACACTGGTGTCTTGATTTGTTATAGCCTGTGAAGAGGAGGGCAGCAGTTGGTGCGATCTGTGACATTCATGCTGTGTGTGTGTTGAAGATAGATTAATTGAATTACTAGCCAGTTCAGGCTCTTCCTAGTTGTTTTTAAAGATCAGTATTTAAAACCCATTTGGGAGATTTGTAGATCCAGGGGCTGGCTTGGGGCAACAACTGCCCTTCCGTACACAGAAAGTCCTCAGGGTCCTTCCATCAGTTGGTGTTTGCCCACAGAAGCTTCTGCAAATCTTTGTTCCCAATTCACAGCAGTCCTTGCCCAGCTCTCAGAGCCTGCAAAGAAGGGCAGGGATGACTAGGTGTCCACAATTCTGACTACTTGAGAGCATCCCAAAACCCATGGTCCATCTTGACCCTGAAATGTTGATCTCCTGTGTGGTTCCGTCTGAGTGCAGGTAAGACACTGCACCTTTCTGGTGCTTTTTGTGTTTCAAGGAAAGAATGTGAGTGGCCTTACAGGGGAAAACATGGTGGACTCAAACACCTGTCTGTGATTCATGCTCTCTGTTTAAAGGAATGCTTAGAAATCTGGAAAGGAAAAGGAGAGAGAGACTCCTGTTCCTGAGCTACATTGTGCCTGGATGTTGACTTTCCGTCTCTACACTGAGCAGGCAGTAGAGACAGGAGAGTCAACATAAATGTCATGCATGCAGTACAGGGGCATAAAAAACAAGTGACACCTATCTCAACAACAAAGTGGATGATGAGCATTAACTCCTAAGAGTTACCCCCCTGATTTCTACATATGCCACAGCACCCCACAAATACACACAGCCAAATCCACAAGGAAGGGAGCCAGATTACTAATAATTTAAAGGACTGCAACTATTTCTAAAAATCTGACACCTTTTCAACACTAGTATCCTGGGTACACCCATTATAAGCTATAGTGAACTTAATCAGTGGGATTGCTATGTCTAGCGCTGTTGTGGGAATTCTGACATTTGATCCTACAACCAATTGAATGGAACATTTTGGCTTTATGGGCATAGTTTTCTCTGATATATGTGACCCTTTAAAATGGTGAGGCGGGGATCACATGCTCCCTTGGGTGATCAGAGCAGGAGTGAGCAGCAGAGAAGCATGGCTTGTAGTTTGGTTTCTCACCCTTGGGCAGAACAGCAGGACCACTATGGTGACGTCAATGTCTCAGCTCTGTTCTGTGTCATGAATGTATCTTATAGATTTCATTCCTTAATAAACCTTACTGGCCCTGTACCTCAACGTCCAGCATTATAGTGCAGTGAGCTGCACCAGAGCTACTGACTGAATCTACTTCATTAAGCTGCCAATGCCAGGAAGGGGTTTTCTTGCTGGGAATGTGATACTCTCGAGCCATGGATTTGTGCTTTTAGAAGTGTCTGCCTAATTTGATCTTTGTTGGGAGGACCACAGTCCTTTACTTAAACAAGGCAATATATTAAAAAAAAAAAAAAAAAACCATTAATTAGTAGTTCTAGAAATACACTATGTTTAATTCTAAAAATTCTAACATCATCCTGATTAAGCACTCAAGGGCTATAAACAAGAGTTAATGCACAAAGTTAGCCGCTTTCCAGCCAACATGAAGGAACTGGAATGTGTCCCGGGAAAAACATCTAGAACACCGTTATGTGTGCATTCTCCTTTAGGTAAAGGCCCAGTTTGTAGTGAGTGGGGATAAGAATAAGAGTGGTGAGCCAGGCGTGGTGGCGCACGCCTTTAATCCCAGCACTCGGGAGGCAGAGGCAGACGGATCTCTGTGAGTTCGAGGCCAGCCTGGGCTACCAAGGGAGCTCCAGGAAAGGCACAAAGCTACACAGAGAAACCCTGTCTCGAAAAAAAACAAACAAACAAACAAACAAAAAAAAAAAAAGAATAAGAGTGGTATTGTTTTCTTACCTGAAACTTTTCTGAGTGATGTTAAAGATGGTTACTGAACCATTGAGGGCCAAATGGATTCCAGCTGTACTCTACCATGGACTCAGTACAGCATTCTCTAGTGGCCTGGTGGAGACCTCAGGAAAAGATGTGGGAGAGAAGACGAGACCTAGGGCTACAACAGGAAGAAGAGCGTCTCACAGTGTGAAGAGGTGCTTAGCTAAGGAAGGGCCACTGACGGGCCTTGTGGTGCTTCACAGTAGAGTGACCATAGGTCCTTGGGAGGTAAGGGAGCAGCAGGAAAGGAGGACATTTTTAGTTGATGTTTCAGTTGGGTTTGTTTTGTTTTTTTACTCTTTACTCTTTGAGGACCCACTACCCAGCTCCTAAATAAATACACAGAGGCTTATTCTTTCTTATGAATGCCCAACCTTAGCTTGTTTCTAGCCAGCTTTTTTTTTTTTTTTAACCTAAATTATCCCATCTATCTTTTGCCTCTGGGCTTTTACCTTTCTATATACGTCTCTTTACTTCTTACTCATGGCTTGCTGTGTAGCTGGGTGGCTGGCCCTGGATGTCCTCCTCTCCTCCTTTTTTCTCACTCCCCCATCTTCTCTTTGTCTCCTTCTGTTTATTCTTTCTTCAGTATTAAACAAATGCAACATAAAAGAATGCAACACATCTTTGCATCATTAAACAAATGTTCCACAGAATAAACAAATGTAACACATCTTCAGCTAATATTCCACCACACATCTAAATAATCTCTTGCATTTTTTGCATGTGTATGTGATGTGCATATGTGAGGGTACAAAAGTGTGTGTGTGTGTGTGTGTGTGTGTGTGTGTGTGTGTGTGTGTGTGTGTGTGCTTGTGCACGAATAACATCAAGTATCTTCCTGAATGCCTGTTTACCTTCTACATTGAGGTAGGATCTCACACTTAAACCCAGAACTTGCAAATCCCGCTAGACCAGCCAGCTATCTCATTCCAAGGGTCCCTTGCCTCCACACCCCACATGCTGGGATTTCAGTTGGGCTGCCATGCTCCCCCCAGAATTTACATGGGTGCTGGAGATCTGAAATCCTGCTCTTGGCGATTCAGACTTCCCCGGTACTTTTATGTTAGAATCACACAGCTGAGGTTCACGCCTCTGCCTCAAAGCGTAAATCACCAAGTGTGTGTCTTCTGTCCTTCCTGAACTCTAGTGGGCTCTTCTGTAAAGCTATACTGGTGATGCTTGTGTTGCATGACTTCTGACAAAGATGCAGTAGCATTTATAAAGTACAGCCAAGTGACACTAAAATGGACTCTTAAAGAATATAGTGAAGTTTTGTTCATTTTATGTTTGTTGACCTATGACCTCCTTTTTGAGCTAGTGCAATAAGATAACCCGGAGTCCTTTTCACAGATTTAAGAGAGTCTGTATGTACACCAAAATAATAAATTAAGTTTAACATTTTGTGCTCAAGTTGGTAGACCATAAGGGTTTTTATCTGTGGGTATGCATGTATGAATGTGTATTTACACATGCATACACACACATATATGCACTTGCATACACGCATAAAATACATACATACAGATATAGGTCCAAGTTTTTTTTTTCTCAGCAATATTTTTCAGTGAATTTGGCAAATGTAGTCATTATGCATAGGAAACAGTAGTAGGGAACCAGACAGTTAGCTCAGCAGGAAAAGACACTTACTTCACAAGCCTGGTGACCTGAGTTCAATCGCCAGAACACACATACTGATGAAAGGGGAGAACTGACTCCACATATTGTCCTTTGTCCTCTACTCACATGTTGTAGCATCCCCTCCCCCTGTACATACACACATATACAATAATAATAAATTAAAAATAAAGAAGGAAGCAATAATAGAGACTATATAGTCATTTGCATGACATGAAAATGTAAAGCTGAGACTAAACATCATCTTTTGCAAAAAGCAAATCAACACTAGATAGCACCATCTTGGTCAAGAAGGCAGATAAGCACTCTGTCTACCAAAATGAACAATATTTCACCTCCAGAGATGCCCTTTGAAGAGATTTCATGGATTGCTTGACGTGTAAAATGACTCTGGATCATATCATAGATGGAAGTCATTCATAGGGATAATGGAAAATATGTTATTTCTGACGTCTGCTTTTGAAATGACAATTGTAAACTTTGATGTTACACTGCACCAACTTACTTTTTCTTCTCAGTAACCCCAACCATCCTCCAAATTAATGTCGAGGTCTTCATGGGCGCCACATTTATGCTCCACTGAGCCATCTCTTAGGTTACATTTGGGAAGTCCATGCGCCTCTGTCTCACTATATTTTACAGAAGAATGGCCACAGAATTGAAATAAGTGAGAGTCAGTTCTGCAGGGCCATCAGCTAGCACATGCTTCCACCTCACTGTCATCAGAACTGATGCAGTCCCCAGATTCCTGCCACCTGGGGGTCTGGTTAGATGGACCAGGCCCAGAACAATGCCCTGGGCTCACACTTTCCAGCCTACTTGCTTTCAAGGTGCTTTGCTGGGTTTGTTAAGGCCTCTGGTACAGCTGTCTGCTTGTTGCACAGCATAACCAATGAATAAATAAACCAGAAGTGGGTATGTGTATTCAGAAATGAGTGGGCTAACACCAAACCAGCATGGGCTTGAGTGTGTCCACTATGCTGATACATATAATCTTGTGCAGGTGTCCAGATATCTACAAGTCTCACTTCCCCACCATTTAGATAGCAGTGTTCTTCCCCCTTAAAGGGGTTCAAAACCTGGATGAGGCTTCTCCCCAACTATAAACTCCATCAGCGTCAGTGACTGTTGAATTTATGAGAACCACAGGGAATGCAGTCTATGTCAAAGGACTACTGTAAAGCATGAACTACAACTTATACTTTCTGAATGCCCCAAGTAACAAGTGACATAAATTGAGGAATGTACTTCATAAAGGTGAGCATCCGATACAAGTCTTTTCTGAATCCTGGTGCTCATTGAGGGTCCGTGGGACAGAGGATATTATAGAGAGAAGCACCTGCTGCCAGCCTTCTGCACGTGACAATTCCTCTAGCCGCCTCCCATTAAAGGGCTGGAATGAAGCAGATAATAGACAAGACCAGGTGCTTGTTCCTCTGCAGGACAGACCACCATGGGATACTAAGTGTCCTTTTCTTTGTGCATCCCCAGCACCCAGCAAAGGATCTCATAAACATTTTTTGTTGAATTTTGGGGCTACAGGCCCTCAGGACCAATGCTCAAATGATATTTGTAAATCTATTCAGTATTTCTCCATAGTATTCTTAGCATCATTACTGTTGGAAGGGAATCTATTAAAACATCATCCACAAGATATATGGCCTCCATAAAGGTCCCTTTTGGAGAGTGATGATACTGATTACCATAGAAAAGGCCTGAGAAATCTCTGTACCAAAAATCTAGTTTAGCTATAGTCAACCCAGTGTTCTCAGCCTTTTACACATCTTCCCAGGATACTTGCTAATATTTCCTGCATATTGGGAACCATCAATCAGTGGCATGCTGATTGTGCTGGTTCTACAATCACAGATCTTTGTGCATCTCTTTGTAATGAGTGTACATCTGTCATGACTAGAATTTGATGTAGGTGTTTGAGTCCACTTAGAATACCTTACACATTCTTGACTGCAAAATGAATTTTATAACTGTTTCTCCCTGAACTTTGTTGTTAGTAGAGATCTAATGTTCTGACAGATTGATTTTTTTTTTTTCACAGAGAAGGCTTTTTCAATCTCTTGAATCAATGATAGCTTTGTTGCTCTAAGTCCCATGAGCCATTGTAAATGATGGGATGGGAGCCACTGGAAAGTCCCTGGAGACTCTCAAGATCTCATCAGCCATCTTTGTCAGATAGTCAACATGGTGGTGGAAGTAGATCAGGGATGTCCCTCCTCAACACCTCCATTGTTAAGCAGTCACTCCAAGCCAACATTCTGTCTCTCTGGGGTTGTCACAGTAGCCAGCTTGACCAGTCTGCCTATAACATAGAGGCTAGAGTGATCCTGACAAAACATGGGTTGGGCTGGGCTGGGCTTGGGTGTGATGTCATCTTTAGTGCATTGTTACTGAGTTAAAGTCTGAGCCTCCTGGCTCGTGGTACCAAGAGATGTTATTGACACCAAAGCAATAGGGCCTTACAGGAAGTCCTGATGTCACTGGGGATGTGCCCACCCCAGAAGGGATTGTGGGACTGTACTCATCTTCCTCTCTCTGCTCCAGTTCAACATGTGAACCATGTATTACAATATTTTCTCACTATGATATACCACCATCTATCACCCTCCTCCAAGGCCAAACCTTTGACATCTCCTCAAATTGAGCTTGAAACTTCCACAACTGAGTTAAGTGAATGTCTCTTTGCATCATGAGTGGCCTACATCAGATACTTTGCTATAGCGATGGAAAGTTGACTGATACATCCCTGTACTCAAGAAATGACCAAGTTCTTATCAACACATAGTTGAGGCCTGTCATGAGCAAGGTATCTGCCACCCTGTAATGCATCCACCAGCTGAAAACACTGCAATATTTCTTGTTCTTCTAAAATGTTGCAACACCTTGAGTGTTGGCTATGTGGTATGTCAACCCAGTCATTGTTTAAATATTTGTCTCCTTCTGCCATGGCAACATCAGCTGTGTGGGTCATGTGACTGGCTTCGCTCTCAGCAGTGTCTCAAGCCCTTACAATATTATTTGATGTGCTGGCTGAGCTCAGGGCCTGATTGTTGAACAGAGGGTTGGTCATCCCCTATAGATGCTGATGTGACCAGGATCCGTTCTAAGTGAGCAGTTGTGAATATCATGAAATGTCTCTGTTTACTGTGTTATCTGGAGCAGCTCAGGCTGACAGCTTTCCCCAGCCTCAAAGGGGGAACCTGTTACAGCTGATGTGAGATTCATCAGTACTGGGGTGAAGGCTGAAGCCTTGGGATGGAGTTGAGAAAGGTAACATACAGACTACGGGAGGAAGAGGAAAAGGTAGAAGGCAGAGCCTTGCAGAAGTGGGCCAGGAATGCCAGCAACTCCCTGTTGCTCAAGATGGGTGTTCTTTAAGAGCAAGTGTCATTTATTGCAGGTATATTGTGTACCTGGTACCAGTGTTTGTCCTTACTGCCTCGCACCTTTGCGATTGGAGCAGCTCACTCTTGGACTAGGCATCTTACCCACAGATGACAGTTTGCACACCAAAAAAGAACAGGGTTCACTCTTCTTGGGTCTCAGTGTCCTTACAATGGAGCAAGCATGGAGGAAATGTAGGTCCCTAAGGTCATTTCCCGTCCTAAAGGTCCCCGTCCTCTGGGAATGTAATCACCTCAAAACCAAAGGTCTGCATGTGTCATTCCTGCCATAACCTTATGTGAAACACCGAGAGACTCTGTACCCAGAGCAGGCATTGACTTCTGGACAGTGTCTCCAGAAATGGTTACCCATGGAGAGTACATTGATGTAGTGAAATGCCACCGCCACATAGAGGTTTGATTCTTTCTATCATTTGAATACTTCTCCCAAGCTCAGGCAGTAAGTAAGAGCGATGCTCTAGTCCCTGAGTCCTCACAGAATGACCTGGATGCTCGAGAGAGTGCCAACAAATCATGGAGAAGTGGCTGAACAACTTCTGAGTAGTTTATGAGAAAGAAAATGTCATCTGTGGAGTATAAAAGTTCAAGTACAGTTGCAGTTTATCCCTCAAAGCTTGGGTAGAACTTCTGCTGGAGACCCTAGTTCCTCTAACCCTCAAGAAAATAGCCAGTGGCCTAGAAGCCCTGGTAATGTGGCTTCACCAGAAAGAGGAGACTGGGTCTAGCTTGGCTGGAGGAAGAAAGGAAGGTTGTGAATAGGTGGGTGGGACCTTATATCATAGACCCTGAAGCCAGGGGATAGAGTAGGTATTGTGCAATGGGACAAGACCGGGTTGTTCTCAACATCGGGCAGAGTGACTTTTATACTTAGATTCCTTCATTGTACCCGTGTTCTGAGTGGCTGGTGTTGGCATCCCCATTTCACACACAGTGATGTAGAGGCTCATGGACCCTCTATATTGCATTGAGTCGTGTATATACAACTCCTGTTGAACAATGTATTCCTTTGACTCTCATACTTGTGCAGTAGATGGCCTTGGACTTTGGGCCAGGCACTGGGTGGCCTATTCTAGTGACCTGGCTCCAGACCTTGTGGCCAATAAGAACAGAGACACTGATGTAATGGGAGGCAAAATGCTGTGCTTTGTCTCTGTGTTCTGATTTACCCCAGGAACCCTTCATTACTGAGACATGTCCAGCTACCCCTTGACCTGGATTATACTCATCAGCCTAGGATAGACTTTATTAAGATTACATAACAGATCATTTTTTAATTATATAGAAAATGTCAGTCACAATCAAACTTCATTACTTTGTTGAAACCCAGCTAAGGTCAAGACCTATCATAAAGCTATGAGGTCTGAAGGACATGCAGAGGTGCTATATGCAAGAGGCACTATTGGAGGAAAGCTTGTCCATCCTGTATCCTGGACCTGCCCTGTGTAACTCTGTGGTGTTGGACAAGACACGAGGCCTCTCTGGATCCTAGTTTGTCACATAGTCAAATGACAATACAACAGTGATGTCCTAACAGGTTACATGGAGCTAGCCAGGATTCAGGGGTTACTGTACATAAAAGGATGGACATTTGTAGTGCACATTTACCAAAAACAGATGACTTCTATGTATTAGTTATTTTGTGCTGCCGTGACCAAAATACCTGACAGGAACAATGTTGAGGGAGGAGACGCTTATATTGACTTATGGTCTCAGAGAGTTTCAGCTCTTCGAGTTAGGGAAGGCAGGGAGCCATATCTCAGTTCATGTATGTGGGAGTGTGGTGCAGACTCTTCATAGGCTGGTTGACCAGAGACAGAGTAGTAGGAACCAAGGGCCAGGTAGAACCCCCAGAGGCCTGTACTAGTCACCCACGTTCTTCAGCTAGGCCCTGCCTTCTAAAGCTCCACAGTCTCCCAAATAGCTTCACCAACTGGCCACCATGTACTCCAACTGGAGTTCGGGGTATATTTCAGATTTACGCTGTACTGTTCCCATGCCTGGTCACTTCTACTCTTCATCCTCTTTATGCAAATGCAGAACAACCATGTTTCTAGGGGGGGGGGCTAAGGGGGCTCCTTGTCCCTGTCTCAGCCTGAAGCTTTCACATAATCTCATTTGTCCAAACCCTGGCAGAGGATAAATACATGCAAAATAAAATTCCTTTTTTAAATTGTTGCCTGTCCTTCAAGGAAAATAAGAAGCCAGGCCAGGCTAGTCACTAGGTCTCTGCAATTCACTGAGCTGCTGCTGTGGGCAACTGACCACCTGCTGACTCTTTTTAATGGAGCAGGAGTCTAAGCCAAATACCTAGTCAGGAACCTGAAGCAAAGGTAGAATAAAGCAAGAGCTGGGAGGAAAACCAGCACTCTTGGGAGGGTTACTAGACCAAGAATGGTATGTGATTGGTGCCTGTACTTTAAATTACAGTCATAATTTATTGCTTGTATGAGCGCTGAACTATGCTTGCCCTGGGCTCTGTAAACATGGGAAATCAGCCAGGCCTGGTAGCAGCAGTATGCCAATAGCTAAGAAAGGGGCCTCGGGGCTAGAGAGCAGTGAGAGAATGCAGCCCGACCCCCTGCCTTCTGCCACAGAAAACCTACCTTGTCCTCTCCGGTGTGTGCGCCCTAAGATGCTTTCCTCCAGAAACCACATTGATTCGAATGGCTGAGTTTCTAGTGTGTCATCCTGTGTGGGAGAGGCAGAAAGGAAAACGGGAGCTTTCAGGACACTGCTACTTCATGGAGGAATAGGACTGGGGGTTATCAGGCGCCAGGCATTCTGGGAATTCAGCAACGTTAATTGATGAGCGGAAGAATAAGAGAACGATGGAGGACCAGACCCAGAGCTAATGTAGAGGAAAGCCAATCTGGCTATGAAGACTGGGTTCCCCTAATGGGGGGAGTTCCAGTGTTCCATATGTAATCTCCCCCAAGTCTGAGGCATTCTGAGTTGGTTCCCTGCCTAAGCAGATAGAGCAGATGGAAGACTTGGGCAGTGGTAGTCCAAGTCATCTATGTAGCAGAAGTGGGCCTGGGGGGAGCTTGAACAGCTCTGTGGTGAGGCCATAGCGTACTCTTCTGGAATGAGGCATGTGGACCTGGCTGGCTGGGGGGGGGGGGATGGAAGTATGAAGCTTGCTTTGGAAGATCAGGGAGGTGTTTATCCTTAAGGGGTCAGTTACACTCCTGTTCTCAACTTCAAGGTTAGAAGAAGGAAGTGGAAGGAGTAGTGACCACTTGGAGTCCAGAATGTAGGAAAGGGACCCTTGAACTAGGTCATCATGGCAATGGGTGCTGGGAGGGGAGGGGAAATGCCGCTATCATGTGTACGGGTTATCTCCGGGGCTCAAGAGAAGACAGGGGAGGCAGGCAGACCATCAGTGTGTGACTTGTCCTTTTGATACGGGACACCCCACGGAGAGATGGGAGAATGTGGACAGGTTTTCATCCAACAGACTAGTCCAGAATGTCAGAGACTTCCACAGAGGTGGCAGAGCTGGACACACATGAACCTGATGGCATAGGCAGGGAGACTTGCAGCCATGAGGTATGTGGATCCGGGGAGGAGAACTTCTGGAGCAAGTGGGGAAGCAAATGATGACACATGGAGAGTCACACTGGAGCTGCAGGGGCTTGAGATTCCAAACAAAAGAAACAGGAAACAGGTGAGGATGCGGGTAGGGACTGGGTGGTGGCCTCTGTAGTGCCAGGGGACAGCGAGGGACAGCCTGAAGAAGACAAACACAAAGCCAGAGGTAGGAGTGTGTCTGTGTGTGTTGAGGGGAGCTTGGATTTTTAACCACTTTGCCAGTAAGTAACTTGGTTTCCTTGGCTAAGTCACCTGGAGGTCCCAGATGAGGGCTTACTGCCATCATTTTTCATCCACAACACCTTAGTGGCCCAGCAGGGACCCTGCTGGTGACTTACAGCAGTGACCTGGGCTGCCTATGCCTCAACTTGTCATACCTCAGCCTGATAACTTCCAGAATGCAGTGCTTCCGCCACCCCCTCCCCAGCCTGGTCTGTACACACACCCCACAGGGCTTGCAGCAGCAGCAGCAGCAGCAGCAGCAGCAGCAGCAGCAGCAGCAGCAGCTGCAGGTGGTCATCATCTTGTGTCACAGCTACTTCCCCTTCTGTAGGAAATGCCAGTCCTAAATTTCCCAGCTGGGGTTAATTTACGCTCCTCAAAGTTTAGCTGGGTAAGGCTGGAGATATGAAACAGGAAGAGAACCTCTGTGGCTCAGGCCACTAGGAGGGGTCCTCCAGGGTCACCCATGGGCTGCATGGACACCGGGGCGGGTTCTCACCAAGCTTACAGACGGATGGTTTTACCACTGTGCCTGTCAGACGCGGCGTGGGCCTGGGCACTGAAGTTCCAGCAACATGACTGCAGCCTGGGATGCTACTGCTCTTGTCTCCTTGGTGCTAGACCTGGAACAAGTCACCAGCGAAGCTTTTTTTTTCTTTTTTAACCAGGAGGCTATTTTTAGAACGCTCTCACCGAACTGAGCTGCCACTGTGAACTGTGTATCTTAATGGGGAACATGTGCGTCATTAACAAGACAGGTGTGTGCATCCAGCGAGGATGCTCTTGCTCCTTACAGCGGTGTGTGTGAGCTGGCAGCCGAAGCTCCAGCTCAGCCAGGGTGGCATTGCTCACCGCATATCATGGGTGCCGTAGAACTGGAGGCTAAGGGCGTGAGAATTTGCGTGTCCGGAGGTCCGACCATTACCTGACAGAATTGTTAGTGACAGAGCCCGAACCCTGGCAGCCCCTAACAAACTAGGGTCTGCCACCAGTTCTTGTAAAGCCAGTTAAAAACTGAGAGTGAAAAGCAGAAAAGGGAAACTTACTCAATGTGACTACCTTGAGGGGCGGCTTAAAGGAGTCTAGGGAACCCACACTCCCTGTTGTCAGGGTCCTGATCTGAGGCCTGAGTTTAAATGGAAGGCGAGAGGTAGGTAGAGCTATGCAGCCCCACTCAGTACAGTCAGTCTCAGCATCGTGATCTGGACTCAAGTCCCAACCGCAAGGGGGCCCGGCACATTGTTAGAACTGTCTAGAATCTCTTCCAGGAGACAAGTCCTGTCTCTAGCTGTCACTAAGTTTCAGTGGTGCCTTCTCCAAGCCTGAGACTATCACGGGAACTTCAATGTCCTGGGGACCATTGTTTCAATGCTTTGAGAGCCACAAGGAGGAACTACATGTCTATTCAAAACATTTTCATCGTACACAAAAATTTATTTGGCAGAAACATTAAACTGCTGCACCTGTCCTGGCTGGTCCCTGTGACTCCCACCCTGACAAGGTGATAAACTCCACCACAGACTTCAGAATTCTTTCTCATTGAAAAGGAGTCGGTTGTTATTTTCCTTGACTTGTTTTGACACAGTGAAGACTACTGACTTCTGTGTTGTACTGTTTTATTGGTGCCTGAAGTGAGGAGGATGGATGGCCAGCTGAAAGGAATAGCCCAGCTTCATGCACCACTGGCTTCTTCCTATAGAGAGGAAGCCTGCTGGTAGCCAGACCAGTGAGGGGCAGATTCTGTCACACTGTTTTAGACATAGTCATTTGGTTATCTTTCTGCTACTGAATGGTGACATGAAAGAGGTGTTTTCTGCAGATGCAGACGGCACACTATCCAGAACCAACTGGATTGACTAAGTCTGGAAGCCTCTCTCTAGTCTCTCCACCTTTAGGACCACACAACTGTGCATGGTCAGCACTTGGTATTTAAGGTCTCTTTCTTTTTGTGGGTCCATCATGATATACAACTCTTGACATAGCAGTTCCTGAGGTGTGTAATAGATGAATGAAGAAAAAGGAAACTAATGGGAGTTGCCAGTTTGTAAGCATCGTGGATCATTGTTCCCAGTGATTGCTTGAGCAGAATCTTTTTCTGTTCATGTCCTGATGTCAGTATGTCACATAGAAACAGCTAGCCCATAACTTGAGTTCTTCCTATCTTATCAGCATGCTGCAGGTCCAATGGGAACTGTATTGAAATACATATCCAGCTTTATTTTATCACAAGTGCTGACCTTTTTTGTTTTTGGAAATCCATGATACATATTTAAGAGGAGTTTATATACCATGTGTTAATATATGTTGCTATGGCTGGGCAGTAGTGGTACATACCTTTAATCCCAGCACTTGGGAGGCAGAAGCAGGCAGATTTCTGTGAGTTCAAGGCCAGACTGGTCTACAAAGTGAGTTCTAGGACAGCCAGTGCTGTTATGCAGAGAAACCCTGTTTCAAAACACAAAACAGAATGCATACATGTTGCTTTGTGACATGAAACGTATGTGTCTATATTCTTCAACCAACCCATGTATCCACTGAAGAATCATTGTGCCTACTCTGTGCTAGCTAGTTCTCTCAGTCTTAGGGGTAACTATGATCAGGCCAGTTTAAAATCCCCATGCTACTTCCACTTTGAGAGAGAGAAAACACTAAACATACTAAAGGACCCAGTGGGGACTGAGGAGATGACTCAGAGGTTAAGAGCACTGGCAGTTCTTCCAAATGTTTAATTCCAGCACCTAGATAGTGGCTCGCAACCATCTGTAACTCCAGTTCCAGAGTATCCAGTGACCTTTTCTGACCTCCTTAGGCACCCAGTACACATGTTACCACAAATATATATTGAAACAAACACTAATATACCTAAAATAAATATAAATGTTTTAGAATTAAGTATCGAGTAGTAATAAAGGCTCTGGTTAAAGCAATAATAGTGGTCAAGGCTACAAAGTAGGGAAGAAGGAAATGTGTTTTGTTTTGTTTTAATAAGAGCTGGATAAAAGGTCTCCCTGGAGAGGCAACAATTAAAGAATTAGATTTTAGATTGAGTAGAGTGACCCCCAGGAAGGCTCAGGAAACCCGTGAGCTCAGAGGCCTTCTCATTCACTCATATGCTCATCTATTCTCTCATCCACCCATAAATGCAATCTATGCGTCTTCCCATCTGTCTGCCTGTCCGCTCATGCATCCACACTTACATCTGTCCATTCACCTACCCATACATCCAACCTCTCACTTACCCATATACCATCCTTCCCACCCATAGATGGACCCCTCTGTTATCTCATCTGTCCCTCTACCTACTCTACCCAAGAATCTGCGAACCTACCCATCTTCCAATCCACTCACCCAACCCCAGCAACCTCCAATCTCCTGGCGGCATGTACTCATACAGTTAGGCAGGAGAATTCTTGTCACCTCCTCAGAGCCACTTGGTAGAAGTATTTTTTTTTTCTCTTTTGTTTTTTTTAACTTGTAAGGAATATTTGTTTTCTGCTATGTTATTTTAGTCTTCTGTACTTTAACAGTAGTTTTCTCACCAACAAAATATTTTTAAATTCAGGAAGCGCTTAGGGATACCAGCTCAAAGGTCAACCTTGTTTCTCCTTCCTAGATCGTAGGTTTTCATGTGAAGGCTGCAGATGATCAGTCATAGGGATCTTGTGAGGAATTGGGGGTGATGACGGGGGTGCTCAACGGATGCTAATTTGCCAACAGCAGCACCATTACTGTTGGACAGAGAGGTAGGAGCCACCAGAGGTTTAAAGCTGTGCTGTGTACTAGAGCAGGTTCTTCACATCATTACTTTCTGATTCTGCAAGGAGAGCTCTACTGTGTTCCACCTTTTAGTAAAATGAGACTCTGGGGTCTGAAGATGAGGAGACTATCAGTTCCTCCTTCCCTGACTCTGCCTGTAGCCAACTCCTGCCATGGTAGAGTTCATTCATCGGGGATGGCTGGGGACTACCTTTGCAGTCAGCAGAAGCAAAAAGATGCTTTGTGTACGGTCCTGTGCGTGAGCAGCTGCTGTCTACCTTGTGGATGGCTTGTGATTCATCACAGTGAAAGCTAATGCCTCCCAGGGGCCCACTGGCAGGCAGAGCACTGGAGGAGGGCTACAGAGGTTTGCTAGTTACTCAACAGATTTTATGAACTGCTAATTACCCCATAAAGACATTTTATTGAGCTAGGGTGATCCATGATTGGCACTGGCTGTTTACATATCCCAGCGCCTTCGTCTGTTCTGCATATATCACCGCTTCCCTGGCAGCTCCGCTCGGTGAGCAACAGAGGGCCTTGCTACATTTTTGTGTCCTGCGGATGTCCAATCTTGTGTCTTCTATGGGTCACTAGATACAGGCACAGGACAAACCAGGGTCCAGCACCAGTCACCAAATATGGTAAGGATAAGCCAGCATTCCACCAGGAGTCAGAGTTCAGGTATGGAATTCTCGATCTACACTCAATGGCTCTTTAAGGCACTGTCCTCAAGAGAGCTGGCAAAATATCTGCAGCTTGAATCACTCTTCCAATCTGATGTATTTCAGAGATCTGGCAACAGATAAGACCCTGGGTTTTCTTATATGCTGGGTGGAGGAAAGAAAAGAGAAGGCAGGCATGTGTTTGTTATGCCCATGCCCATATACACTGCACTCCAAAAGTACTCATTACCGCAGCATACCCAATAACCAATAAGTGAGAAGATTGTAGGTATCATAAATGGTGATTGGATGAAAACAAAACCATTGAGTCTGGAATACTATGAAGCCATGAAGAGAATGCAGTAAGTGAGCACAGAAACACAAGTGCATCCTGGCTCTGCTATGTTGGGTATAAACATTTGATCTCGCAGTAACTGACAGCACAGTGGTAGTTGCCAGAAGCAGGATGGCGAGGAAGGGAAAGTAGCCAATGGGTACTAAGTTAGAGTTAGGAAGAGTAAGAAATTCTATAGGTCATAGGTAATACGTGTGATAGTAGTCTGTCTAGTGCAAGAAGCTACTAAAACGGAGTTTGAAGAAGGGGTAAATGCTTGAGGATATAGATCTAGTTAGCATGATTTAAACATGATAGTGTGTGTGTGTGTGTGTGTGTGTGTGTGTGAGAGAGAGAGAGAGAGAGAGAGAGAGAGAGAGAGGTGTGAGAGAGAGAGGTGTGTGTGTGTATGTGAGAGAGAGAGTGAGAGAGAGTGTGTGTGAGTGAGTGTGTGTGAGAGAGAGTGTGTGTGTGTGAGAGAGAGAGTGTGTGTGTGTGTGAGAGAGAGAGGTGTGTGTGAGAGAGAGTGTGTGTGTGTATGTGAGAGAGAAAGTGAGAGTGTGTGTGAAAGAGAGTGTGTGTGTGAGAGAGAGAGTGTGTGTGTGTGTGAGAGAGAGAATGTGTGTGTGTGTATGTATGTATGTGTGTGTGTGTGTGTGTGTGTGTGTGTGAGAGAGAGAGAGAGAGAGAGAGAGAGAGAGAGAGAGAGAGAGAGAGAGAGAGATGATACTACTTGGTTCCCCCTAAAAACACTTTGAAGTCTCAAGCAATAACGGAAGAAATGCACAAAGGAGACAGCACAATTGTCACAGTGGCCAATCAATAAGCAGGAAAAGATGGGCTCTGTAAAAGTAGACCATGGCAGAGTGTGAACGAGCCCGAGAGCCCTCTCCACCGTGTGTCTGGAGGGGACTCTGACGCAGATGGGGAGTGTGGATAGAAGATTCCTGGCAGCTGTCACGAACACTCTGAAAACAAGCCAAGTCGAACCGCCAGCCATATCATTTTGATATGGCTGCTGTTACGTCAAGTAGATAGCTACAGTGTGATTGCTAGAGACACATAGCATGTTTCCTTGCATTAACTGAGAGATAAGTGGTGTGTGCTTGGACACAGAGCAAGCCCTCACCCCCCACCCCCCACCCCACCCCGTCCCCACTCTCTCCCATGTGATCCACTAATCAACCGTATTAGAAAGTTCCATCACTGTTTCATGTGTAGATAACGAACAACCTGGAACTCAGATTAACCAACTTGACCAAGGCCACAGAGCCAACAACAGCCCTGTGAGATTCTCATCTAGTTTTTCTGTCTCCATTACCTGTCCTCTTGACCATGACTCCAGGCTGTCTTCCAGGGTCACAGATGGCAGTGCAATGTGACTTTGCTATACCAACTAATAGACTGTATTGGTGGGCAAGGAACGCTGACATGGTCTCTTGTCTTGGCTTTGTGGTAGCCAACATTTTAACATAAGACACACGTACTTAACTGCTTCACCTAATCTATTAGAACAGGTGAGAAGAACAGATTCTGCCCGGGATGGCGTAAAATAACCCATCTGCCGCACACCTGGGCAGAGGCCAGGAGCGCTCTTACCAAGTGTGTATCTCTGCAGCATGGTTTTGAGTTCTAGTTTTTGTGGGGCACATGTGTGTGCAAGCAAGGTTCCACTTCAGTTTGTGACAGTGTTGTATGGTTCACAACTCACACCAGCCTCCCTGATGTGTGTTCCTTTTAATGTCCACAAAACCACATGGTTAAGGACTTTCCCTAAAATTTCTGTGTTGAGCATGGGTGGTAGGCAGAAGACCGGTCCATTTTGCTGACCTGCTGCAGTTTGTACTGAACTCCAAGCACTGTGGAGGATATGAAGAGCAGATTCCTGTAGGAAGGCTCGGAGAACAGCACCTGGCTAGTTACATGACAGGTAGTGATTGGAGAGGAGATGTCTCCTGATGATGTCATTGAGTCCCTTAAAAGTCACCAGCCAGGAGGTACCTACATCCTTATCAGAGTTCCTAGATGCTGATGTGTGTCCTGACACCCTGCTGGCCCCAGGCACAAAGAACATGTGTACACACACACACACACACACACACACACACACACACACACACACACACACCTCTACCTCCTTTGTGCGCCTCTCAGCAGGTGCATTCATTCAGTAAATATATAGTGACGGCTGGCAGCTCCGGAGAATATTCTGCACACTGGAGACACATTTTTTAATAAAATAGAGATAAAGGAAGCAAGAAATGACATGAATACCAGTCCACAAAACTGGCAGTCACTCTAGCCAAGGAGGAAAGCTATTGGGATATTAAACTCAGTGTAATAGTCAAGCAGCATAAAGAGACAGCGGGGTTTCCCTAGGCTAAGCAGGGGGAACAGAAAAAAAAAGTAGATTGTATTTTGCAACAAAACAATGAAATCCCTGCTTCTCATTTCCTTAGGGCAGATCCTGTCGTCCGCATTTTCTCATACCTTCTGAAGCCAGGTAGCAAATGCCAGAAGTTTGGCATTTCCAAGAACTTCATAAGCTCTGGGAATTTTGCTTCAGCTGGTACATCAACCTAGAGGTCTTAAGAGTCTTGTTTCAGAAGTGTGTGTGTGTATGTGTGTGTGTGTATGTGTGTGTGTGTGTGTGTGTGTGTGTGTGTGTGTGTGTGTGTGTGTGCAGACACATCATAAAAATACCCTGAAGCCATGGTCCAGCCACCCACCCCCACCATGCTGCCAGTTGATTAGAAAAATACCCTTGTTTCCTCCTGGCCCCAGAGGGCACACATTTAAGTAAAAACTTTAATTAAATTGCATCCTGGTGCCAAGTCATCTCTTAAACAAGTGGCAGTAGGTGGGTGCAGTCTTCTGGGAAAGTTCTGCTTACAGCAGGAGAGGATTTTTGCAAAGGAAAACGTTTATTTGAAAACTATAGCCTATCACGGTTCCGTGCCAGGTCTGGGACTCTGGGGCAAAGAAAAGGAACCTGCTCACGTCCTATGGATGCCAAGTTTAGGATTTGTCACTGGTGATGTGGGAAGTGCCTCCGGGGATTGTTCTTGCCCTCCCACTAGCCAGACCCCATGCTGAGGTGGGCATGAGCCCCTGGCTCCCTTTGTTCTGGGGGTTAAAGACTTTGCATTAAACCAAGGCAGGGATAGTTCCCAGGCTTGGAGGAGGGCAGCATATAAACTCCACTTTGTGCCCTTTCCCTACCAAAGCATAGTCACTGCTCCGGCACAGGCCCTGGAGATGGTTTGTTTTTGAGAACTGTTTATGGTTTCTCATGAAAGAGCGCATACTCCCTGCAGAAAATTGGAACACTTAAGAAAGAAAACAGGGATAATCCATTTCCACACACTGAAAGGATAAAGTACGTTTTTGTCTGTGTCCCACTCCCCTCCCCCTGAAAACACATACAGGTACTCAAGCTAAGCTGACCCTGTGTAAATGAGCTTTTTTCTAGGATTGTGTTAAAAGGAAAGGCGAATGAACTCTGGCCCAAGGACCTGGGTGTCCCTTGGAGCTGTGGTGTGTGCTCTTGCCTTCATGTATTTTAATAGAATTCTTCTATTTCCTGTGACAAAAGCTAACAGACATATAATTCAATCAGGCACCTTCTTGGCTCAGGTGAGGAATCTGTGAACCTCAAAAGACCACAGGTCCCTTGCCTCAGAACAGCTAAGGACTGCAGCCTGCCCGCCCAGCTGTTAAGCCATTGCAACACTAATAAAATATTCGAGGCTACGTTTTTGTAACCATCAGTAACAAGGGTCTCAGAGGGATTGGGTATTTGCCTTGAACACAGTCCCTGCCCAGGCCCTCACCAGCACGGCACAGTTTGCCTTAATGATGTTCCTTTGAATAATTGAATGCTTTCCTCCTGTTGATTCTTTCTGTGTATTTTATTTCACAGAATGCCCCAAAGGGTTAGTTGGTTTTCAAAAGCTATATATTGGAAAGAGTTGAATATCTCTCTCTCCCTCCCTCCTCCCCTTCTCCCTCCCTCCCTCCCTCCCTCCCTCCCTCCCTCCCTCCCTCCCTCCCTCCCTCCCTCTCCCCTCTCTCTCTCCCTCTCTCCCTCCCTCTCTCCCTTCCTCTCTTCCTCTTCCTCTCTCTCCCTCCCTCCCTCTCTTCCTCCCTCCCTCTCTTTCTCTCTCTCTCTTCCCCCTCCCCCCTCCTATCTCTTCTGTGGATTTCTCATCCTGCAAGAGTGGACAGTTTCCTACTTTCTAAGGAACTTATAGCATAGGCTATGAGGTGAGAGGAATGACTCTGGGGCCCCCAGGAAGCTGGAAAATGGTGCCTCAGGCCAGAATCCCAGTCAGTGACACTCCCCAGGGTCAACTAACCTGACATGAACTGTGCCCTATGTCGAGTGCACCTGAGTGGCGACTCGGACACTTTTAGATCTAAACAGAGTCCTCCGGTTTGCCCTTTCTTAGACCTTTGATTTACAAGTTTGGAAATGGAGGCTCTGAAAGTTATACCTGTAGTCACAGCTACCATGGCAGGAGCCTGGAACCCACTTCCTCTGAAATCTAAACAACAGCTCCTGGTATCGGCACTGCTCTCGTGCTAAGGATGGGACACCGGCAATGTGACCATGTGGTTCTATGAAAACTATAAACTCTGTTGACTCAGCAGTCAGCGACTTGAAAACCGATGCCTTGAAACCTGGGGTATGCTGTCTTATTAGGGTTACTGTTGCTGGGATGCACACCATAACCAAAAGCAACTTGGAGAGGAAAGGGTTTATTTTGTCTTACGCAGTTTCCATATCACAGTGCATCATCAAAGGAAGTCAGGACAGGAACTCACACAGGGCAGGAACCGGGAGGCAGGAGCTGATGCAGAAGCCATGGAGGTATGCTGTTTACTGGCTTGCTCCTCATGGCTTCCTCAGCCTGCTTTCTTACGGCACCCAGGACCACCAGTTCAAGGATGGCACCACCCACAATGGGCTGGGCCCTCCCACATCAACAACGAATTAAGAAAATGCACTACGGCCCCATCCCATGGAGGCATTTCTATTGAGGTTCCCTCCTCTCAGATAACTCTAGGTTTATAGTTGACATAAAACTAGACAGCACACTGCTGTGGATATCATTCTATATAAATAAAACACTGATGGCCAGTGACCAGACAGGAAGTATAGGTGGGACAAGGAGAGAGGAGAATTAAGGAAACAGGAAGAAGAGGAAGAGACACTGTAGCCACTGCCAGGACAAGCAACATATAAAGACGCCGGTAAGCTACCAGCCCCATGGCAAGATACAGATTTATAGAAATGGGTTAATTTAAGATATAAGAACAGTTAGCAAAAAAAGCCTGCCACAGCCATACAGTTTATAAGTAATATAAACGTCTGAGTGATTATTTTATATGTGGATTGTGGGACTGTGGGGCTTGGTGGAACCTGGAGAGAAGCCCTCCAGCAACAGCACACAGTCTTACTTGGAAACTCAGAGGCTTGCATCAATATGGCAGCAGCTGAACCAGCTCCCCATGCAGTGTGGGGTCTGAGAAGGTCACTCTGCTGCAGGGAGGGACGGGAGGGGGCCATTTATCAGGAATGCCCTAGCAGTTAGAGACATGTTCTGTGTGTGTGTTCTGGATGCCCCCTGTGCTTTATTTAGAGATGCCAGGGCCCCAGAGGAAAGCCAACGGAAAGGAAGAGACAAAGGATGGAGCCTTGAATGAGGAAAAAAAAATTGAAGAAGCTGAACACCAGGAGGGTTTTTTTCCCCCTCCAGAGATGACTCAGTGGAGAAATAATAGCAGTATAAAGAGAATTTGAAAAGCACGCAGTGAAAGAAGAGTGTTAATTATGCTAACCTTTTAGAAGTCGTTCCGTGCACAGCAGGACAGGAGCCTGTTTTGTTTGGTTGAAGCCACCCCTCTGACAGGAACACTTCTTGCAAGTCCAAATAAAAGTGTCAAGTGGCTGCAGGGTTGTTCTGCTCATGAGCCCCCCACTCCTGTACTTGGGTCCATGAGTCCATCCTGGTGACTCTTTGGAATCTGGTTGTTCACTCCATAGAGGTATGATCTATCTGAGATCAGGATCTGTGACCACCACCCCCTCCCCACCGGTGCCATCGCTCCTGGGCATGTGGCAGGAGCTTGGGTCTTTGCAGCAAGCAAGTCTGAGCTCTGACTAGCAGTGTGGTGCCGGCCAAGTGAGTGTTTGAGCCTTTTGTGAGCCCCTGTCCCACACTGATCAGTTGTAAACAGAATGTCTGCTGTGACCACTCAGAGGACTGGAGTGAGGACACAGGGACAACAGTGGCCACTGTAGTTAGTAATAGTGCTGTTACACCATATGTCCTACTCTTGAGCCACTGGTCCATGTGGCTTTCATTTTGTGTCACAAGGTCCCCGTAGGAGTGATCTTTGGCCTACTTCAGATGTCAGGGTGAAGAGGTCCCTAAGAGGCAGGCTGGTGTTAAACTGTGCCCCATGTTGTCTCAATCCCAGGGGGCCATGCTGTAGTCATGTGGGAGAAGGAAATGAGGAAATAGTGAGGACCAGACGTGAAGAAGGGAATGTTCTTCCAGGAGCGCCATGCTTTCTTCCATGCAGAACCCCAGTGTTATCAGAGGTTCTTAGTATCAAAGCCTGGGCCTGGCAGCCCCAAAAGAACTAGGGTCAGCCGCCCATCCTCAGCAGGCCAACTGAAGAGACAAGTAATAATGAAAAGCCAAGGAACAGCATTAACTCAGTGTGCTCACATGGGGAATGGAAGAAACAGTTCCAGTGATCTCTGTCGCTGTGTCCTTCTTTGGGACACTGACGTGGCATTTAGTTTAAGTAGAGGGCGAGTGGTGTGTGTGTAACTATGCAGAACTGCTCAAGCAGTGGTCTCACCTACTTTTGACACTTCATTGTTCCAGACTCTCCTTCAAGGTGGTCATCAGAATTGTGTGACAGCGCTTCCTGACTGGCACCAGGCTTCAGCCTTTTCCTTACTCATGAGACTCCTGGGAAATCCCTATTGCGCGCGCGCGCGGGGGGAGTGGGGGGGGGTGAGGGGGGTCTATTGAATTTGTAGTCACATAGCCAAAGGGAAGGGCACAAATTCCTTTCTTTATAATACCTATCAGGGGTCCCGCAGAAAGTGTGAGACTCTGCCACAGTGTCCAGATGGAGGGGGCACCATCACTAGGAGTCCCAGGCTGGGGCTCCTGCTGCCCTGGAGTAGATACCAGAGTAGTTAAGGCAGGTTGGTGGTCAGAAATGAGGTGGGACAGGAAGAATTTTGGATAAGGTCCTAGGATTTCAGGTTGTACTACAACTGTAATAGATGATGACGTATTGAGAGTTTGGGATCATGGAGATACCCTGGGTTCTGAAAAAGGCTCTGGCTGAGGTCATGGAGGCTTGGAGCGGGAAAGAGCTGTGAGCTGTTGGGAGCCTCCTGCCAAGCCCTCAGGAGAGGTGGTGAGGAGGTGGTGCTTGAGAGTGTCCCAGAAGCCACGCGGAAGAGATTGAGAGTCTGCTTGGATTGAGTTAAGAAGAGCCCAAGAAGGGGTGGCAGTTGCTCTTGTATTTCAGTCTGTGCAGTTGGTGGCCTGTGGTAGGAAATCGGGATGGTGGGGGAGGAGGTGGGGGAGCAGTGAGAGAAAACAAGTTGTGTCTGAATGCCAAGTTTTCAGGTGTTGGAGGAAGGAGTCTGTGTTAGTCCACTCGGCAGTGTCAGGGACGGGTCAGAACATGGCGGATAGATCCAAGTGCATACTGACTCTCATCATCTTATATTTGCATAGAATTTCAGGATTTGTCAAAGACACTCACGTGTAAGAAGCAAACAAAGACAACAAGCCTCTATAGGTAGGCCTTCATGTATTCTAACTTTTCTGTTTTGTGAATCTGGGTGATAATTACCAGAAATCAAACTGAAGGATATTTGAGTGTGTTTTCCAAGACCTTGGCATACTTCTCTCTTCCTATTTTTCTTCTCCTTGGAGTCTTCCCACCCTACTCCATTTTACCCTACCCCAGATCCCTGGTAACACCTATAAACTGAAGTTTCCTGAGAAGCCTGAACCTAAGGTAAGGGCTCCACCAAATAGTTGATTGATTAGACTTGGTGATTCTAGAGAGTTGAAAGATTGCAGATCCAAACCTGAAATCGTCTTGTGCTGTTTTTAGTCTCCTTAATAGCCACTGATCCAATCTAACATCCTTCTATCCAGGGAAATCTTTATAGTGTCTTCACTTGGAAAACCACTAAATTTCACCAACCCCGAGGCTAAGGATATCATCAAATCGCATCCGACATTTATAACACTTCCTCCACGTTGCTGTAACCCACACTCAGGGTGTCCACCAATGGACTTGTCAAATGTGTTCACTAATTCTCAGATCCCTTTGTTCTATGACTATAAAATGTTCACACAACTATTTCCTAATGGATCATATCGTGCAGGGCAACCTGAGTCCATGTACCTCGGCCATGGCCATTCATAGTTTTGGCTCAGAATAGAATCTCTTATTCCCCCTTAGAAAAAGAGCTGTGTTTCACACGGACATCTCTTTTATTCTCCCTCGACTTCCTGTGCTAGGAGTGGGAAAGTAATGCCACTCGAGCCTGTGCAGCTAGGTAGACATGCAGAATGAAAACCTGAGATTAAACACTGAGAGCCTGATTGGAGAAGAAGGTAGCAGAGTGGAGGCTGCCCCTGCTGGGGTTGAAGTGCGCTGGCTTAGCCAGAACCTCTGCCCGATGCCCCACACTGTTCTGAAGAGCTGAAGATAATGCTGTGAACAAAACAGACGTTTTTCCCTCCCCTCTCAGATCTCATAATCTTGGGGAAGCAGATGGTAAAGAATAACTCTACACAGGATGAGTGGTAGCTGAATGGCAGTAAAGAAGGGAAGGGCCATGCTGGGAGAGCTACTGAATTCATCCGTAAGGGTGGGTCTCGCTTAGACTGACTTGGCATGGGATGGGTTCTGACCCGTCCCCGATGCCAGCTGCTGAACAAAGTGGCTCAGGACTTTCGGGGAATTGTTGACTAGTCATGCATTACTTGCCGGAGAGTATTCCTGGCAGGTCAGTGTGGTCCAGAGATGACTGGAATGGCAGCCCCTGCTTTGATGAGAACAGAAAGCAGGAGACCAACACTGAGGAACAGAGGAAGGAGGGAGAAGGAAGCAAGTCACACAGAGCTTTGTTGACTGTGGGTAATCTTGGCTTCATACAGAAGGAGCTGAGAGCCATGCAAGGCCCAAGGAATTGCTATGACCTGAGATTCCCCTGGTCCTGATGAGAGGGAATATAGAGGGGTTCCATGCATGAACCCACAGGAGAGATCCTGGGGTTGTGGAGCAGAGGATAGAGTGTATGTAGCCCTGTGGGAACAGTGGGGGAATGTTCTTACAAATCTCTGAGGTCGCCGGGCAGTGGTGGCACATGCCTTTAATTCCAGTACTCGGGAGGCAGAGCCAGGCGGATCTCTGTGAGTTCGAGGCCAGCCTGGGCTGCAGGGTAAGTTCTAGGAAAGGTGCAAAGCTACACAGAGAAACCCTGTCTCGGAAAAAAAAAATCTCTGAGGTCATTACAAACTGCTGCCATAGTTCCCCGTATTCTAAAAGAGGTTGGGAAGCAGAAATTGGTAAAGGAAAATGGATTTATTTTTAGTTTGGCCAAACTAGTTCTTCACTGTGCCCATAATAGCCTTAAAATTTATTGCAGACCATTAGACAAAGGTCAGAAATGTGTAGATTTGTCTAGGAGGACGGTGCTGGCTTCCTAGCCTCCATCTGTTCCCACTGTCTGCGTTCTCCTTCAGGCTCCCTCTGTTTCCATCATAGAGAACACAAGTGACTCTCTTTAGAATTCAGAATAATGACCAGGCGGTGGTGGTGCATGTCTTTAATCCCAGTGCTCAGGAGGCAGAGGCAGGCAGATCTCTGTGAGTTCGAAGCCAGCCTGGTCTACAGAGTGAGATCCAGGACAGGCACCAAAACTACACAGAGAAACCCTGTCTTGAAAAAAAAATAATGTCTCCATCCCTCCTGGATTCTAGCTCCTCTGTTCTTGGACTCAACTTGCAATCACATACTCAGCTGTGTTCTGATGGATTCAGTGTGAGGAATGGGAAGAGACCAGGCATACAGGCGAGCCTAAGGAACTGGAGAGGGAGGGCTGGCGATGGCTAGGCAGAGGACATGGGGCTGTCTAGACAAGCTAACTTCACTCTCTCTCCCTCGCCCTTCTCTCTTACATCCTCTTTCCCTCCCTCCCTGTCTCTCCTTCCTCCCCCTCTTCCTTGCTTCTCTATCCTCTCTCATTCCTTTCTCTTCTCCTCCTCCTCCACCCGCTGCCCCACCGTGTGTGTGTGTGTGTGTGTGTGTGTGTGTGTGTGTGTGTGTGTGTGTGTGTGAGAGAGAGAGAGAGAGAGAGAGAGAGAGAGAGAGAGAGAGAGAGAGAGAGAGAGATTGAGAGAGAGATGGGGGGGGGGGCTCCCATCTAGCTAGGTTTCAGGAAACCCAAAACGGGTTTTTGCCTGGAGCACATTTTCTTCCTCCTTTCAGATATAACAGGAGAATTGGTTTGGGAAATCTCGGGGCTTCCAATGCCAGCCCATTGAAGAGCTTCTTCAGCAGCTGAGAGACCCTCTCGGACTTTCCAGAAATGATTCTGTTCAAGTATTTTTTTTTTCTTCTCCTTCCCTCACAAAAAATTCTACTTCGCCGAAAGAGGAGGAGGGCTTCAGCTCCTGAAGGCTGATCTAAGGGTTAACAACTGTCAGCCTGGCATCCTCCACACCTGGGCAGAGACCTTAATTAAGTCAACCTTTTATCCACCTTCATAGGGAGCTGTTTGCCTCCTTCAAAGCTAAAGTCTATTTTAATTTAAAATTAATAGTGCTGCAGTTACCTCTGTCTGGCCCTATGTGGAAAGTGTGCTGCGAGCCAATTATATGGAAGAACCTCATCCCCCTTACCCCTTCTGCACTCTAGGACAGAGGTGAGCCTCCAAGACTTTTGTCTTGAGGCTCTATGGGCCCTGTTTCTACTGTGCTAAGAAGGCCCCAAAACTCATGGTAAATACAATTTTCTTTCAATAATTGATGAGATTGTGATCAAAGAAGGCTATGGGTGGTATGGAGGGCTGAGATGTAGCTCAGGTGGTAGAGCACTTGCCTGGCATGCATAAGGCCCTGAACTCCATCCTATCGACCAGCACTGTATAAACTGGCTGTGCTGGCACATACATGCCTCTGGTCCTAGCAATTGGCAGGTGAAGGCAGGAGAATCCCATGTTCAAAGTCATTCTTGGCTACATAGATGGCAGTTCTAGCCCAGTCTGGGATACATGAGGTCTTATAGAAAGGGGTGGGGAGAAAGAGAAGTAGAGGGATGGGGAGAGAGCCTGACCACAGGGGTGTGCATGGAACCCTCCTCAGTTTATGGTTTAGGTGAACATTCCAGCAGGACGTGATGTCATCAGGACCACGTCCTGGTGTTTGCTTAGTGACGTATGAGTCCACTCTTAGATGTGGCCACTGGTCCAGTTGTATTCCTGTCAGTGAGACACTGGTTTTTAATGGGAATCTGAACTCTGGTACCTGGAGATTTTCCAGGGGGAGATGGGATCAGGGACGTATTGTGTTCTAGGCAATGAGGAGAACATTTAACCTCACATGTGTGGCAATATCCTCTGAGGTTGTGTCTTCCCCACCACCACCACCACCAGCTCTGTCTAAAGGTGAACAAGAGGCTGTCGTGAGAGTTAGGGTAGGCAACGCACAAAGGGACCAGAGCATCTGTGTTCCACTGTGTTTCCCTGAGTGTGTGTGTCTCACATGCTGTGTCCTTATCTATAAAATGGAAATAACTACTCCAGTTGGAAAACCTGTGTTGATTGTTCCACGAGCTCCTGTGTGGAAAAGTACTAGGTAAACGAGGTGTGGTAGCACATGCCTATAATTCCGTCATTTAGGAGGACGAAGAAAGAGAATGGCACATTTGAGGCCAGCCTGGGCTACATGGGCAGACTCCATCAAAAAAAAAAAAAGAAAGAAAGAAAGAAAGAAAGAAAAAGTTTGATCAGTCACCAAGGACTTGGTAAATCACACATCCATACCAATGTGAAAGATCATTGTTAGTTTTTCTGTATAAACAGAGAAAATTATTCATGGTAGAACATCTGCTGTGGAATGCAGAAATGGCCATTTAGAGGTCCTATGCAATCCTGTTACCCGACTTCACAAACTCTAATGCAAGGACTACATCTCCCTGGACCCTAATCTTCTCAGGAAAGCCACAAGTTTAGTCTCAAAAGCAGACATTTTTCTCTGGAGGCCAATAGACAGTGGTCTGACTGTCTCACAGTCCCCTGGATGTTCCTTGGATGTTGTCTGGCTGTTGAATTTGGGACTTCCTGATTTCTAGTAGACGCCTGAATCTGCAGCATATGGAGAATTCCCAAGACCAGGAATGTACCTTCCTTTCTCAAGTCCAAAGAACCAGGAGGCAGGAGTGGCTGAGGGCAGGCAACTGAGAAGGAACTTCCCACCAGAGCCTCACCTGCCCTCGGTCTTCTTCACATGTCTCATTGCCTCAGACCTTCAACCTTCTTCTTGGTGATACTCATCTGCAGAGTGGCTTTGAGCACGCATTTAACTTGATGTTTGTTTAGAAAGTATCTAGTCTGGAGAAAGTCACCGTAGATGTCAGTACCTAGCCCTTGCCTTGAAAAGACCATGGTCTAGAAATAGAACTTAGCCCCACATGGTGTCATATTCCTATAACCCCACTTCTCCAGGGGGCAGGAGAATCAAGAGTTCAAAGCTAACCTTGATTACATGAAGCCATCCTGAGCTTCAAATAAAAAAAAACAAAAAACAGGTAGAGTGGGTTCATTCCATATGATTCCTAATATAAGCAAACAGTCTCTTTCTATTACCCCTCTTTTAGGCATGTCTAACTAACACAGTTATACTTCCCGTGATCAACAGGTTTTTTTTCTCAGGGCTCCTGCCTTGCATGTATGTGAGAAACAGTTACCAGCACCATTGCATTGGGGGAGGGAGACACAGATGATGTGTGAAAACTAGTCACCAGCTCTATTGGAAGCCCTTCTGGGGGAGGAATGCAGCTTCAACACAGGAATCAAACACTGTTTGCCAGGTGAACAGATCTGCTATGAAATCAGCCAATGGGCAAGAGGAGACTACATTTTACAGTCTTTTTAGTGTCCTAGGAATTCAGACATGGGGGGAGCAAAGCTTCCTTCTTCCCACTCCTGGCTTCCTGAATGAACTTTCAGGTCTTGATGTATATGTTTTAAATGAAGATGGAGTCAGGTTTCATGGGACATCTGTGTATCTATATATGATTAGAATCATGGTGGCAGAATCTGGAGGATCACATGCTTGTTTAGAACTCCACCATCACCCTCTGCCTCTGCTGTAAATACCTAAGAGGAACCATAGAGAACCAAGGAGCTGAAGTCCCATAGATACAGAAAGCGATTTAGACTGTGATGTATTTAAAGGCAGAGGGTAAGTGAAATCGCACTGAAATACTTAGTTTTATTCCTCTAGACAATCAATCTGCTGTAGATTCCTAGTTAAGTAATGCTGAACACAGCCTAATCATTTAATTGGAGGGTTGGCAGGAAGGAGTAGGGGACATTTATTGAATTCACTAACCATGAGACTCAGCTTCAAATTAAGTGAGTGGCTGAGTGCACCTTCTAGAGAGAGTGGATAGGAGCAGGTAAAAGATCTGGTTCCCAGAGTAACCCTCCCCCCCGCCCCCCACGAAGTTCTGGATTTTATTAATGGCTTTCTCCAAAGGCCTGCCCTGTCTTCTCTCTGCCAGGACGATCAATGGAACATGCTGCATTCCATCTCATCCCAGCCAATGGCAACACTTCAGCTCTTCTTTTCACTGCTAGCATTTAGCATACATCAATCATTGAAAATGTTCTGGGCAGAGGCTGTGCTGATCCTCCGTCCAGCATCTTGTTTAGTAAACCTGAACTGAGTTTTCAAAGGGCAGGAGGTTGACCGTTGCCAACAACGGTGGAAGTTGATTTCAAGGATTCACTGGGACCTAGGACTGGTTACTTATGGCTTCTAGAAGGTGGTTTTTGGAGCACTTACAGTTGGGTAGCCATGGTCTCTCGGGCTGCTTGGCTTCTTGATCCATCCACTGAACACCCAAGCTCTGTGGCAGGCTCTACACTGAACACTGGGAGATGGCAGAATGGCATTGCTCTTTGGGGAAACTTGCAGAGGAGTCTAGTGTTCCAAGCTTGTCAGGGGACTTAAAGAGTAAGCTGTTGACTATCACACACACACACACACACACACACACACACACACACACACACACACACACACGCGTGCAGCAGGCAGGGACTTCAGCAGAACCGGGTTAGTGGGAGTTCACCAGCAAGCCAAGGTGACCAATGCAGAGGAGATGGTGTCTGCTGAAATCAAGAAGCAGAAGTGTGGAGGGACAACGCAGGTGTCACAACCAGCCCCCTTTAGACAAGCTAAGGGGAGGTAAAAGGTGATGTTAGGATGTGGATAGCCATGCCCACACTGAGGGGGCCAGGGCTTCTGTCAGGGTACAGGAAGTCATCAGAGGGTTTTAAGATGTGTATTTTAAGAGCATGACTTGGGTGGCCAGAGAATGATGAAAAGGTAAGGGGGATGCTCTAGAAGAAAGGTAGATAGAATGGATGAGCCCTCCTCCTGTTCTAGGGATTTGCGTGGCTTCTTGTGACCCACCTTGGTACCATTGTCACAGCTGTGGCTGCTTCATTGATTAAGAGTCTTCTGGGCCCATTGTTTGGGCTACAGATTTAGTGACTGGCCAAGGGCATGCACTGACCTTGTTGCTTGGCCAAAGCCAGCCTCCTTCGCTCTGGCCTTGCTCCCAGGGGCAGGTGGGTGGGAGGAAGCGCTTGCACCTGTTTCAGTCAGCAAACCGCGACCAACTGACCGCAGGCACAAGGGCAGACCCTCCACGGGATTATAGACACGCTGCCTCTCCATCCAAGGCTAGGAGAAGAGATGAAACAAAGAGCTGGCCACCAACTTCTACTCTGTCCTTCCTGCATTCCTCACACCTCAGCGTGGCTCCCTTTCAAGTCTGAACTCAGAAAGAGGCATTTGGTAACATCCAGAGCGTGCAATCGGGGAATTCAGAAAGGACCCATATCCCTCCTCTTCAGCAGCACCCACTAAGGATTAGACAGGAAACTGCTGCAAAGGCTCTACTCTGCGTAGACCGCTATAAATAGCAGGTCCCTGAAATAAGGATCGCAGCCTCCCTGACCGAGACAGACTGACAGTCAGGTCTGTGTGTGAGAGCATCCCATGCAACCCCAGTCAGAGAGCTCGGTGTCCCAGGACCATGCCCTTTGTCCCTGCTGGTCTAGATCACCCACATTTGAATGTTGGCTGGCAAATAGGCCCCCACATGTTGAGGAATTTGGCTTCATTTGTATTTTGCCCTAGGTGAAGTGACTAGGTAATTCCTGGGTCACAGTTCATTGCATCCAAGCTATTCTCTTTATCCCCCATCATGATAATCTCTCCCGCTGACTGAGTACCCCGTGTGGCCCAGGTGTTCTGCTCTCTAACCTGGTGACTCCTAACTCAGAACACCGAGAGGGGGAAATGACAGCTCCAGTCCTAAGGCTCAGTCCAGGAGGTGTTCAGAAAAGCTTTTGCATCCCCTTCTACCTACCTCCTCCATCTCCCCAGTAGCATCATTGTCCCCTTGGGGCCCCATCTTGTCCCTAGGATCACTCTCCATAAAATCCTCTCCCCCTGGCTTCCTGAAGGTGGGGCAAGTGTGGCTCGCTCCCCTCCTTTCTGGATAGACCTGTCTCCTCTAGTTACCCATGGATAAGCAATTTCATAGACATCTGCTCTTCCCTTCCTCTGCCCCATGCCATCCGCCCTGACTCTCTCCCATCTCCCTGTCTCTTTCTCCATTTCTCATGTTTCCAAGGCTGGCCTAGAACTCACTTGCTTCGTAGCCAAGGATGACCTTGAACTTCTGAACGTCCTGCCTCTATCTCTTGAGAGCTGGAGTTCCTAGGCCTGTCTCACCACCCCTAGCTATATGCAGTGCTGAGGACCGAACCCAGGGCTCTCTTGCAAGCACTTTACCCAGCCCCCATCGACTTATCTCTTATCCAGTCCAGATAGTCTCCAGCTCTAGGCTTGGTCTATCCACTAGACCACTCTAGCCCTTGGGAGGTTTTGGTGACAGCTCTGCCCCATGTTCAGTCCCAAAGGCCAGCAAATGTAAGGTGCCTTTGGTTCTGGCTCTTAGTTTTTCCCTTGATAGCCAGGTAAAGTAGGTCCCATTGTGTTTTCAATCCCATAGTATCCCTAGCAGCTCCTTTTCCCTAGGTCCACCCCTGTCAGTGACGTCTTATTCCTCCTCCTAGGTCCCTGAGTTTATGTCTGTCCTGCACTTGGGCACTGATTGTCTGTATTTCAGCACTTGTCTGTCCCCATCTGTCCCCCTTGGTTGAGTCTGCTCTTGCCTCCATGCATGGCCTCTGACTTCACACGAGCAGTTCCGGGTGCTCCCATGGTTCACCCTCCTCATACCTGCCCTACAGTTCTCTCAGCTCGTTGCTGCCCTGGACACCCCCTCCCTCTACTTTCTGCCTACCTCCCATCCCCAACCATCACCCGGCCCAGACTCAAGCCCTACTCCTCCGTATGCCTAAAATTAATAACGGTGTCTCTTAGAGCGACACATATTCACTGTAAAATGCATATTGATTGGTTAGTAGAGTCACTGACTGTCCTTCTGATTGCTGAACCCAGGGCCTCAGGCACATGCTAGGCAAGTGCTCTTCCACTGAGCTATGTCCCCAGCCCTATAACAGAAAAGGATACACAGATTAAAAACAAATTTTCACTCTACTATCCTGAAGTTAGTATTGCAAGATAGATATATCTTTTTGAAGATTAAATATGCTTGCATATATAAGGCACATGTTATTTGACATAACTGGTATTATGCCATTTATATCTTTGTTCTTTAACTACTACATTATGAGAAATCTCCCTTCTCACTAATTTGTCTTAAACAGCATTTTTAATAGCAGAGTAGGGACTTCTGTCACTGGGAAGTATGACTGATTGATTTCATCTGTCTTCTGCTGAAGGTGATTTTGTGGTTCCTAGCCTCCCAGCCTTATAAATCACACTCCTCCGTGTTCTCTAACTGGCCATTAGTTTCCTGTGGCATGTGAGGCCACATTCATTATATTACAGAGGCAAAGCACATTTATTGAGCCACTTCTGAGTGTGTGGAGTACCAGTCTCTACATCACAAGCTTTCCTTTCTTACATAAGCTTCGGAGCCACTTTGAAAACAACAAAACAATCTCCAGCCGCTTGACTCCCATCACCCACTTGGCAGGCTGAGGTCAGCAGCCCTCTGCAGTGGTGGGAGCATTTCCCAGCTGCCTTGGAGTAGCATTTCCCTTGCCTTGGAGGCAAGGGCTAAGAGCCGATGAGAGGAGTGACCGGTGTCATGTCCTCATTTGTTCTACTATTATTATTATTATTTCTGCTATCTCCCGGCCGGATGATGCGATTCCTCTTGGGTATCTGATGGATGCTTCTAAGGCTAACTTCACACCTAATCAGAGCCAGAAGGCACTTGGTCATCTCATCAAGGGAGCCGTGAGAGGTTTAAAGGGCATTTTCAGTGTTGCACTGCAAGTTACGTTGGGTGGCCTATGGGGTGAGATCTTTAAAAGATGGCTCTCTGTTAGATGAGCCACTGGACCAGTGCCTGGGTAGGTGATGGAGAATTATATTCTGCCTTCTCTTTGCTGATGTGTAAGAATCTGTAGCCATGATCTGATGCGACACAGGTTAGCTTGTACCATGTGGCAGTTTCTAGCCAGTGTACCTTGTTAATATCAGAGCAGAGCCATGTGTTGGCTTCCTGTGAAAGCCATGGTTTACTCCAGGTAGAAGACAGGCAGGAGAAGGGTCTGACCCCAACCTAGACATACATTTCCTAAAGTCCTAAAACTTTGGGTATTCAGATCAGGTGACCTGGTTATCTTTTCTTGGGCAGGCACTTCTCAGCTAGAGAGCCAGGTGACTATGACACAGTGGAGCTTCCAAGCTATTTCTTAGGAGCTCCCATAGGATTCTGGTACTGTTATTTTGGGGACCACATATCGAAAAACCACACTGCTTTAGGTCATTGAAAAGGCAAAAGGGGGTGGGGGAAGTTTGGCAATAGAATAACACTTAATATAGCATGCTCAAGGCATTGAATTTGATGCCTAACACTGCACACACACACACACACACACACACACACCCATGCAAGTAACACTAATGCCTTTGGCCTTTCTATTTTAAAAGGGAAAGAATTGAGGAAATGGCACCACCAGTAAAGAGTTTACCATGTAAGTACACCTAAGGTTGTATCCCCAGCACTGACATAAAAGCCAAGCATTACAGCATACATCTGTAATACATAGCACATCATCCATAATCCTCAGCACACATCCATAATCCATAGCACACATCTGTAATCTGCAACACACATATGTAATCCACAGCACACATCTATAATCCATAGCACACATCTGTAATCGACAGCATACATCTGTAATCCACAGCACACACCTGTAATCCACAGCACACATCTGCAATCTGCAGCACATATCTATAATCCTGATGCTGGTGAGGTGGAGACAGGCAGATCTCTGGAGCTCAGTGGCCGGGCCAGCCTAGCCAAATCCACGAAGCCCAGGTTCAGTGAGTAGTCTTATCTCAAGAAATAAGATGGCAGGGAAGGATGATATCCTGCACTCAGGTGCACATCTTCAAGCACATGTACACATACCCACATCACATACATAACACACACCAAACAAGTTGAAAAAATAATAGTAAAATGGCAATACCTGTGTGATTCATGGTGTTCCTCCTTTCCAACATTTGAAATGCACAGTGCTTTGGGCATTTTGTCCCAGCCTAGGTAGTGGCCTCAGGCTCTTCCCTTCCTGCTAAGCCTGAGGCAGTCAGGTGACAACTTTAGTCTGACCCCATTCTGCACCTCAATCTTCCCTCCCCGGATCTCTGCGGTGCCAGACACCCGCCGTAGCTGGGGTAAGGACAACACTCGTCTTGCCATCCTGAGTTCTACTCTCAGCAAGCTGGCCAGGCCAGGCCATATCAGCGGCTAGTTTATACTCTCATAAGCATCCTGAGATGCCCCTCCACCAATATGCACCTCTTAATGCCCAGATTTCACTCTTGCCTGGGGCTTCCTCGATCCTATCCAGGATGGATTAACACTGGTTATGGGCTGGTCTGTGCATTGTAGGATCTTTAGCCTCATCCTGGGCTTCTATCCACCAAATATCAGGAGCACCTTTTCCTCCAACTATTAGAATCCCCAAACAGCCCAGATGTGGCCAGCTGCCACAGGTCAGCTCTGCTGCTTCAGAGTAGAGTGTGCATTTCACAGGTTATTCATCACTGTGAAGCATGGTCTTCGGTAGACATTGACTCATTTCATGTTCACAGTAAGCCTATGGAATGAGTGTCTTGGGTCCCGTTTTATAGATGAGGACTGTGACTCCTGAAGGGGCCATTTGTAAGTGGGCTGTCACCTCAGTAAGAACCAGAGACAGAATCTGAATCCTGGTTGGTGTGGTGCCAAAGCCTATGGTCTTTGGGAAGTATGGCTAGGTGGAGAAGAAATCCCAGTGCCAGGGGGTTATTTTAAAGATGCAGTGAGACGGTGCAGGGCAGCTGAGAGCAGGAAAGGACGTTTGACTTTGGGACGACAGAGTGAGAAGCAAGTTCACCCTCTTGTCTCTCAACACAACCGTGGCATTGCTATGTCTGCATCTCTCTACACACCCGGTTCCCCTCATCGTCTCTTCTCAGAAACTTCAGAACCATCCCCACCTACAACCTTTTTAAGTCCCTTAGCCTCTGTGCCTCAAATAGTTTCTCAGGAGCAACTGTGATTGACTCAGCTCTGGCCAATCATTCACTCCTAAGGCAATCAGTGGCATGAGTCTGGGACTGGAGTAGGTGAGGAGGAAGTCATTAAGGTCTCTATGTAAGCTTGCCAAAGCCCATTAGCTGCCCTTGCTCAGCAGGCACCATGGTAACCAGCCCCAGTCTCCCCAGTTCCTATTGAACAAAGGTCGTACCGACCAGTGCCACCTTGACTACAGCCTCCTGCATTGTGCAGCTGTGGGCCTCTGAGCGGGCATGTCTGTGCCTTCCATTTAGCAAACGAGAGAAGCCAGATCAGTGCCTCAGAAGCTAATCTTTACCAACACTTAATGAAGAGTTAGCTAGTTAATAGTCCGTGACAAATCCAAAGGCTGTTAGGGGTCTGACAGCCCAGACATTAGCAGCAGCAATGGTCAATTTCCAAGAGATTACTGACATCCTGAGCCATTCAGGAAGACATCTGGGAGGAAATATGCACAGAGTGGTTTCGGGCAAGGCAAGAACAGAATACGGGAAAGTGACAACTTAGACACGTATCATGACACTGGACTCTCTGAACAGGTTGTCCTGGGGACCTTTGCATCATAGAAAAGCAATAAAAGAAGAGTATGGAGTTTTAGAATTTGTTCTAGTGTAGAAATAGCCCACAGACCAAACCCCTCCCCCACCACCCGCATAGACTCTGGGGTTAACCAGAGTATTTCTGGGACCCGTTGCCTCAATACTGAGTGTGATGTTGAAGAACACACCTTGGTGACATCACATGCAGATAAGCATGGCCTTGTACTTGGGGCGGTGTAGCAGGTCTCTAGGCTGTGACCAGTGATGCCGATGTCACTCCTATGACCTATACCCTTTGCCTAGGCATCATGCAGGCTGGATACAGTTTCCACTGTGAATGGACCGTTCTGCCCGACCCCTTCCCTTCAGCAGTCCTGAGCTGCAGAGGCATGACCAGCTTGAGAGCAGACAGCTGGCATGCACAGAAATGGGAACTCTGAGGTGACTGAAAGTAAACACTGCTGTTGCAGACCTCATGCACATAAGCCACTGTGGCATCATACCTTCAGCCCAGGAGACACAGGTCTACCATCCAGAGGTTCATGAAAAGGCTCCCTTCTCCAGAATCTCATGCTGGCACATGGTCAGGGAGCTGCTCAACCCCTGCACCTGACTGAGCCATCAGTAATGCTCTCAGCTTTGACTTCAGATTCCGCCCCAGGCTGCACATTTCTCCATCTCTGCTCCACCGGGCTAAGCCCCCCTTTGCCTACCCACTGTTCCCAGTACCTTCTCCTGAGCCCGTTCCATAATCAGTTACTCACTCAGCAACCATACTTGTTTATAATGTGAAATCCCTGCTTAGAGTGCTGATGCAGATTTCCCAAAAGCTATTTCTTTGACGTGTACCCTTCTCCTATGCCTTTGGTGGTCAAGGCACAGGAACCCAGCCCCTCTCTTAAAATCCCACCTCTACCTAAGACATCCATCCTCCCCTGTACCTCCATCTCCTTGGAACAAATTCTTGATCACTCCATCACTCCTCCAGAGTTGTCCCCTACCCCATATCACTGGGTAACATACCCATGCTGTTTCTTCTTGCCTAGAATTATCTTCCTCTTGTATTTGTCTGTGATAAATTATCAGATAAGAAATGCATTGTGCTCAGGGACACGACCCCCCCCCACACAAGATAAAGCTTTTGTAGGAAGGACACAATTGAACTTGAACTTGAACCAGACTGTGATTTGCCAGATTGGACAGAGGACAGAGGGGCTTTTCAGAGGAGGAATCGATGTAATGAAGGTACAAAGGCTGATGGGCATGTCACCCTGTGAACCTGGCTTTTGAGCCATGTGTCCCTATTATAGCCTAGACACTAGCAAACTGGATCCTAGGGTGTAACATTTGAACTTTGTCGTGTGGGCAGGAAAAGCCACCACACAGTGAGGGAGGTACAGATGCCCTAGATTTGTGGGTTCAGATATGGTTTGAACATGGAGGTGGGGTATTTTTCAAGAGGCTGATGTATCTGGGAGCAAACCCTGGTGGGGTAGGGAGGGTATGCCAATACCAAAATCTTTAGCTTGGGTTGAGAACCAAGGAAGGGCCCTGGGGCTATGAAAATTCATTGTCCAACCCTATCTTGAGCAACCACTTGGTGTTTCCATGTGTGCTGGGTGTGGACCACGGTGAGAGATCCGCAACACTGGGAAACAGCTGGGGGACTCCCAGCTGTTCCAGGCAGATACCATTTCCATTGACGGTTCCCTGCTGCCTCTACTGGCTCAAGCTGGACAAAGGCAAAAAGCCCTGCATAATGAGGGTCAGATGTTCTTTATAATTCCACAGCCATAATGCTTAAAAAAAAAAAAAAAAAAAAAAAAGCATCCAGATGTCAGTGCTATTTTGGACCAGTGTTCTGTGGAGCAGTTGGTAATGACCTCACCAGGGTGTGACTTTCAAGACCAAATGACACAGCTGTTAGGAGCCAAGCAAGCTCCGCTCCACCAGCCCTGGGTCCCATGGACCTCCAGTTCACAGCAGAAGCAGTGGCCCCTGCTCACAGTTCCTGCACTGCCTCCGCTATGTGTCAGCACCCTGCCCTCAGGCCCTCCCCACCCCCAGCTGCCAAGTGCACACAGAACCCTCGTGACCCATCCGGGCATTTAAGAGAAATTTCCTTGGATAAAGCCCGAACATGCTACCAGGGACCTATGTCTCTTGTCTTCACCTTGGGAAGGTTGTGGGTGGCTTTCCGCTCTGTGCCTGGGTTTCTTTATCCTGATAAAGAGCACAGCATTGTCTGGATGGCAAAGCTAGAGGGGAATGAAATATGGTGGCCTGCGCCATGGCTTTCCGCATTCTGCTAGGCGTCATGGGAATGCAGCAGATAACCAAGCAAGGGAGGCTTCCGTGAGAGCTGTGTGAGAACAGGATGGAGCCTCGTGGGTTCCTCCAGTCCAGACCCCAAAGGCTTCCTGCCAGTAATCATGCAGCTTCTACTTGAATACCTCCAATCATGGAGAGATCAGTCCCTCCAATGTTCTTTATTCAGTCAACACACAGTGTGAGCATAAAATGTACCGAGGAACTTGGCGAACTTTATGGAGAAAATATAGATTATGCCATTAATAAGCTTATGCATATATCAGTATATCTCATATTTGTACTAAAGCATTTTCTATTAGATTTGTTTTTCAAGTTCAAATAATATTTTGTGGGTTTTTTTGGGGGGGGCGGGGGGAGGCTGTGTACATGTGCTTGTAAAGGCCAAAGGTCGAAGGATCATTTCCCTGGAGCCATCCGACTTCTTTTTCAAACAAGCCATCTCTCTAGGACCGGGTCCATCAGGTTAGACCAGGCTAGCTAGCCAGGAAGCCCCAAGACACACCTGTTTGTACATCCCTAGTGCTAGGATTGCAGTGCATGCTGCCATGCCTGGCTTTTTCCATGGCTTCTGAGCATCAAACTGAGGTCCTCGGGCTGGTGCAGTAAGCTTGACTGAGCCAACTCTCCAGCCTCCCCAGTAATATTTATGTTGAATTAAATATATCATGAAAGTCCATTCCACCCATGTCGTCTTACTTTTGTGAAGTGCCTACTAGTAAAAATCCAGACTACTTATGTGGTTCCCACGCTGCGATTCACAAATAGAGCTGTGTGAGGCATATCTAAAGTAACTGGAGTCAATGCTTTGTTGTCCGACAGCCTTCCCCATGCTCAAGAGCTCTGTCTTCTACCTCTGGTTCTTTTCTTGTCATTTATTTGCAAACATGAGTTAAGTACCTACTACATGCCCAGTACTGTACTAGGTACTCAGGTGGGATTCTTAGTCATTTTTCTGTTCTAACAAAATATTTGAGAGTGAAAGGCAAGAGGATTTTAACTCAGTTTGGGGGACTTGAAAGTTGAGAGTTATACCGACTCTGGTGAGACCCACTCTGGCTCTGCCGCACCAGGACAAATGACACCATGCAAGGCACGATCACAAGCTGAGTGAAGACATGGGTCAGGGGACCATGTGCAGGTCCACTGTGCCCATCTTAAAAGGCCCAATCGCCTCACAACATCCCCACACCGGAGTCCATGCTTTGGCTCAAGAACCTTTGGGGAACAAACCACATTGTAGGACAGCAGGTGGGTGAACCAGATGATCGTGAACAAGGCAGCACGCATTTCTCTCCTGAGGTTCAGAGGGGGAAGTAGACATCAGTCAAAAAGTCTCAGGAGCAAATGGCCGTGCTAGGGAAACCAGAAGGGGCCATGTGGTCAATGTACCCGGGTGTCCTATTTTCCTTTTTAAATGTACCTTTAAAAGTATTCCCAGCAGCTTTAGATCTATAGACACGTTGTGAAGGTGATAACAAAGAATCTCCATGTATCCCCGAGCCACTTTCTCATGTTATTAATAGCTGACATCATGGCACACTTATGACATTGATGAATGGACATTCAGGCATTGTTGTTGACTACACCCCAGGCTTTACGCAGATGCCCTTAAGTTTTCACCTATCTCCTAATATTGTGTCTTGGGGTACCGTTCAGGACATCATGTCACATTCAGATACCATGTTTCTCTAGGGTCCTCTTGGCTGAGATATCTTGTTTTTGATGACCTTGAAGGCTTCAAGAAATACCACTCAGATCATGCAGACAGCCTCTTAGTTGGGATTCTTATGAATATTTTCCCCAATGATCAGAATGGGGTTGTGTGATTTGAGAGGAGAAGACAGAAGTAACATGCCATCCTTCCCACCTGGTATCCATGCACAGAGAGCTGAGTGACTTGGCATGTTGGAGGACACCATGTTGACCTTGGCCACCTGGCTGAGGTTGTGTATTTCTCTCCTGTATATATTTTTTTTCTTTTTCTTCTGATCCCTCTGTGCTCTCTGGGAGGCAGTGATTGCATGTAGTCCATGCTTAAAGAGTGGGAGTCATGTTCAGTCTTCTCAACCATGGCCAGGCTACATTAATTACTGAGAATTCCCCCACATCGGAAACCTGTCTACACTGCTTCTGTGTATTTAGTCAATTATTGATTTATGGCAGTGTGGATTTATGGGTATTTAATTTGTACTATAATATCCTGTTGCTTAAATTATCCCAGCTTTGGACCTTAGGGCTCTTTCAGTACACTCCTACATTCCTTTGACACATAGCCATCAATTTTCTTTTGGGGGTAATTTCTTAGTCTCTAGAACTAGAGCGAGGCTCTGTATTCACTCTGTATTAAAGCAGGGCTATTTTTATGCTCATCCTATATAGCTGTTCAGAAGATGGAGTGAGTTACAGGGAATATGTCTCTTCCCTGCTCACTTCTCTTAGTAACATCTCCATTTCAGTTTCGTTTGAAAACAACTATATCACCACACAGAACATTTCTCCCAGCCACAAAGATCTAAGGTCCTTTTTCTTTGAAACACTCCTTTAAAGCAAGAGTCTCAATTATTTTTCTACAAAGGAGGAACTTCCCTTCTGTGTTGATTCTCATGTGGTATAATCGCCTTTCTTGTTGTAACCTGCTCTATCCTCGTGTCTCAGGCTTGTGTCGGGAAGTGTTTGGCTGGTAGGGTGCTTTTGATTGTATCACCTGGTTTGTTTTCTATAATGGGCAGACAAAATATCATGCTATCTTCTCCTTCCAGATAGAACATGCATTCCCTGGCACCGTGGGTCTCCCTGCCCATCCCCTTCCAGAAAGCAGCCTTTACCTAACCTTGCCTTTCTCATCTGTCAGCACACCCATCTCCTTGTCACTGAAATCTCAGTCTGCTAGGGCCATTACCAGGACTGCAGATAAGAAGGTTCTGGCTGAGGCCAGCGACACAGAGAATGGTGGGCCCCACACCCCTTGTGCCCTGGAGCCTTACAATGTATCCTTTCACTGAGCACATGAGTTCCAGGAGAGACAAGCTCTGTAACGAGATGTTTTTCTTATTGTGTTATGACTACCCACCATTTTGTGATGGTATCGTGGTGAGAATTAAAAAGTTGGTTGGCACCAAACATCCATGTAGTCCTTGGAGAAAATATCATGCACAGAAGGTCCAATAAGCATGTGGAGGTTTTCTGGGTGGCTACACCTGCCTTTCTAGAAGTGCTGAAGCAAATCCTGAGTGCAAGCACTCCCCAGAGAGGTGGAGCTCCTCAACCCCCCCTCCCCGTTTGAGGTGCAGAGACAGTCCAGTTGAGGCCTGCTCTTGAGCCTCTGTGGCTTTTTAAGTCTTCAGACATGAGGGAGGAAAGCAGACAAGCGATATTCAGACAGTGGAAGAGGCTTTGCTACTCCTTTACATGCATTCCCACAGATGCTCCTAGACCAAGCCAGTCTTCAGCAAAAGCTACAGGGGCCTCTGCTTCCCTGTCCCTACCATATGATGACAGAACAGGGCAACTTACATTTGGCTCCTGTTCTGACAGTGGTTGATAACTATGCCTGTTGTCCGTGTCTATCAGGCTTCAAGATACTATGCATCTTGAAGCCTGATAGACATGTTGTCTCCCTTTTCGATCATAACTTTGATACATAGCATTAGCCCTGGCTTCATAGACAGGGGGACAGAGAAGGGATGTGCCCTTATCACAAGCTGGGCTGGAGTCAGATAGACTTAGGCTTGGACATGGGCCTCGTCACCTCTGCTGATTAAGTGCAACTTCTTTTGAATTTTGTGCTGGGTTCCTGTTTATAGAAGGTCATGTCCTATCCATGTCACATCTTTTCATCCCTGGGAGGTGGGGTGATAATTCCTAGATTAGAAAGCAGGTCACGGTGAAACTGTAAATTACACGATCTTTCTTCTGTTTAGAACTAAGGAATCTGTAAGCTCTAACCCAGAAAGTGAGTGAAACAATAAGAAGCTTTGGGCCAGTGAGATGGCTTAGTGAGCAAAGGGGCTTGCAGTGCAAGCTTGACGACCTGAGTTCAGTCCCCAGAACCCACTTAAAGGATGGGAGGAGAGAAGTGACTCCACGAAGTTGTACACACATGCACACACACACACACACACACACACACACACACACACACACACAGAACAAATAAATAAATCATTTGATTTATTGAATTGATTTCCTTTATTTCCTTTTATTTTATGAAGTTAAAAATCACCCAGAAGGCTGAAATCAACCCTTCCCATCAATCTTGACCTCAGCCTGTCCTGTTGTGAGAGAAAGGTAGATTTCAGATAACCATGGAGGCTGGATTCCTCTCAGGATGTCTACATCCCATTGGTTGACCCCATCTGACAGCTCATGGACAAGGGCAGTGGGTTTTGTGGAGGCATTATCCTAAGACTCTGTGAACAACATCTCCATCAGGAGGTGCCAGGCTGCTGCGACCATTTGTTTCCATGTCCTAGGTCTGTACAAGAAACTGAGTGACTTAAAGAGACTAAAATGTATTCTTTTTGGAAAGCAGAAGCCAAGAGAACAAGACACTGGTCAGGTTGCTTCCTTCCAGAGGCTGAGATAGAGTCTATTCCAAGCTACCCTACTAACTTCTTGTGGTTTCTGATGTCCTTGGTGAGTTTTGCCTTATACACATGCCTCACTTCATACCCAGCCTCCCCAGGCTTTAACACTGTGTGTCTCAGATCTCCTTTGTCTTATAAGGGCATTTATTCAAACTGAGGTGATCTCATAGGAGATCCTTAGTCATCTTCAATGACCCGCGTCACACATAAGGTCAGAGATACTGAAGCAAATGCCTATGCACGTGCGTGGTCTCCTTGGGGACACTGACCCTCTCCAGTCCACTCTGTCGGTGTTCTCTCATTGTTTGGCAGCAGGTTAGGAATTCGCGGCGAGGCTTAGGGTTAAGGAGACTGGCCTCTTCCAGCCCTAGCCATGTGGGATCGAGCTCATCAGAGGAGAACGGCTCTGGACCAGCTCCTGACTGTGTGGCGCTGTCACTCTCTTCCCAGGAAGCAGATGGGAGCCCTGCGGCTGGCTGGCTTCGCTTTCCCTCTGTCCCAAAGCTGGGACTGGGATCAATAACTCTCCAAAGCCTTCCAGCCTTGGCGCCGGACCTTTTCCCTGACTCTGTGCGCGCATCCTAAGAGGCTCCCGTCTTCACCCCTCCTCCAGCACCTCTCCCTGGACTTCACAGGACATGTGCCTGGCCTTGGGGAAGCTTGTCACTTCCCTCATTATCCAGCTTGTGAGCAGCGGCTGGAACCGTGCCCACTATGAGTTCTGTGTCCCTGACCAGATGGCACATAGGGAGTCCAGGGCGCCTCATTCCACTGTAAGCTGAGTGGCCCAGTTCCCTGCATCTAGAAACCGAACCCGTAACTGATGGAGAGGAAGGGGTGTGTAGATGCACAAGCCCCCACATGTACAGCAGCTCCCGTGACTTCATTAGCCCAGCACAATATGAGCTGTAGCTCTAACCCAGCCTGGAGCCTGTGCCAAGAAACACTTCTGATGCATTCATATTGGGGTGTTTGGATCTAGGCTTATGTAGACTAGACTGGTGTCTGATATATTGGTATCTGGGGTAACCTCAGGACATGCCTTACACTTGTTGGATGCTGGGAACTAGCAAAGCTTTCCCATCTTCTCTACCTTTGCCCTGGGAATGGCATGTGAGAGATGTCTAATAAATGAGTCTTCCTGGGCTCTTGTCCTTGGGACTGGGAGTATATGCAGGTTGCGTGACTCATGATTACTATTCAACACTAATAGAATCAGAGGACTGCAAATATCAGCCTGAGCTTGGACAGACATGGATGTAGCTGTGGATAAAGAGTGGGCCTGACGAGCTCTGGTCCAGGAATTACAAAGAAAGAGGCTAAGGAAGAGATGTCCCTTCCCATCATGCAGACTTGAACTCTGACTGAGTGGCTGCCTGTGTGAAAGTCCTTATGTGATAGAGGGGTCACTCTAGACTCCCCTTGGCACCCCAGCCTTGTGTTCTCTGTTAAAAGAAATCAAACACACACATAGCATGCTGTGGAGAAACAGACAGAGTTTATTGCAGAGTGTAGGATAGTGCCTCTCAAGAGAGCTGACAGTGGCCAGAGATCATCATGTCAGTCTACATTTTCAGATGGCTTGATGTTATTTCTAAAGTCTCCAGAATCAGCAGTGTTTCCTGGGGGCCCTTTGTGCTATTCATGTGGCTAACAAGCCGCTGGTTTGACCCTTAAGGAGGGCCCAGTAATGTATCTTTTTTCTTTATCAGAAAGCCTCTTACAAGTTGGTAATCTTAGAAGGTTTAAGGTTCCTGGAAGCAGGTTTGGGTAATTACCAATTAAAGTCCTTCTGGAAAGTTGAGAATGCCATGGTCTCCCTGGGCCACAGATAAGATTTAGTTCCCATTCCTCTGATCTATAAAGTTCTGGTTTTATAATCTACTAATTGTAATGGAGGGGAACCTTCCCCATATCCTCTGATCTTATAAAGTGAACAAATAGACCCTTAGTTCCTGGAACCCAGGCCCCAGACAGTGAGACAACCTGTTACTCTGAGAATAGGGCCCCCCATCAGTCATCAGATGGCCTGCTTTGAACTGGGACAGGAGATCCTGCAAAAGAGAACTACTTTGGGGACTCTGGTTCCACCTGTGGTGGCTTAAGTGAAAGACCACTGGTAAAATTGAAGTTAGACTTGCCGAGTTTCACATCTCTAATTATCCCAGCAGTCGTCGATTCTGGTTCTTGCCTGAGTTCTGACACACACTTTGCGTGTGTGTGTGTGTGTGTGTGTGTGTGTGTGTGTGTGTGTGTGTGTGTGTGTGTGTTGCTACAATTTATCTTCCACAACTGCAAGATGGAGGAGGGAGGCTGGATTTCCATGCTACCACAGACTGTGGAAAGCAGCGAGGTCCCAGCCTGCCCAACCTTTTCTTGTGACTTGTTCACGTAAGACCAGAAGCTTGCCTTTTCCAGCGTCAGTCTTTCTGGGAAAGGGCAGTGTTTCTGACTTGAAGCAAGCAGGGGTGGAGAGGAGAGAGTGCCCAGGGAGCCATACAAAGGCAAGTAGATCTCCCAGGACATCAGTGTGAAAAGGCGCTCTGGTTCATCCTGGCCACTGAACATTTTCTCCAGAGGAGGAGGGAAGGGTAACTGGATGCATCCTGGGGGAATACTGGGCAAGAGGTGGTGAAAATAACCCTTGGTAAATCCCAAAGGCAACGCGGACCATGAGTTCACTTGCAGAAGCTCATCGGTGGCTCATTCATAAATATTCTGGAGGCACTGATGGCTTTGGGCCTTGTGTTGTACGTGGGAAAGCAAAGCCAGTCCTTGCTTTCCTGCATGCCCTCGTGGTTAAACGAGACGGTTCTGGAAGCTTCTCTCCAGTTCAAACCCCCTTCTCCTGCTAGTGTCTATGTGACCCTGTCTAAGGGCTTCCCCTCACTGATAGTTCTTCACCTGTAACGGTGGAGTGGACATAACCATGGCACGTGGACTTTTGCTGATTGTTTTAAAGGGGGTGTGGTGGCCTTAGCAATGAACAACTGCTAGGTAAGACTTAACTCTTCATAGGACACCAGGAAGGGGCTGGGGAATACGGAACCTTCTGGTATCCCCAGGAATTGTTATGCTGCTGCTTCTTCATGGCCAGAGGACTGAATGTAGACAGACACACACACACACACACACACACACACACACACACACACACACGTGCATGCACGCTCACACACGCCCCACATATTGCCATGCTCACAGAAGTAGCAGCCCCTTAGGACACAGCAGGAGGATGACACTCACTCTTATTGGCCACTGCTGTGTCTCACCCAAGCCCAGGCTCAGCACAGTCCCCAGGTCAGTCCTTTTGTGAACGTTGGCATAATTCTGGGGCTAAGGTGAATTTCTAACATGCAGCCTTTTCAGGAATAGGGAAGGAGACCAGTCCCCCTGCTACTCAGTATATGATAGCCCAACTCAAAGGTTCTGGTCAGAGTCCTAGTCTCAGTGTGGGGTGTGTGACATCTACCCTAAGTATTGGATCCAGTTTCCCCAATTACGTGTTTGGGAGGTTTGGGTAAATTGTATGTCCTCTGTAAAAAGTGTTATTTACCTGTTGATGAGCTAGAGGGCCCTGTTTGCGTGCATCACAGGTAGCAATCTGCCCTTCCCACAGTCCCAGGGCCCAGAGTGTTTGTTCCAGAAGGGTAGGTTCCCATGCCATTCTCTTCCATGAGACTGTGAGCACCTCTCCTCAGGTTTCAGACACACAGGACATACTTCTGCCGCACAGTGGCAACCTTTTGGTTGGGTCTCGCACAATTTATTAATGACCTTTATTATGCTATTATGGAAAGCAAGATTTAGAAGAACTCTGAACTGGAGGGAGAGCCTACCACAGATTTCTCCTCAGAGAGTCCCCCTTCGGGGAGGACAGATCTTCCCAGAGCATCCTGTACCATTCTCCATTCCCCCACATCTGGCCCTGGATGTCCCTCCACTGTCACAGGAGAACACAGGAGCATGCCGTCACAGAAGGGCCAGTGACTAAGGATGTTTCTTTTTCCAGGAGAATTTGCATATCTTAATTGAAGGCAGACACCTTAAGTTAATTCAGAGCAGCAAACTTGGGTTGAGCATTTATTCTTCTGTACGGAATAAAATTCTGAGAGCTCAGTGGGAAGGGCAGGAGCATCTTTACCGAGGCAGTGACATTTGAGGGAGTGTGTCATTTGCAAGGTTCTGGAGACTCTAAGCTTTGAGGGGGTGGGTGATGTGGTCACACTTGAGTCCTGGATAGGGTGACTCAGTAAACAACAGGGGAGAAAGGGAGAAGGCTTGGAAAGGCACAGTTTGGCAGAGGGTAGACCAGCTGGCTCAAGGGGCAGAATCTCTAATAGTGAATTAGCAGGCATGGCCAAAGAGGGTTTTAGGGTGGTGTGATCTAGTATCAAAGCCTGGGGTAGTCTCTGATGTGCCAGGCCACTCTTTGGGGCTCTTACTCTATAGTCAGCCCAAGGCTCATCAAGGCAATCTCTGGAAATCCGTGTGCCCCAAAGATACTGGCTTTCATCCAACCTCTCCCACAATGGGGCTTCCTGGGGATACCTTCTGGACCAGTGCCTCCTGCCTCCTTCTTGCTGAACTCTTTCCCAGTGAGTCAGAAGCTGCAGATCTGTGCTGGACCTGTCCTTTGGAATCTGTGCATTTCCGAGTATGAGAGCTGGGGATGGGAAAAGACCAGATACCAGCTTGGCCTGTGCCATGAGGTCACCCAAAAGGGATGGCCAAAACGGGCAGCTAAAAATAGCCCTGCACAGCTAGCTCAGATTTTGCATGAGGTATCAAGCTCCAGGATAAAGGGAATTTAACCATTTGGGACCTGGTTAATGTGCTGGTGTGTGATTCATTTTAGGATATACCAATAGCAATTGAGAGTGACCTCAACAACAATCTGGGACAAGATAGTGTCCCATGATAAAGACTGGCCCTCTCATGCATAGCTCTCCAGTGGAAGTCATTTCAGCCAATGCCTTGGAAACAAAGCTAGGGTACTTGGCATATGGGGCACAGAGGACGGTAGAGTGAATGTACCCCAAAGTCAGATGGACCTGGCTACAAGGCCCAGTTCTGCAACCCGTTAGCTAGGTGACCTGGAAAACTGTCCAATCCCTTAGGAACCTCTCTTTCTCTGTCTAGGAAATGGGGACAGTAAAATCCATCCCAAACGAGAATCACGATGATGGAGAAGGATCAATTAGAATCATCACAGCTTGGTACACAGTGGGGCCTTCACCTGAACCAGTCCTCCTAGTAGAATAATTAATATTTAAAAGGCCAGAGTCCAGCATTGCTCCGAGTTTTTGCTTTCTCCGTGGGCTTTTCTTATATAACCCTGTGAAATAGATGCTGAAGTTGGCCCCGTTTTGTAGAGGGTGTGAATGACATTTAGGGATGTTTACTCTGTGCTAGCTTGTGACTGGGGACAAGTTAATGTCTTCAGCAGGCTGACCTTGAGGCCACATTAGAGACAAGCACTCTCCTAACACAGCCTCCTATGGATGCCCCTGCAACAGAGACTTGTGCTAAACTCTGCTTTGGTCATTAACATCCCTCCATATGCCACATCTGCTAGCCTTCACCCAAGTGTAAGGAGGAGTTGGGTACCAATGAGGTGGCTCAGAGAATAAAGGTGCTTGCCACCAAGCCTGATGGCCTGAGTTGATCCCCAGGACCAACATGACAGGAGGAGAGAACTTAGTCACAATTTGTCCCTGTCCTCCACATACACACTGTAGTGTCTACACATGCATACATGCGTGTGCATGCACACACACAATTGAAAATTTTCAAAGGAATTGAAACAGTGTTGTTCCAATTCTAGTTCCTCTACTGTAATAAAAGGAGAGTTGGTTAAAGCTAAATAATGTCATAAATGCACAGCTAGCCTTCCCCATATAGCCCCTGCATCCAAAGTAATTAAAGGGGTTCCATTTGCTCAAGCCTCTTTATAGCTCTTTAAAAAAACCTGTTACTCCCTTCCTTTTTTGTAACAGTGTTACTGAGATATAATTTATATGCCATAAAATTCGCTTGTTTTATATGCTTAATTTACAGAGTTCTGCAACCATTGCCACAAATCAATATTAAAGCTTTTACAACACCCCTGTTATTTTTCCTTTAACGTGGATAAAAAGTTGTATGGTAGTCTTGTTGGGCCTGGTAAGCCCATGGCTGCTGAGTTTAAAATAAGGAAGCCTCCGCTTAGCACAAACAAGCGCGCCGGACTTCCAGCAAAGTGAGCACCAGCAAGGCCAGTCCTTGCCTTTCTCTGCCTCTCCTCTGAGTCACAGAGCTCGGGGTGCTTGATCCTCATCCGAACCCAGCTTGCTAGATCCTTACCTGAGCCCAAAAGTCTCGACATGGCCTGTGAGCCCCAGGCTGTTTCTCTTGTGTCCCCAAGGGAGCCATTGCAGTATTCCCACAGCACAAACAAGCCACACCAAGGCCATGCATGGCATTGCGGTGGTATATGAGAACCATGAACATTGCTTTCCTGACTCCTTGCTGGGGGAAAAAGATCTTCCCACATACTTGCCAAAGAAAGCATTATGGAATAAAGACTTTAATGGAGTGTCAGGTGTCATCAGTTGAATCATTAAATAAGACTCATTAATTGCCCGACTGCAAGTAGACCGTGTTATACCTTTTTTGACAGGCTTTCAAGAATCATAAGCATCATGCAGAATACATTCATGCTTTCCTTTGCAGCCACTAACCATGCCTAGGAAGGAATGCTACCTGTCCATTCAGGCTGCCACCATAAAATGCCAGAGAATGGGCACTTTCCTAACAACAGAAATTTGTTTTTTTTCTTTTATCCTATTTTTATTAATTCTTTGAGAATTTTATATTTTTATCATATTCACCCCTTCACACTTCTCCCCATCTCCTCCCAGATCTACCCCTTCTCCCTATGCCCCCAAGTCCATGTCTTCTAATTTATGCTGCCCATATGTACTCATGAATGTGGAGCTCTCCACTGGCCCATGGTCAACCTTAAAGGAAATTGATTCTCTCTCCCCCAGAAGCCATCAACTATCCATAGTTCCTCAGTCAGGAGTGCGGGCTCATGAACCCCTTCCCATTGCATGCCTGGATGTTGACTGTTTTGATACTGTATGGGTCTTGTGCTGGCAACCACAGCTGCCGTGGGTTCATGAATACAGCAGTCCTGTCATGTACAGAAGGTCACTGTAATATCCAGAAGGTCATTCCAGTCCTCCTGGACCTCTGGCTCATACAGTCTTTCCACCCCTTCTGAGATGATCCCTGAGCCTTAGGGCAGGTGTGACATAGATGTCCTGATTGTGGATGAGCACTACACTGGCAGGTGTTCTTCACTTTGGCCATTTATGAGTTTCTGCATTAGCCACCACCCAGGGCACATGAGCACTTCTCTGATGAAGGCTGAAAGCTACAGTAATTTGCGGGTATAGAGATGGAAATGTAGAAGCTGTTTGATACTGTGGTCAATTAGTGGAATAATAGTAATAGGATCACCCCTGGGACCATGGGTTCTTGATACAGTACCAGGTTTACAATAGCAGGCATGTGTTTCTTCCTATGGAGTAGACCCCAAATTTAATCAGAAAGCAATTGGTTACCGCAAATCCAATCAGAAAGCAATTGGTTTCCCCCATAATATCCGTTCCACCACTGTACCCATGGGCATGCCTTGCCTCGGTGGTCATATTGCAGGTCATGTATTTTACAGCTTGGTAAGACTGTTGATGACTTTCTCTCCCAACAGCCTGTACAGCATTTTCCAGTGTGATGAGAGCTAGTCAGCTAGGAAGAAGCCTCCTGGTCAGCACCAACTTGATTTCTCCATATGATGTGACCAATGGGTTTGGTATCATCAGCAATAGGGTCTCACCACCAAGTTCTCGTGGGCAACCCAGAGCAGTGGCAAGAGGTTGTGCTGTTTGGAAGGTCTCCAGGAAGACATCTCTGAACAACTGCAGGGGAGGTATCCCACACTCAGAATGGAGTTTTTGTGCTCGTTGCAGAAACCATAGATTGACTAACAGAAATGTAATACTTTGTAGTTCTGGGGGCCAGGATGTCCCAGATCAAAGCCTTAGTAGATTAAGTATCTAGTCAAGAGGCTACTTTTTGGCTTTCAATGAACAATCTTGCTGTATCCTAACTTGGCAGACAAGGTGAGGGTACCCACCTTTTATAAGGTGACTAATATCATTCATGAAGGTTCTGTCCCTATAAAATGTCACCTTTCAACGTGGGAATTTCAGGAGAGCCGAAACATTCCAGGCATGGCAACTCTCTGCCCCTACCTGTACCCCTGGCTACGTCTAACAGCACCACCATGCAAGCTCAGATGGTGTGAGTGTATTTGAGCTGTAGGGTGTAGATGAGGAAAGCTCTTCATCAGCAGCATGATACTGGGGGAAAAAAGCCTACATGGAGTTAGAATTAAACTTTTCTGCTCAGCAAAGTGGGTACTGTATCACAAACCACGTGAGCCCCCACCCCATCTTCAAATATGAATCAGATTATTTACTAGCTTCTACTTTCCTGTTCAGAAAAGGAAAGATCCAAACCTAATTAAGACAGCACTTCAACCTTGGAACTAAACTCATTTGCAAAGTGATTGCACTGGGGCTCTGAGCCTCCTCTGGCCACCTCACATGGCACATGTGCTTCGAATCGATACCATTTATCACTGATTCTCCAGTTCAAGGCACTAGAGGAAGCTTTTAAGAATTTACCCTGCTCTCCTCACACTTGGTAGGACCACAAGGCTCCAGGCGGTTTGCAGACAGCACAGAGGCCCCAGACTGAAGTAAGCCTCAGAACATGCTCCTCCATAATTAACAGCTGCAGGCGCTTGGAAGGTTCTGTCTGTGTGGCATCATCTGCCTTGTTCTTTGGCTGGCAGAGCTAGAGAGCTGGAAGGTCCAGAGCCAGCTCCTCTTTTAAGCTCTCTGTTCTCTCCCTTCCCTTCACTGGGGTTTGGCAATGGTGTATCTGCACTCGCTTGCCATGTCCCTACCAACTGCGTAGCCGAGGAGACCCGGAACTTTCTGAGACTCGTCTGTCTCATGTGTAACGCACTGTATCCCTAACCTGCTTCCCATGTCAGTTCTGAGGAACCCACACATAGTCTGAGATTTCTACTCATGGTCAGTCATGCTGGGTGTTATAGAAACACGGAGAACCAAGACATAGATCACACGGCACCTTAGTCCGTGCTCTGAACCAGTTTTCCATCAGGGACATTTCTACTCTCCCTGGGATAGTCGCCAATATCTAGACAGTTTTGGTTATCATGACTGGAGGAAGAGGGTCCGTCTATGTACCTGAGATGCCCAGGACACACACCCCCATCCAGGAATTACTTAGCTTTTTGTGACTATAGGGCCAGGGCTCAGAGACCCTGATCTACATAGACCAACTCAGATGTACCTGCAGGTATTTTCATCGCAGTGTGATAGGAACTTGCGAACAGAGGACTGAGACTCCACCTTCTCAGTGAGAGGTCACCTCCTGCTCTCCTTCCTCCCATCAGTGCTGGACTGCGGACTTCACCTTGCTAGGGAGTTTTGAGGAAGAAGTCATTTGCACTCACAAATTTGTTATACAAGGGCAGTGTTACCCCGTGCCCGCAGATCTGTCTAGTGATCCTACAAGATTTCAGTTCTCAGTTCCCACCCTTCCCAGTCAAAATCCACCCCAAGACAGACGAAAAGCTCCAAGGCCACAGGGACCCCGGCGTAGGAGCCCAGCCCTCTTGGGGAGGAAGCTACATTCAGCAGTGAGAATTCCTTTGCATTTGCCTTCTCTGCTGAGCTCTGCTGGGGAAGTTATGAATGAGTCACCGTGAATCACTGGGGAATGCCCTCCCCGGAGCGAGCGACTGTGCCTGAGAATCCACCCAGGCAAGAGAAATCTGTCGTTCCTTTCCTGCCTCTCTCCCAAAAGACGGTAAATACAGCCGAAAGTCGTTAGCGTGACTACAGCTATAACTTTATACTGTTAAAGTAAGAAAAATAAAGAATGCTATAAGAAGCCCAACGGGAGGATTCCCACTCGAAATCAGGAAGGGCAGAGTACAGTGAAGACTGAAGACTGCTGTGTGGGCATGAAGCTCATTCAGAACCAGCCGCTCCAAGCAAGTCACCCGCCCCTCAGAGAGGTGAAGACAGAGTGGAAAGATCACATGGTCCTCTGATTCATAAAACCAGAGTCACCACACCAGTGGCTTTCTTACAAAATCACCTGGCCCTGTTAGAGCATCCCGCGGCTTATCGGTCTGTAAAGTGGGTTTCAGTGGTACCTCACATCACTGTTTTGGGGATGCAATAAGTTAAGGCCATGAAAGTTAAGCAACCTTCGAGAATTAGCATTAGATGTCAGGGTATGAGGGCGTCACTGTGGATTTCATGCCATCTTTTTTTTTTTTTTTTTTTTTTTTTTTTGGTTTTCTAGGCAGGGTTTCTCTGTGTAGTTTTGGTGCCTGTCCTGGATCTGTAGACCAGGCTGGCCTCGAACTCACAGAGATCTGCCTGGCTCTGCCTCCCGAGTGCTGGGATTAAAGGCATGTGCCACCACCTCCCGGCTCATGCCATCTTTTCAAGGTGGCATCCTGCAGTGCTTTGGCTGTGATGATGTCTGGGATGGGCACTGAGATCACACAGGGTAAGCGGAGCAGGTGAGGAGTGGTAGGAAGGTGAACGTAAGCTGATTCCTATGGAGAGTGGTGGGTATCCGGACCTTTGTTATTCTAGTCTGATCTTTTCAAGTGGAAATTTGCATCCTATGAAATTATCCTTTAGAGAAGAGCTGTAGAGAGTGGTTACACACGTGTGAGTGTACCATCCACTTACAAGCAGAATAGTTCAGGTGGTAAATTTTGTATCGACTTTGCCACCATCAGATAGATGCATATATGCGTAAGGAAGACAATAACTCAAATACGTGGGCTGTGAGAAATGCAGAGACACCATGGCGTAAGACAGAAAGAGAAACAGAAATTTGGGGGTCGAGCATTCAACACTTCTAAATGCTTTTCTGGGAGCATGTCAATAACTATGGAAAGGAATAAGCCTGGGGACACTGGGTTGAAAGATGAGCTTAAGGCAGGGTCATTAGAATCAGAGTTTCAGGGGGACAGCCTGTGCAGGACCTAGAGGAGTGGGTGTTCACAGGGGTGGGAGAGAGAAAAACAGGCCAGCCTCAATGCTCTTTCCCAGGAAGCTGGCTGCCCCAGGCCCTTGCCCCCATCCCTGGAATGTGGGACGTAGGTGGGGCAGCCCTGAGCTTGGGGCAGCTCCCAGTCTGCAAGGCTACAGAGGAGGGAACACAGAGTCCTCTCAGTTGGAAGAGATTCAGAGGACAGGGTGGAGGATTTGGGAACTGATGAAGTAAAGGAGGTTACACACCCCTTTGAGCCTTTAACAAAGCACATACCAGAGGTAGAGTGTAAAAGCGAAGTGTCATGCATCTCTTAGTAGCTCGGAAAACCTGCCCCCACGGCATGAGGTTTCACAGGATAACTGGTGGCCTCAAGTGCTTGTCCTGATGGAAGGTTCTAGGGGGGCAGTGAGGGTCACTGTGACAGAGTGGCTATTCCTGGGCAGGTGCGGGGTTCCTTTTTGACCCTAATGTTTCAGTTCTGAGTTCTGAGCACAGGCCACTTTTCCCATCAGGCTTCAGAGTCCCCACCTTGGAATGCGAAGCTGGACCTCCTCTGCTGCCTCCTATGTACCTGGTTAAGCAGAAGAGTTCCTGTAGCCACGTTTACAGTCATTCCTGGCATGTGAAGAACACTGGCTGTGTCTCACATGGGATTTGGGGCCCCGGGGAGTGATGAGCTTTGGCCCGTTCTACTGAGTCGCTTGCTTAGGACCTGGGGAGGTTCTTAGCCAGCGGTCCATCCTTTTTCAACTGCCAGGGTAAGTTAGTGATCGAGGACGACGACACAAGTCAGCTCTTACTTATGACAGGCCCCAGGTAAGCTGGCTGGCCAGCAGAGCAGGGCAAAGGCTGGCTCCTGAGTTTTCCTCTTGGATTCGCACAGCTTTTCAGTTAGTTGATAAGCTCCAGGGGGTTTTCGATAGTGTAAAATGAAGGTGTTTTTGAGAGAAATAAGAAACCATCAATCCTAAATAGCATGGCCACCCTTCATTTGGGGTGGGGGGCGTCATTAATAACTTGTCTTGATACTGTGACAAAATGCTCTATCCAAAGCAACCGAAGGGAGAAAGGGTTTCTTCTGGCTCCTAGTTAGAAGGTGCCGTAGATCACCGCAGAGAAGGCATGAACATCACCGCAGAGAAGGCATGGCAGCAGGCTGGTCACGTGAGTGCTGATCCTCGGCTCACTCTCTGCTTTTCGTCTGGTCCAGGACTCCAGTCAGTGAGGAGGGTGTTGCCCACGGTTAGGGTGGGTCTTCTTGGTTCAGTTAACTCTATCTAGAACCTTCTTCACAGACAGACTTGTCCAGAGGCATATTTCTGGGTGATTCTGGCTCCTATCAGGTTGATAGTGGAGGTTATCCAACACAGGGGTGGTTGGTTTGGCGTTATTCTTAGTTTGTTTTTCCTTCACTGCATTTTGAATCATAGTCTTAGAAGGTAGTTTGGCCAAATCGTTGTTTACTCTACCTTGTTTAGCACTAATTTTTTGTGCCTCTGCACTGAACTTAAGTAAATAGAATACCCAAGAGAAAAGCCAGTGGAGGTGATGACCTCCACAATTTAGCAACGAGTCTCTTTCTCTTGGATATATACATATATATATATATATATATATATATATATATATATATCCAAGTATGTACATATATATGTGCATATATACATATGGCAGGCTGGAGACCGCTGGCTACAGCCACAGTGGACATGATGTGGTCCAAATGCCTGCCAGCTGTCCAGTCCTGATGTCTATCCTGTTGGCTTTCTAGGTAGTTTCTGCTCAGCAACTATTCTTCTGTCATTCTCCAGTCTGAGCTGAGGTGCCATGTCTCAAATTCCTAGAGAAAATGTCTTCATAGAGGAGTTTTCCAGAAATGTCCTGGGAGACAAAGTTGCAGTGAAACCCAGCGCCTGCTACTGGTTCGGTGTGGGTCTCTTGAGAAATCAGTGGACAGGGTAGTGGACAGGGGTTGACATGGTTTTCTGTGGGTTCCCATATCCTGCACTCATGCAGTGTAGTGGGTAATCACTTCTGCACCTTTGGGAAGATGCTTCACATGTCTTGTTATGGAGAAGCTGATGGAGATTCTACATCCTGTGGGTCTGGACTGATGAGAAGTTAATAAATGGCTTCCAGTCCATCCAGATGGAAATCTCAAATTCTTGAGAATCACCCTGTCTTTCTACCAATTACCAGTAACGAGCCCTTCCAGTCAGTTCCCTAGGCACATGGCCTCCCCGGGAATACGCCTGGTAGTGAGGCATTCAGTAGCCTCAGGATACCCTACTCACCTCTGAAGGGCCTTGTCATCTGCTTTGTCCTAACTAGATCGAGCATCTACTTTTGGCTTGTGCAGAGAAACCCAGAGGAGGAGATTTTGTCCCACATGGTGGCATTTCAATATGACTCCTGCTCATTCTTCTGAAGGCTAAACTTCTGTAGCCATCCCTTTACCCAGTGCATGCATGCCTTCTAGATCCTCCCCTCTGCCAGGTACCCTTCAAGGGGATAAGCCAGTGTGGCAATGGCCCTACCTCAATGTTGTATGGCTACCTACGTGAGATTAAGGGACATACTCCTTGTCCCCTGACTCTGCCAATACATCAAAATTACATTGGGGTTTGGGATAACTGCTGCCCTGATGGGGTTGTATTCTGAGATTGTTGTCAACTGAAACTCTTCCCATGCAGAAGATCTAGTTCACCGTATAATTTTATCATACTGCCCTCAAGTGCCTATATGTGAATGGTGGGTACATTACACCTCTCCTATCCATGCATTTAGCCTGTTTTATTCATCCTGGATCCATGTTCTGTCTTCAGTTTATTAACCCTGCTTCTTTCAAGTAATCCTATTGGACAGATGTGTTTTATTGCATGCACAGAGAAAATTGGATAGGAGAAAGCTGCCGGGCACAGCTGCCGGGCACATCACAGACCCCGTTCCGGGTGGACCAGCCCCCCACACCTGCTTTGCTGGCTCAACAGGCTTCAGCTAGCTCTTCTTCTGGCCCTACGCATCTTTCCTCTCCTGAGCACCGGGCCAGCAGTTCGCCCAGTCTGTACTTGCCTCCCCACACCATGTGTTTCTGGCTTTCCCCACGGTAATCAGCCTCCGACCCCATCAGAAAACCACAGAGGAAATGAAGTTGGTCTGGCTCGACTTTCTCCTGCTGAACCCTGTCGACACCTGACAGCCCACAGCTCCCTGCTCACAGAACACATAAATCCAGGGTTTAATAATCTATCCTCGGATTTCACCAGGCTCCAACAATCACCAGTCTGTCATGTCAGCAAACAGCCTTGTCCTTCTCGGTGATAAATCAGGGTGAAATTAGCATTTCACACACACACCCTGACTCTCTGCCACAATTCTTCAAACAAAACGCCTGGCGTCTCCGCACTGCTGGAGGTGGGCGCGCAGAGGTTCGAGATCACAGCTGCTCCCTACAGCTGGCTCACCTGGCTGTCACCTCTGCAGTCTGCTTCTTCCAACTGGGGCCTGGAGACACCAGCCCTGCCTCCCAGCCCCCCCCCCCCGGGAGGGGGGGGGGAGGAATAACTGTTTCTGCGGCTGCCTCACAGTCCGCATGGCTGTCAGTGCTTCTGGATGCAGGATGTAGTTCTGAGGGTGGGATTCCTGCCTCAGCATGGAGCGGGGCAGTATACTCAGCAGAAGGCCTCAGTTGGCCCCTCCCACCGTCTGGCCAGGCCTGGGATCTCCAGCCTACTTTGAGAAGCTAGTCTACCGGGAAGGCATAGGTGCACTCGGTGGTTTCGGACATTCGTTAGGGAATATCAAAACCTTGGTGGTTTTGAAAGAGGAGGGTTTGAGTTGTTGGCAAGTTTGCCATCTAGGCAAGTGCAAGGTCGGAGCCTGCTGGGGTGAAGGCCTCTCTTCCCTTCCTAGGCATTGTGATGAAGACAGTCACTGATGACTGTAGAAATCCCCTAATCACCTGAGCCTTGGTGACCTCTAGGCTGTGAGCCACCTTCAGAGGAGCAGGTGATCCTCCAGCCTTGAATTGGAAAGTGTTCCACACCAGGGAGGGGACATTCTTTGGCATGTGTGGGTTTCTGGCTCCCTCTAGTGTCAACTTTAGGTACCTGCTCTTTATCACCATTTCCACAGAGATGGTCCACGTCTTGTGGGGTGGATGGATAGATGAACGTGGGGCCAGGGACCTCCACGCTGTAACAGAGAAGGCTGTCCTCAGTAGAACCCCATGTGATCTGAGTCCAGCTCTGCCTCCCTCATGACACTCAGGTTCTGAGCAATAGTTGGGCTGTGGTCAAAGCCTCGTTTTCAGAATCCTACAAAGAGATCAGTTCCTTTAGAACTCACTAGAAGGATTTCTGTGGGTCAAGACCATTCTGTTGCTTTTTCCCCCTTGGGTATGATAAGTAGAAGAGTCTGGCCAAGACCTGCCAGACTGTGTCACTTTCAACACGTCTCAGTGATGTGGGGATTAAACAGTATCCAAAGCACTATCACCCAGCAAGCATTTAATGAGGAGAGGTTTTGGTGTTGCACTACTGAAGTCACATGTGGGAGATCATGCCCTTCTTCTTTGTTTATGAGGATGGGCTTTCCCTATGTCGGGCTTATGGTTCCCTCCCCTCCCCCACCAATGGCACCTTCCTGCATCACCAGGCAGTGCATCCTTATCATTCCCAGTCCCAGAATAGCCTATGGGCTGTAGGATAGCGGAGACATGACATGTTCTCACCTTCGGGAAGGAGCATCCTTTGACTCAAGCTCCTTGGTCCATGCAATATATCCAGGTACCCTGGACGCCAGTCAGCCAAAAGGCGTGTGATCTCACTGTCATGACAGCTGGAGGGAAGGGAAGAAGTTTCTCTTTGCTGAGTTGAGAAACCAAGGTAGACAGCAGTTACAGCTTATAGATCCTCCCCACTCATCCCGGAGAGGCCCAACCACATAGGATGATATTCATTTACGTGCATCACTTTCCGTAATATGTGGCTTCCCACCTCTCCCAGGTCCTGCTGGTGATCAGCTGACAGATCAGCAGATAAACATGGATGGGCTCCTTGCCCTTGGCCAATGGCTCTGTCACCCTTATGGGAAAGATAATTAAAACAAAAACAACAACAAAACCCAGGGTGTCTGCCTTCCTCTCGTCTCTAATTGTGTGGTCTGCCCCAAATAGGAAATTTTGTTTGTGTCTCCAGAGAGACCATGAGCAGAACTCTGAAGACATCTCAGACCAAACGTGTGGCGAGAGAGACGGGAAGGAAAAATGAGGAAATCTAGGGAGGCTCCATAGGAGAGGTGGTCTTTCAAGCAGACTTAAAATGGTGTGTAGAAATGTCAGCTCTGCCTGCAATGGAGAAAACCTGGGTTGAGGTGTGAGCTGAGTGAGGCCATGTCATCTAGCATTAGGGGCCACACCAGGCATGCCAGGCTTTTATCAGAGTGTACACAGTTCTAGCGGCATGCACAGCTGATTGACAGGCTGCAGGTGAAATTATAGTTCTGCTCCTATGCTCTAGACCAGCTAGCTGCCTCTCTGCCTTGGTGAGCATCAGATAGCGCCCAAGCCCTTTCTCAGCTCCATGCACCTTCTAGATACTATCTGATGCCTTGGAGGTAAACCTCCATCAGGATCCACAAAGACAGACCTAACAGCCTTGAGTTCTCCACCTGACTACATATAAAATTACCCAGTGTTAGAATTGCATGTGTTTACATGTGAGATGTCCCACACAGACATGTGTGTGCACACTCAGTCCCCAGCAGGTGGCGTTGTTCTCAGAGGTTGTGGAACTTTTGGTAGATGGAGCCTACCTGGAGGAAGTAGGTCATCGGGGAACAGGCTTTAAGTTTTATATACCCACCAACTTCCCGTTTGCTCTCTCTTTGTACCCATCCAGATGTGAGCAAGTAGCCACCAACTCCTACCCCGGTGCTTTCCCGCCATGACACACTGTGTCCCCAAACTATGAGCCAAGATTAAATCTTTTCTTCACCAGGTATTTGGTCACAGTGACGAGAAAAGTAATTAATACAGCTGGAGAAGGGCGTCGTACCCACACAACATCCCAGTCCACCTTCATCAGCATCAGGGGCCAGACCTAAGTGGATTTAAGTTTCCTAGTAGTTCCTCTGTGCAGCGAAGTTTGAGACTAGTGATATGTCTGACCTAAGAGGGGCACATCAGCTCTGCCTTTGCCACAGACCGTGTGGCCTTAGCCACATTAGTGTTGTGTTTTGTTTATAAACTTTACAACAGGAGTGATTCTATTACATGAATTGTACACTGCCTGCCGTGCCTTAAGTGCTCCGTAAATGGTTGCCACCCCTCCCCCTCCCCCAGACACGAGCACATCAGTTAAAATGCTGTCAGGCTGTGGGCAGTGAGCAACGGATAAATATGTATTGTGTGTTTTGTAGGCTTCCTGCTGCTTGTGGATCATGTTTTATTCATGCACGTTGAATGCAGAAGGCTCCCTAAGAGGGGAGAATTTTCAGCCGGAGACTTTCAAGACAAGGGACTATATTTATATAAATCGAGGGCAAGAAAGGCAAGTGTGAGATGAAGAGAGCAATGTTCTGACCAAGGGTTTTCACATGCAACTTGGAAGTGGAGCCTGTTGGTATTTGACAAGTTGGGAGCGCACGCTTTTCTAGTCTGGTGCTGCCCTCTAGTGGGAGGAGTCACAGCCAGCCTGAATTTCCTCATCCCATCAGAGTAGGGGACCAGGCAGTGTTAATTGGAAGGCCGCCCAGCTACAGAAACACCTACTCAGGGGAGCCAGCCTTGTGGGACATCCTCCTCAGCCTCTTCAGCCCTGATACAGTTCTAGGTCACATCTGTCCTGTTGTCTTTACCTGCCACTGTGTCTAATGATCCCCGCTCTACAACGTGGATATCTTATTCCCAGATGTGGCCTTGAGATCATTATTGGTCATGTAGAAATTGAGGCGTGAGCCAAAGGGGTTGGGTCTGACTGATTGCACAGCTGTCTTTCTATGCCATCACGTTAGCTCTTTGAAGGACTAGTTCCTAGAATCAAAGATCAAATCCACCTCCACCGTGTGGACACTGACGTCCTTGGAGCTGCTAACTCCCGTCTCTGAGTTTCTATTTTCTCATCACAACCCTTGGTCATGCTCCTCCGAATTGTTCTCTGATCACAGCTTTATCAGATGGAAATCTGGGGAAGTGGTGGCTCCAGAAGGGTAAGAGTGACTCTGCCTTCAGGGCGCATCTCTCTCCTCCAACTACATAAACCAGAGGAGAGATGGACCACTTTCTCACCCATACCTACCAGCCTAGAAGATGCCATAGAAGAGAAACCTTCACTTTCTGAGAACAATCTCCATATCTCTCCCAAGAAAACCTCCACTTTCCCTAAAAGACCCGGTTTTTTGTCAAGCACAGAGCTCTCAGCTCTGCCCTTCCCCACCCTGTGATGTCCCAGATATTGCTAAGAAGTCAAGGCTGTCACATGAGACCTCTGTCCTCTGATGCCCTCCTGGGCCTGGGCATTAGGTCCTCCCCCACCCCTTTCTCAAGGGCAGCCAGGAGTGCCTGCTGTGTGCATTTCCCTTTGATTAGTTATCTCAGCTGCTATTACACTCCAAAATTCTGTTCCTCAGAAGCGTCTTTAGGGACAGGAGAAGTGATTCCAGGTTGAGGTGTTGGCCTTGCAAGTATGAGGGACCTGAGTTCAGAACTCCAGAACCATGTAAAGCCAGATTCCAGTGATCCTAAGGTGAGAAGGGAGCTCCTCCAGAAGCTGGGGCCCTCCTCTCCTGGATTACACAGTGAGGACTAAGAGACCTTATGGTAAACAAGGTGGACAGTGACATGAACACCCAAGGCTGTCCTCTCCCTCTGTGTTTGCACTGAGGCAGGTGTGTGGTTGCACACATGCACACACATACACACAAATGCACGTGCACGTAAAAAAAAAGTTTAAAAAAGAAATAGTCTTTAGAAACTTTCCTCGTTTATCCCTGGGATTCCAGTCATTAGGCAAGCTATGGGAGTCTCCTCTAATTACTCTAAAAAATGAACCTTACACACAGGAATAGACTGGCGGGGCTTGCTTAGCTAAATGTGCCTCAGTGTTTCTCTCTGGGTGACAGGGATGCTGATGTATGCCATCTTGACAATCATGATAAAAAAAAAATGTATCAAGCATTTAACTGTATGCAAAGGACTATGAAAGGCCTTTGATACTCATTAACCACTCAAACCTCCAAAGCAGCCCGGCAAGGCAGGGGCTTTTGTTATAGCCACTGGAAGATGAGTGTATGGAGGCCAGAGCTTTCCCAAGGCTGTACAGCTGATGGATCCAGTTCCTGGCCACCCAGCTCCAGGGTCAGTGTTCTGGAATACAGTGGTAGGCTTGCCTCCTCTGTCATTGATCTAGCCTCAGATGAGCATGGATTTGAAGAAAGGAGGGTATTGCTACAAAAGAAATAGGTCACAAATATATTAATGCATAAAATGAACTAGGAAAATGGTGCTGTCTCTCCAGTCCTGGATTTCCCATTTTCTCTAAAATAAGCAGCTCTTACCTAAGTGATCAAAGGAAGTAAAACTCCTAAAGCAGGGACAGGATATTCTGGTGCTAGGAACACCAGCCAGAGAATAAGCGTGATGGGCAGTTCCAGAGACCGTGTGCGAGAACTGATTTAAAGATCGTGCATCCCACACTTGCTACTCCGAGACTCTTTGGACATACGGTTGTCGTCAGTCCATTTCACAGGGAAGGAAACTGAGGCACAGGCACACTGGCACCCTGCTCTCAGACACACTGATACCAGAGCTGGCCCCTCTGCAGGTAGCACCTGGGTCCTGTCCCACAAAGGGAAACTGGCTCGGAATCACTGGCTGCAAAGGGATCGGAGGTATTAGGGAAAGGGCCTGGCTTTGCAGGAGGCTGTCTTGGTATTGCTTTCAATCCGTGAAGAGCTGATGCCCCAAATCACAGGGGCCAGCGGTACCCTCAGGCTGGCCTACACCCTTCACTCCCGAATGAGAACCAAGTCCCGTGTCACGTTGACACAGAGAAAGATAAGGGCTGGAAGGGAAGCTCACCATTTTCTTCACAGTGACGCCAGCTCTGCCCTGTGCAGCCCACCCTGCAATGCCTCCAGATGGTGGCCTTGGTGAGCAGATATTCGTAAGGGACATCTACATGCACAGCCAAATGAAAGGTTCAAATGTGGCCACACTGTCTTTCCTTCCCCTGTTCCTATAGACAGAGCCAAGCTCTAGGCATCAGTGGAAGCCAGCCGATCTTGTGCATCTGTGCCAGGGTCACACCAGGCTGACATCGGTAGTGGCATTCCTCACTAGAGCCCCCCAAAATTGATCTTGTTAGCATGCTTCTTTCAGATGGAAGCCCCAGCCTGGCAAGCCTGAGGGATGTACCAGGCCTTTTAGCAGCTGAGTGATCCTGGGACCCACACAGCCTGCTCTATAACCTACCAAGGCTCATGCCAGCTACTTGTGAAGGGACTGGGAGAGCCTTCCTGCTGTGTTGGTACAGGTCCAGTTAGCCTGAGATCCTTGCAAATGGTGTCTGCATTTAAACGGCTTCCTTTTCCAGCAAAGTGTGGAGATTGATTTGGGCTCAGTCTTCCTGATCCTTGTGAGCCCCCTGCAGACCTGGTTCTGCAGAGGGTTATGCTGGTTAAGCTGACGCCTGGAAGTCACAAGTGAGGGGGCAAAGTCGCTGAGATTCTGTGCACTACATATCTCCTTGGGTAAATCTGCAGTGAGGACAGCTGACTGCATTGTTCAAAGAACCATGAGATCATAGGCAGAAATCACATGGTCCTTAGCATCCCACAGAAGCCCTCAACAAATAGAGGCATTTGTGTGTGTGTGTGTGTGTGTGTGTGTGTGTGTGTGTGTGTGTGTTACTCAGAATCACGTGTGCACAGTCATTTTTCTCCAACACAAAACACAGATATCCAGCTTAACACATTGTAATAAAGCCTCATATAACCTGTAAACAAACTGTAGAATCGACACTGTGTAATTACCTCCTTTCATAGCCCCCCCCACCTCCTTATTAATCATATGGCTAATAATAGTAGATAGGAGCTAGAGAGATGGATCCATGGGTAAAGTACTTGCCATGGAACCATGAGGATCTCACAAGCACACACAGCACTGGCGTTATAATACCAGTGCTCCTAGGACAAGATGGAAGGAGGAAACAGGAGCATCCTGGATGCTCATAGGCCAGCCATCCTGGTATCCACAATGAAAAACAACAAGAAGACCCTGTTTCAAACAAGGGGGAAGATGATGACCAATACCCAAGGTTCTCATCTGAACTCCATACACAGGCCATGGCTCACACACTCAAGCCTTCATGTACACACACACACACACACACACACACACACACACACACACACACACACACACAGCCACTTTGTACACACAAAGAAGTAATAATGGTAATAATAATTCACCTTCTTTCCTTCCTAGCTTCAGTTCTAACTTCTGTAAGGTTTATTTCCCTGGTCTCCAGCAAAGCCTGTCTCTCTTGTTATAACTCTCGAGTTTCATTTTGCCACCTTGGATCTGGACACACAGACTTAGACTCACCTGTCCTTTTTAAGATCCGTCCATAACTTCTGTGGCTTATTGGAAGTGGCCATCCCGTAAGCCACCCACAGACATTCCAGAATGTAGAGACTGCAGGTTATCTGAGTGGACATTGTATTTTTCAGGTCAGGGGTCTTACAGGGGGCCAGTATGAGCATTATTGGGTGTGTCTCCCAGTACACGTGTGCAATGTGCATGCCTTTTTATGGTATACTTCCTGAGAGTGAGAACTATCCGTCAAAAGGCTGATTTATCTTCATCTGTTTTTAGATACTGGCCAAGTTTGGCCACGGTGATCGGTTTGCATTCCTCTCATGTGCCACAGAAAGAGTGACTTCACTAACTGTTGTCATATGGTACTTCCGGAGATTTCAAATCTGTCATGGGTCATGTGGAGCTAAAATCAAGATGGCCAGGCTGAAATCCTTTCTAGAGGGGCAAGCTATTTTTGTTGTCTTGTTGATTTCTGGAGGGTGCTCGTGTTCTTGACTAATGACACTCTCACCCCTTCAAGGCCAGTGTGAGAGGTCAAGTCTTTTGCCATCTCTCTGGTCCGTCATGGCAGCTCCTACCCTGACTCTTCTGTACCCACCACATCGGAAGGATCTTTACAGTTACCTTCAGGCACATGGATATATGTGTATCATACTACATACATAATAGCATATAGTAGTACGTAATATATCATAATCTAGTATCTGGTGTTATTTTAAGATTTCCTTGCTGGGTGGTGGTGGCACACTCCTTTAATCCCAGCACTCTGGAGGCAGGGGCAGGTAATTCTCTGAGTTTGAGGCAAGCCTGGTCTACATAGTGAGTTCCAGGACAGCCAGGGCACACGGGGAATCCCTGTCTCAAAATAAATAAATAAATAAATAAAACAAATAGGAAGGAAGGAAGGAAGGAAGGAAGGAAGGAAGGAAGGAAGGAAGGAAGGAAGGAAGGGAAAGGAAGGAAGAGAGAGAGAGAGAGAGAGAGAGAGAGAGAGAGAGAGAGAGAGAGAGAGAAAGGAAGAGAGAAAGAAGAAAAGAAAAAAGGTTGCCTGACTAGGGCTGGAGAGTTCTTAGCAGTTAACATCTCTCACAAGCATGATGCCAGAGTTCTAATCCCCACCACTATGTACAAGCCAGATGGGCATGCAGCCCACCTATGGTCTCAGCACTCGGTGGGCAGAGATAGGGACTCCTTGTACCCCAGTGGCCAACTAGACGACTGAATCATCGAACTCTAGGTTCAAGGAGAGACCCATCTCTGTAAAGTGGAGAACATTCAAGAAAGACACCCAACCAACATCAAACTCTGGCATCCACAAGCATATGGACACATATGCATGTGTACTGCAAATACATTACACACACACACACACACACACACACACACACACACACACACACACACAACTTTAGTTCCATCCATTTTCTACCATAATTCCCTTGAGCGTGAGGGTTGTGGACATGTTTTGGGAGCTTTTATTTTGGCTACCAAACTAGTAATATAGAATTTGCCTGTGAGACTACTTGCCCTATCTGCAGTTACACATTCTTATCTTGTACTGCTACTAAAAGAGCATGGTGAGTAGGTTGGCTTGTTGCCTCTCATCTTCCAGAATACAAACCTCACAAGGACCAAGATGTTTGTTGTATTCACTGCCATACCCCCAGTTCCTGGTACAGGGCCTGCCACAAGGTGCATGCCCAGTACATATTGTTGATTGACACATGGTAGTTAAAAGCCTAACGTGGCGGCCAATTTCTTGACAAAACCTTTGGCCCACTCCTCTTTCTTTCCCAGGCCCCAGGTGGCTGGTACTAATTTTGAAGAATGCATAGCATGAAAGAAGGTAGTATCACTATCAAGAGGTGTCCCTGGGCATCGTTTTCTTGAGACTTGCAATGGTCCATAATAAGGCTAGCCTGGCATGGCCAGTATGCTTTCAGCCGCTGTGCATGAATCAAGAAAATTCACATCTGTCTCCTAATCCTCCCTCATTTGTCATTTCATGTATATACACGTATGAACCCTGAGTCTGGAAGAAATAACTAGTAGTTTTGTTTGCTAAGTGGTGTATATCCAAACAACATAGTAATTGTTTGAAAATGAGAGAAAAAAAAGTTGTCTTTCAGTTATCCTGATCTCTAACAATTGCTGAGTGTCCCTTTAGGGAGGTACAGGGCTCCTCTGAGCCAAGAATTCGTTCAGACCCTGCTACCTTCAGTTCCTCCCCGTAACTGATTTCCATGGGTGCTTTCCTTCTCGGCAGCTACAGAAAACTCAGTTCTCAAAAACGGGATGTCATACACACAGAGAGACACAGACACACACACATACACACATAGACACACACACATACACAGATAGACACACAGAGAGACTCATACACACACAGACACACACACTTAGCAATTTTTAAAAAGAGGACATGAATGTGAAAGAAATCAAGGAAGGGTGTATGGTGGGAGGGTTAGGAGGGAGCAAAGGGAAGAGGGAAATGATGTAACTATACTGTAATTTCAAAAAGGAAAGAAAAATAAATCTTTGATGCTGAAAACAAAAAGAAACAGTTGAAAATCATAGGAAAGAGACGTGTGGGCCGGTGCTGAAGCCATAGATCTGGGAAGTTGGCTCAGCAGTCAAGAGCACTCCTGCTCTTGAAGAGGACCTGAGTTTGGGTCCAAACATGCAGGATGGCTGGTGACTCACTTCCACTTGTAACTGCAGTTCCAGGTTATCTGATGCCCTCTTCTGACCTACTTTGGCACTTGCATGCATGTGATACACTTAGGCACAGACACATACACATAAAATAATAAATGAAACTGCTTTCCAAAAGTTATTCTATAGTATCCTCTGAGTTCGGGGGGGTGGGGGGGGGAGGGGGCGGGGCTCATGGTCCCTCAGCACCCAGTTTGTCAACTGCAGATGTCCACTAATTTAAGGAGGTCACAGCTTCGCCACCAGCATCCTTCATTCCCTCCTGATGACCTCTTCCTCTTTCCGGGCATATCACCACTAGAAAGCAAGGGTCGCATCCACCGCCCTTGGCAACACCAGAGGAGCAAGTGAGCTCTTGTGAGGATAGAAAATAGTAGATCTGGGGTTTCAACCCAGGCTAACCAGTCCTCACCCCTCACCTGGGCGGTTCGCTAACTAGATGGGGAGCCCTGGCTTCTGGTCCTTTGCTTGTGATCTGTGGGTTGCATGCTGCAGACAAAGGACGGAGCGTTTGAGAGCGCATCTATGCACACACTTCCTCTTTCAATCATTGAAGAGATTGCAGGGGACTGGGGTTGTGAAGTGGTTGGGTTAGACAGGGTCAGAGACAGAGGCCACTCTGCCTTGGTGGTTTCCTGGCTTCCTTTCTCAGGCTCTTCGACAGCATGCCCTTCCTGTGGTGTATAGACACCAGAGAGACAGCAGAGGGCACTCGTGAGCCACAAATGTAAAAGACCAGCAAAACCATTCCCCTCTGGACCAGGACCACCTGTTCCTCTCAGGGATGCTACAGAGCCAGGTATCATTTTGAGGTAGTTTTGCCAAATTAAAACACATACACACACACACACACACACACACACACACACGCACGCACGCACGCACGCACGCACACACACACACACACACACACACACACACACCATGATGAAAGGAGAGCCGGGGGAAACAAATTCACAAGTAACTTTCTGTGAGACCCTTGTGCCTAATGCCTTCAGCTTTCCCTAAGGATCCAGAGTCCTGCTCCATCTGAGACCTCATGCCTCCTGATGTGAGAGGACCCTTCCCACTTCATGTTATTGGGCTGTCCATAGAAAATTTTTCAAAACCAGCTTGCTGTTTACTTACTGTGATATCTCTCTGAGGAGGAGTCACTTGGTTCCCAGAGAGGCTAGGGAGGTACCACAGTGGTAGAGTACTAGCCTATCATTCACCAGCCCTGGAGTCCATCCCTGTACCTCTCTTTCTCTCTCTGCCACTGCCTGCCCCACCCCCCTCACACACACACACACACCATTCTTTGTTAGGCTATCATAATCTATCTGCAATGTGACAAAGCGGACTGGCGTGCTGGTTCTGTAGACACTGTTCCTTTCCAAAGTTAACATGTTTCCCTTTTAAAACTTGCCCTTAAATATGAATAGCTGTGAGATCTGGGGTCTGTTGCTGTCCTTCGGGTATTTTGAAACAGATTAATTTCTTTCTAGCAGTCCATTCTTGTGATACAAAACATTATTTTTCATTGTGTCTGTCTGACTGTCTACAGGGCCAAAATCAAGTGATTGCTCTGGGGCTCTGGGATCCTATTTGTAAAGACCTAATTTCCATTGCCAAATACTTAGAAACATTTGAACTTGGGTCTATAGCTTCTGGAGTTTTCTTTGAGGCCCCTCCTGTAAGTCAGTGAGCTCCATGACGACCAGGGTCCTTAACTGTCTGAAGTTTGGTACTGAGTCTCAAAGCCTGAGGTTAGTGCTTGGCTCCTGGAAGGAGCTTTGTGAGCATGCTAGCCAGTTTGCATCGATATGACGAAGTGCCTGGGGAAACAACTTGGTGGACAAAGGATTTATTTGGCTCGTGTTTTTCAGAGGTCTTGGTCCACGGTCTTTGGTTCTATTGATTTTAAGCCTGTGTTGTAGCAGACTGCCATGGCGGAAGGGCGTGGCAAGGCAGAGCTGCTGGCTTCACGGTGAGCCGGAAGCTGAGTGGCTAATGAGAATGGTAGAGGATAAAATGAACCTATACAAGGCACACTCCCCAGTGAACTGCGTACTCTGAGCCCCACCTCTGAGGGAGCCAATCAGTAGACAGATGTGTCCTCCTGCGTGTGAGCTTGGGTTCCCATCGTGACACTGATTCCCAGGTAGGCCTGCCGGGACCCACTGTTCCAGACCATCTACTTGGGCATGAGTTCCTGGCTGTCCCCATCTGAGAACTGCCTCTGTCGTGAGGGACTGCCACTTTCCTCTTTATCCACGTGGCTGGGGGTGGTCAGTGCTCAGAATATGTCTCTGAGATTGAAACTGAATTAAGCAGTTATAGCCTTTGAGTTTTAGTTTAGGGACATGGTCTGTGCTTTTCCAAAAAGCGAGCCAAAAGTTTTGTGTAAAGCTTGTGTACTACAGTCTCCAGGTAACTAAATACACAGCCAAGGCCTGCCATCATCTCAGGTCCACAGACAGGCTTGAGTCCGGAACAACCGTGGACCGTGATTCCACAGTGGGGGGTGGCAAAACTGAAGTTATCCAATGTCTAGTCACTTGTTCTCGATGCATACTCTTGCGTGGGTTTTCATATTTATTGTGTTTAGAGATTATAAATATTTGGCTGCATTTGAAAATCATTTGTGGATTGGATTTTTCTCACTTCCCAAGAATTCTTGAGTTTGAATGAGTACCTAGAATCTTAGTAAAAAAAAAAAAAAGAAAGAAAGACCAGATGGAAGGAGGGGGTATAGCTAAAATGAATGTAAAAACAGAGTTGTAAAAATCCTTTCAAAATTCTTTTTGTGGTGAATATGTGTGTGTGTGTGTGTGTGTGTGTGTGTGTGTGTGTGTGTGTGTGTGTGTGTGTGTTGAGTGTGTGTGCAAGGGGGTTGGGGGTTCATGTATATGTGCAGGTGTCTGTGCACATGTATATATGTGCATGTGGAGGCTAGAGGGTGGCATCAGGGGACATCATCTTCCCTGGTTGCTCTACATCTTTTCTGAGGCGCCGTGTCTCACTGAAGCTCGATCTCACCCACTAAGCTGGGTTGGGTGACTAATGAGCTGCGGGGATCTTTACGTCCCGACCTTCCGATATTGGGATTACTGGCTGGCTGCCACGGTTGGCGTATACATTAGTCCTAAGGATCCAAATGTGGGTCCTTATATTTATGCTGGGGCGCTCTGCCCACTGAGCCATCTCCCCAGCACCCCTCCCCTTCAGATTTCTTAATGGTAGGAAAACTACTTACTGCCAGATTTGGATCATTTTAGTATTTCTGATTGATGTGGCTCAAAGTCCTCTAAAGGTAAGAGAGATTGGGCCTATGAGTACCTTGTTAGAGCCACCTCTGGAATTCCTGGAGAGGAGCTGGAGAGATGGCTCAGTGGTTAGCAACGCTCGCTTCTCTTGCAGAGGGTCCAGGTGTGTTCCCAGCATGTACATCAATCAGTTGGCTCACAGCCACCTCTAACTCCAGCTCCAGGGGATATAATGTCCTCCTCCACACCTCTGAGGCCACAGCACTCACATGAATATATCCACACGTATACACATGATTTAAAACAACAATAAAATCTAAAACAGAATCCTGTGGAATTCCAGCATGATATGCAGTATTCTCCTGGCATTCTCAAAGATGAAAAGCACTGATATCCCCTCTGTGATGTCTGGACTAGCTATTCATATTGTCATTTGTAATAACCAGGTGTCTTACCTGGCCAATGTAAGATCATCTCTTTGACCTTTGGTGATTTTGCTCCTTGAAGGGCTTTTGTGTTTTAAGCTAACTTTTTGTTTTCTTCTTGCAGGAATCCTGTTCACAATGTTGGTATTTGGACCAGCCTGTGGATTTATTCTGGGCTCTTTCTGTACCAAAATCTATGTGGATGCTGTCTTCATCGACACAAGTAAGGACCAGATCGTTATTGCTAAGTACCGCACAAACATTCCCACTCTCGTGAAGGAGTAGTTAGCCTTGGGTTCTAAGACTCCATAAACACTAAGCAATATTCTTGTGCTGCTCATCTTTCTGTGACTGTGACAAACATGCCTGAGACAGTCAAGTGAAAATGAAGAAGGGCTTGTGGAGTCCATGTTTGGTTGGCATATTGTTTGGGGGCTTCTGGGTAAGATACCACTTGATGATGGAGAGCATAAAGTGGGGCAGATTTTTACTCCAAGGTGGCTGTGATAGGAAGAGAGAGGAAGAAGCCAGGGTTCCCATATCCTCTTCAAAGGCATGCCACACAATATAACTTTTACCACAAGGCCCCATCTTCCAAAGGTGTATACACACACTACACACACATATACATATACACACTACACACACACACTATACACACATACTACAAACACACTATACACACACTACACACACACACACACACTACATACACATATACATATACACACTATACACACACACTACACACACACACAGACAGGCATACCCACATACTACACAGACATGTGCAAAATATAAATAAAAATAAAACTATCTTAAGCAAAAATTGCTGTGTTCTTAATAGAAAGAGGGCATATGTTTCTCAGATGCCCTGGGCTTCCCACCTGTGATTCTGAAATGAAATTGGGTGACTGTCGGGGTAAATGATATTGTTCTTTTTAGTTACTGGTCTCATTGCTGAGACCAAGTACCTCACGTGATGATTAATCTTGGTTGTGAACTTAACACACCTGGGAAGAAGGAACCTCCACTGAGAAATTGCCTCCACCAAATTGGAGGTGTGTCCATGGGACGCTTTCTTGATGGCTACCTGATCTAGGAGGGCTCTGCCCACTGTGGGCAGTTCCATCCCTAGGTAGGTTGGCCTGGGTCCTGTAAGAAAGGTTACTGGGTGTGGGCCTGGGCGCGAGCAGATAGCAGCATTCTTCCATGCCATCTGCTTCCAGGTTCCTACCTTGAGTTTCTGGCCTGACTTCTCTCAGTGATGGACGGTCACCAAATGTAAGAGGAAAAAAATAAATAACTGTTTCATCTCAGCAACAGAAAGGCAAAGTAGAACACTTGACAAGAAGCATCTTGGGAGAGGAAAACTTTAGTTTGATTTATAACTGAGAAGTCCACTGTGGTCGGGAAGACATGGCAGCGGGGAGTGGGAGGCTGCTGACCACATTGCAGCTGTAGTTGGGAAGCGGAGAGCAGTGAGCCATCATGCTTAGCTTTGGGTGGTTTTCTGCCCTCTTGGTAGGGGGGCTTTTTTTTTTAATTGAAGACTTCATGCATCTGTATAACATCTGTATGAATCAAATCCACCCCCTGTTCTCTCTCTCCCTCTAGCTCCTCCCACATCCACCACTTCCCCCTCCCTTCCTCACATGCACACTCTCTCTCCCTTCTGACTCACTGAGTCCATCTAATGCTGTTGTATGTGTGTGAGTGTAGGACCACCTGCTAGAGCATGGGTAACCTTGCAGGGGCCACACACCCGACGAAAACTACTCCTTCTCCCAAGCCTCCATTGGTTGCCAGTAGCTTCTCAGCTAAGAGCAGAACATCATGTGGTTTTGTCTGCCTTGATCTTGTGCATGTGTTGTGTATGTAGCCTTGGCCATTGAGATCATGTGTACAACAGCCTTGTCATGTCCATCAAATTACGTTTCACGCCTTGAGATCTTCCCAGAGCCCCTTTCTGGTTTTCAGACTTCTATGGGTACTCTAGTTTAAACACACATAATCTAAGCTTTCAAATCTAGAACCTACAAAGGAGAAAGAACATAGCATTTGTCTTATTGGGCTTGAGTTACCTTACTCACGATGATTATTTCCAGATCTGTCCATTTGCTGTGTTTTGTTATCCTTTACAGCTGAATAAGCCTGAAAATGGATCTCATTTTCTTCAGCCAACCTCTAAAGGTTCTTGAGGGCTGTTGCTCCCTGCTACCACTAGAGGGAAGAAAAGCATCACAAATTCATCCTTTTCAATTCATGCCAGAACCCCAACCATGGGAATGCTGCTGTTACCCACCATGGGTGGATTGTCCCACCTCAGTTAACCCAGTCTAGATAACCCCTCACAGGCATTCCCAAAGGCTGGTCTTCCAGGTACATCCCATCAAGTTAGCAGTGGCCATTGACCATCGTGACTGTTGTGGTGACAAATAGTCCTCAAATTTAAGTGACTGGATGTGCTAAAAATTGTGTAGATAACCTGTTCAAATCAGAGTGGGGTTGGAAAGGGTTTGCTAACCATGGTCACTCTGGGACCCAGGCCCACAAATTTTTATCCTGATTCCAGTGTTTATAGTCTCCAGGCAGGAAGCCAACAGCCTTACAAGGTATATGTTGGTCCCTAATGCCTGTGATGAGAAGTGATGCTCACTGTCCTATCCTTATTTCTCACCAAAGCAAGTCCATCGCAATGGCACCACGTGTAGAGTGACTCATGATGGACACTTCTTTTTTAATTTATTTATTTTTCTGTTATCAGCTTGATACAGTATAAATTCTTATCTTAATAGTGAAATGTTTCATTGAGGCTTGCTCAGTAATTGAGTAAAACCAAAACTTATTATAAGCCACAGTCATCCTAGGGTCCCCCCTGCTATAAAGCCTCCATGATTCTGTGGGTTGCAGTCTCATTGTTCTTTGCTTTATACCTAGAATCCACTTATGAGTGAGTACATACAATGTTTGTCCTTCTGGGTTTGGGTTACCTCACTCAGGATGATTTTTTTCTAGTTCCATCCATTTGCCTACAAATTTCATGATGTCATTGTTTTTCTCTGCTGAGTAGTACTCCATTGTGAATATGTACCACATTTTCTTAATCCATTCTTCAGTTGACGGGCATCTAGATTGTTTCCAGGTTCTGGCTATTACAAATAATGCTGCTATGAACATAGTTGAGCATGTTTCTTTGTGGTATGACTGAAAATTCCTTGGGTATATGCCCGAGTAGTATGGCTGCGTCTTAAGGTAGTTTGATTCCCAGTTTTCTGAGAAGCCACCATACTGATTTCCACAATAGTGGTACAAGTTTGCACTCCCACCAACAGTGGAGAAGTGTTCCCTTTGCTCCGCATCCTCTCCAACATAGACTGTTATTAGTGTTTTTTATCATAGCCATTCTGACAGGTATAAGGTGGTATCTCAGAGTCGTTTTGATTTGCATTTCTCTGATGATTAAGGATGTTGAGCATTTCTTTAAATGTCTTTCAGCCATTTGTGATTCTTGTTTTATGAATTCTCTGTTTAGCTCTTTAGCCCATTTTTGAATTGGATTGTTCAGTATTTTGATGTCTAGTTTCTTGAGTTCTTTATATACTGTGGAGATCAGTCCTATGTCAGATGTGGGGTTGGTGAAGATCTTTTCCCATTCGTAGGCTATCTTTTTGTCTTATTGACCATGTCCTTTGCCCTACAAAAGCTTCTCAGTTTCAAGAGGTCCCATTTATTAATTGTTGTGCTCAGTGTCTGTGCTGCTAGAGTTATATTTAGGAAGTGATCTCCGATGCCAGTGTGTTCAAGAGTACTTCCTACTTTCTCTTCTATTAAGTTTAGTGTAACTGGATTTATGTTGAGGTCTTTGATCCACTTGGGCTTGAGTTTTGTCCATGGTGACAGATATGGATCTATTTGTAATCTTTTACATATTGACATCCAGGTATGCCAGCATCATTTGTTGACGATACTTTCTTTTTTCCATTGTATAGTTTTGGCTTCTTGCTCAAAAATCAAGTGTTCACATGTGCATGAATTAATGTCAGGGTCTTCAATTCGATTCCATTGGTCCGTATGTCGGTTTTTATACCAGTACCAAGCTGTTTTTATTACTATAGCTCTATAGTAGAGCTTGAGGTCAGGGATGGTGATGCCTCCAGAGGTTGCTTTATTATACAGGATTCTTTTAGCTATCCTGGGTCTTTTGTTTTTCCATATGAAGTTGAGTATTTTTTTTTCCAAGTCTGTGAAGGAGCCACCGTATTTTGTAAACTAGTCTTGCGGGTGACATCATGTTATGTCTCCATCACTCTTTGCTAGAAAACAGCTGCCGATCACACAGGCCCACACTTAAGCAGGAGGATTCTTATACAAGAATATGAATTCTAGGTGGAGGCAGGGATTTGGGGGGTTGTCTTAGTTGGAGTTTCTGTTACTGTGAAGAGACACCATGACTGTGGCAGCTCTTATAAAGAAAGACATTTATTTGGGCCTGGCTTACAGTTCAGAGCTTTAGTCCATTATCATCATGGTGGGAAGTATGGTTGTGTGCAGGAGACATGGTGCTGGAGAGGTAGCTGAGAGTTCTACATCTGGATCTGCAGACAGCAGGAAGAGACAGTGAGCCAGTAGACCTGGCTTGAGCTTCTGAGACCTCAAAGCCCAGCCCTTAGTGACACACTTACCCCAACAAAACCACACCTACCCCAACAAAGCCACAGCTCCTAATAGTGCCACTCCCTGTGGGCCTCCGGGAGCCAATTGATTTAAACCACCACAGGGGCATTACCCCAGATCTGCCCGACCCATGTATTCACAAGTATCGCAGCCATCGTCTGAAAGAGAACACAGGATTTCTGCATAGTTCCATCAGTAATAAAGCCACATCTCCTTTCTCTCTCTGTAGGCGGAGGGTGGGAGCTATTGTAGCTGCCTCTTGAGCTGATCTGTTCTCAGGATCAATAAGAACTCTCAGTCCCCGGGTTCCCAATCCATCATCTCTTGACAGTGCTAAATTTACTAATTCACCCCAAAGAAATAATGTGGTCTTAAATCCAATCAAGTTGCTCTGTGATTCACTCCATTAATCCCACTGATATATTTACTTGTCGTTAATGATGTTACCAATTTTCAAGGAGAAAATAAAATCAGATACGGCCTTCTTTATTTATTCCTGTCAAGCACTAGGCCTGTTCAAGAAGGGATTAGATGCTCCTGTTTTCCAGGAGCCTGGCCCTTAGAAGCCCACTCCTAGAGAGCAAGGATGGACTGGTAAGGGGCACACTATATGAAAAGTCAGCTGCCATCTCATCCAGACAGAAAAGTTAGCTTCCACTGTACTAAAAGGCAGCAAAATCCAGGGCAGCAAGAGGTTTGGAGGGGAATGCTCCCATTTCAGACCTTTCACTATGTTAATGAGGAGCCTGCATCTCAGACTGAGAAGGGGAAGAACCCCACCAAACCCAAGTCTCCTGAGCCACTCGGCAGATCTTTCCCATTCATGATCCCCTCTCCCACAGACTCCATGAAAGAGCCTCCTGGCTCAGTGCCTGGAGTAACCGTGGGTAGGGTGGTATCTGGGAGCACTTAGCCTGTGTTCCCATACCCCCCCCCACTTTCCAAGGTAGACCCCTTATTGTTCTCATCATCTCTGCTTGCTCTCCTAAGCCCTGTGAGAAGTAAGGCGGCCTCCTCCACACTTCTAGGCTTGTTGGCATTGATGTCTCCCATACATACCTCAGATGGACACTATTTTTACAGTATAGGCATATTACTGTTGGCCACCTTCCTGGGCACAGGTGACAGGGAACTGTTGCTAAGGGGGATGTCTGCTTCTTCCTGGGGATCCCTGAAGGACAATGCTGATTCTGACCACTAGAGGGAAGAAGAGCATCTCTAATTCTTTCAGGGAGTCAGCCAGGGGGGGAAAAAAAAAAATCTCCTTTCCAAGCAATTTTTATTGTTTTCGATCTTGTGGCCGAACCCTATCATGTTTAGGTGCATTGGGGCTGTGTTTTGAGGCAGGAATGCTCTGTCCTTTAAGCCTCACCACCACCACCATCTTGTCCTCACCTCCTGAAATAGCTCTTCTTTAGGGCTGCTCACCGTAGATACAGGAATGTTACAGTCTACATGAATACCTGTACACATAGCCACACAGGAATCTCTGAAATCTGGCGTTGGGGAGAGGGCAGGGAAGGCAATGGCTGGCCTGGAGTTTGTGTGGAGGTGGCAAAGGCACCCATGGAAGGCCTGTGTTGTGGAACAGATGGAGGAGACATGTCCTTTCCCCTGACCTGGCAGTGGCCAAAGATGCACTGCGAGGAAAAGTGGACTACAGCGACCTGTGGGTGAGCGCAGCTGCAGGTGCAGGGGAGCAGGTTGCTTGTAAGGGAGCAGGTTGCTTGTAGGAAGGAGCCAGCAGTCTAGGAGAAGATCCCCTAGAGCAGGTGGGGGCAGACAGCTGGCCCAGAGGCTCATCTGGCCCGGCTTAGGCACGGGACTCACAGGCTGTTGCTTTTCATCTGTGTCTGATCCCATGTGGCTCTATCCGTCCTTCTTAAAGCAAATAGATTCTTCCTGTGAGTGCTGGAGGAAAATGATGAGACTTTCAGAATTTCTTTTTTATAGTATCTTGGTCAAGCTACAATTCAAAGAGAGTAGAACCTTGAAGGAAGGACTTGGTTTCGGGGTATACCCCTAATCATTGCATTGACTAGTATTGGCAGTGTGGGTTTATTATGGGGAGATTAGGAACAGCAGCTGCCATGATTAAACCATTCTGAAAGGTGCACATGTGCTGTCTCCTTCTGAACTTGGGAGTCTAGCTTCTGTTTGATGAGGTGTTTGTAGTGGACAAGATTCCAGACCCCTCGGGCAGTGTGGCACATGCATTAATGCCAGCACTTGAGAAACACAGGTAACCAGATCTCTAGGAGTTCAAGGCCAGCCTGGTCTACAGAGTAAGATACCAGACCACACTTGTACTGGCTGGCTTTGTGTGTATCAACTCGACACAAGCTAGAGTCATCAGAGGATAGTGCCTCCGTGGAGGAAATGCCTCCATGAGACCCAGCTGTAAGGCATTTTCTCATTCAGTGATCAGTAGGGGAAGGCCCAGCCCATGGTGGGTAATGCCATTCCCGGGCAGGTGGTCCTGGGTTCTATAAGAAGGTAGGCTGAGCAAGCCATGGGACAGAAGCCAGTAAGCAGCTCCCCTCCATGGCCTCTGCATCAGCTCCTGCCTCCGGGATCCTGCCCTGTTTTGAGTTCCTGTGCTGACTTCCTTCAGCAAGGCTGAAGTGTAAGCCAAATAAACCCTTTCCTCCCCCAACTTGGTTTTTGGTCATGGTGTTTCATTGCAGCAATAGAAACCCTAACTAAAACAACACTCTCCTTGAGTTCTGTGATCCTAGGGCAGCCATCCTTCCTCTTGAGCCTGTGTGTGGCTAGTGCAAGAGAACCATGCAGAGTGCCCAGACAATGTCCACCACATGGGATGCCTGCCATGAAGGTGAGATACAGTGTGGTGCCCGAGAGGTCCTCTAGCAGTCTGCAGTTACTGAGGGATCCGGCATGTTTGCAGCCCCGACTCCCAGCTCTTCCTTTCAGCCTAGCAACTGGTCTCCTTGAAACCTAAACTTAACCAGAAGGCTGCCCCTCCCATCCATAGACACCTCCCCGGGTGGGTCTAACCTCCCCAGCACTCCGATTGGCTTAACCTACCTTATCAGACACTTGTTGGAAGGAATGCGCGCATCAGTATCAGTTGGCCCTGCAGACAGCTGCATGGTGTCCGTAGCTGCCACAAGATGCCTTAGCCTGTGTGCTGGTGGGGAAAGGTCACCCGCTGAGCTCCTGCTCTGCCTCGTGAGAGGACTAGCTTTGCAGCCGCATCCCTCCCATTTGGACCGGTGAGCTGGATGGCTGGGATCTGCAGTGTTCCACACCCTCCCTGCCTCCACTTTCTAATTGGGTTTGTAACTTAATGATCCTCTTGGAATTCCCGAGTCCCATAGCAAGAGTCTGATTACGTAGGTTAAGCAAATAGGTCCGTGAACCTAAAAATGCCTCGGGGGCCATAATGGCCCTCACACACCCGCATGGCCCAAGAGAAAGAAGTGACTGTCCCCAATTTGCTTTGACCCACTCTTCTCACGGTCTCATGGGTAGGCCTGTTAATGAGTTGGATGCTGGCTTCTTCCTGTTCCTCCCGATTTCCTACCTTGGAAATGGGGACGAAGTCCTGATAGGCCCCTTGTAGTCACTTGCTCTTTGCAGAGGTGACAAACAGCTGTTAGCAGCTTGCTCACTTTGTTCAACGGACCTAGAAAACAATCAAAGTGGCCCAGCAGCCAGATTCCAAAATAAAACACTTAGAGAAGTGGACATGGGGGCTGGAGAGATGGCATGTTGGGTAGTAGGCTTTCTTTGTGAGCTTAAGGACTTGGGTTCGAATCCCCAGCACCCATGTGAAGAAGCGAGGCATGGCTGTGCAAGTATCCAGAGTGGCAGAAGTGGAGGGCAGTGGAGGGCAGAGACACAGACCCCCCCCCCCAGAGCATGGTAGCCAGCCTAGCCAAAGTGACCAGCTTCCAGGTCAGTGAGAGGGAGACCCTGCCTCAAGGCAATAAAGAATAAAAAACAGCAGAGAAAGACACCTGAGCATCATGTTCTGGCCTCCACAGGGGCACATGGACTCACACCTTCCTGTCCATGCAAAAAAAAAAAAAACACACATAAAACACACATGCACACAAAGCATACGAAACCACACACACAAATAAAACAAATGGGTCTTCTAAAGAGGGACACTTGCAATGAGAGTCCCCAACTGTGCCCGTCTCATGATGGACATATCCCGTACAGGCACAGCTAGCAGACAGAGCTGTGGTTTCAGCTTTTTCCAAAGCCTCGCCCTTCTGAGTGACTGAACCAGCCTGAGAATGAAATCTGTGTCTTCCCAGCTCCTGGAGGGACGGAGGGCAGACAAGAGGCAGCAGAGAGCTTTCTCCGTCTACCCTGCTCCCCCCCCCCCCCATGTCGCACCTCAGCCCTCCAGTCCCCTGAGCCTGAGATCCCGCCCCCACTCTGTTCTGATCCACAGCTTCCATCATCCCTCCTGTTTCATTGCTGTATTGATGTATCTGGGTAAATGAGACAGATTGGCACTTTCCCGTTTGTTCTGGACATCTTGCAAACAGCCACCTTCAAACAACAGCCTAAGATTTTAAAGTCAATACGGGAAACCGGAAACAGAAAGAAAAATAAATAGGTTCTCAAGCTTTGCCCCTACTTCCTACCTGAAACAGCACTTTTGCTGTCCTTACGCCCTACCCCCACCCCGACCCCAGACTGCTGTCAGTACAGAGAAAGGTGTCTACTTCCCAAGCAATTTGTAGTAGTCAGGGTAGGCTAGAACATGCTGCAGTAACAAATATATCCCCAAATCTGTGGCTAAGAATGGTAGAAGTTTATTTCTTGTTCCTACCAAGTATCCAAAGCAGGTCAATGGGGACATGGTGTTCACTGTAGCCCCGTTTATGTATTCCTCTCAGGGAGAAGAAGCATGGGAACCACACACCAGCACATGCATAGTCACAGACAGAAGTGACGTGTGTTCTCCTGCTCACTTTTTCCTCTGTAAAACTCTAGTATGTGGCCACACTTCACAAATCGCGGACATATACTCTTTGTATCCAGAAGAGCTGGTCCAAATCCAGATGTTAATGACATCTGCCATTTGCTTCTTTGCCAGCACACACACAAAGAAGTCTTTCTCAATATCAGCTATTTGAGAACAATGTCTTCTGAGCATTGACAATTGCCATGCAAGTAGCGAGAGGTTCCCCCCCCCCGCCCCCCCACTGTTAAGTAGCCCAAATTCCTCATAAAAACATTATTTGAGGAGTCTGAGGGAGAGCTCAGTTGGTAAAGCTCTTGGCCCACAGGTCTGAGGACATGAGTTCAACCCCAGATCCGCATGCAAAAGCGTTGCATGCTGTGACTCCAGCTCTGGAGAGGTGAGGACGAGAAAATCCCTGGAGCTGGCTGACCAGCCTGCATAGGCAAAATGGTGGGCTGCAGGTCAATGAGAGATTCTCACTCACAATACAGAGTGGCTAGTTCCAGAGGAGTCATAGCCGAGGTTGGCCCCGGCCTCTCCAGGTATATTCATGCGCCCACACAGGACGCATCTCTAGGCACACGTGCATTTATACAATGCACTATTGTTTGGTGGAGACACTGGTGGAGGAGTCTCTGAGACAAGTTCAAGCCTGTCTCTGTCTTCCTAAGTCAGAGTGTCACTGAGCCTCCCCCATGCACACTCTGAAGCTGAGTGGTGTCCCCTCAGTGTGCCGTCTCTCTCCTGCCACAATGTCCTGAGTAACTAAAATGAAGAGAGGAGGGGTCCCCAGAAAGCCAACCATGGTTTTGTGAATCCTGCCTTCCACGTACCTTCACATGAGCCTCTTCTGGCCTGACCCAAACGGCCGGTGTGCTATGGTTTTGACCCAGGTGGCATGTTCCTTGCTGACTTTCAGTTCTTGAACAGACAGTCGGCTTTGTACATGCGTGCCCACAGGGAAGAAGGGGACAGAGACAGCTCATGTAGCTGGTGCCAGCCCACCTCCCCGGGATGTTTTCTCACACATCCAAGAGAATCACTGATTTCCCGTGGCTTTCTCCACAGCCCTGATTTTGTTCCCCTCCAACGACTGCCAGGATGTCTCTGTCTTTGCTCACATCTGGAGCCTGTAGACAGTGGCGGCTCCCTTCCTCTTTGTTTTCATCCGCTGCTTGGCAGCAGGTGAAGAAACACAGTAAGTGACTAGTGAAAACAGCCCTATTCAGCTACCCCAGGCGATTGTACTTCCTTTTCTCTCCCCTCATTTGCATGAAGATGCTTCCAGGATCACCTTGAGATTTCCCGTACCCTGGCATACTGTTTAAAAATAAAACCCACACATGGAAATGCCCATTCATATACTTAGAAACAGAAAGGGGAAAATAATAAGAGCTGCCATATCCAGAGAGCCCGCGTGTGCCAAGGGGTTCTTGCGTGTTACCTTTCATCCTTACAACCCCTCCAGGGGTGGCAGCTTTATTTCACAAATGATGAAAAGGCTGGGGGTTGCTAAGGCTGGTGAGCTGCAGAGCTGGGATTCAGCACCACCACTCTAGCCCTCTGCAGCTCAAGCACTCACTCTCCTCTCCAGCACATGGATATGCGAAAGCAACTGGTACATGTTAGCGTGGTGAGGGCCACTGAGCATCCCAAAGCCAATTCGCACATAACCAGAGCAATTGGTAGCCATGGACCCGTTGCACAGAATACAGGAATCTAATGTTCACCCAGCTTCTCCAGGGATCACAAAGACCAGGTGACTAAGGATGACTAAAAAGAAATCGAAAGAGTGGTACCCTCCGGAGTATGGGGGCCTTTGTGTGAAGACCTCTGTGTTCCAAGCTGCGCTTGGGAACATGAGCAAAGAACCTAGGCTTTCTAAGCCTCAGTTTCCACACCAAATGGAGAGGATACAAGACCCTCTTTTCTAGGCTTATAGGGAAAATTCACTGAAACAACGAGGAGTGCTGTGTGTGACTCCTGCTGCAAAGGAAACCCTGGGAAAATGATAGCTGGTGTTGTCATTAAGAGGCTTGGAGCGGGGGCACTTTACAGATGGCAAAATGCTCATCTGGTGCCTGCAATCATCACTCTTCCCCCAGCTGCCCATCCATCTGGTCCCAGCCTGCAGCCCTATTTTTCTTGCCTCACCTACTATTGCCCAGGCCCCCAAGAATCTCCTTTTGGGTTCTGGAAGCATGGTTGAGCATCAAAAAGACATTTCTAGGGAGCCCACCTGGACATACCTCTTTGCAGGGCAGCTGTAAAGAGCAGAGTGAACACCAGGGAATAAGCTGCAGTTCCCGTTCCTCTCCCAGGACTTCTGTTGACAAATCAAAGAAGTGTTGGTACCAAGCCACCCGATCCACGCAGCCAAACTGCTCGAAATATACATGGTGCCTTTGAGCACTGGAGCTGTGCCAGAGCTTTCTGGTGGAGGGCTGGGGCCAAGCCAAGGGCCACTCTCAGGACTTGAGTCAGCCTACCCAGTAGAATCTTGGGGACAAAGGGCCCCACCATAAATGACAAATTGGCATCGCCAAGTATGCGAACACATGTCTGGTGTGGTTTTCTGGACCTTACTAATGACTCTGCAAGGTAGGAGCTGTCATCATCGATGTTTGCAGATTAGTAAGCTGAGGCATAGCAATCAGAAAGTCTCCAGAAGGGCAAGATTTTTAATCCAAGCATCCTGGGCATCCATTTCCTTGAATTGCATTCTGCACCTACCCCTTTTAGTTATGAACCTGACTGACTTCCTCCGTGCTGTGAGGGATGGGATGAAATTTCAGACAAACCGTTTCAGGTGAGAGAGCGTACACCTAGTGACAGTCTACCCTTGGATAGTGAATATTTGCTTGTGTTTTTGTGAACTCAGCTTGGCAATGCAGCGAGATGAGTCAATTCCAGCCTGCCTCGGCTGTCTGGCTCCTCACTGTTTTTGTTTAGACAGATTATAAGCACAGAACAGACAAGGAAATTAAGGGGGAAACATGCTCGGTCCCCACTGATGGGAGAAACTGACATGGAACAGACAGTTTCCCAGCCCAGAGCCCCACCCCCACCCCGTCCATGGCTCCAGCCCTTGAACTCTATGCAGTGGGCGTGTCTCTTCCAGCAGAGTCCCCACAGCCCACTTGTCCTTCTCCACTAAACTGTCCTTTCTGTTCTCAGGTAACCTGGACATCACTCCAGACGACCCGCGCTGGATTGGAGCCTGGTGGGGCGGCTTTCTGCTCTGCGGTGCCTTGCTCTTCTTCTCGTCCCTCTTGATGTTTGGGTTCCCACAGTCCCTGCCCCCACACTCAGACCCCGCCATGGAGAGTGAGCAGGCCATGCTCCCTGAAAGAGAATATGAGAGGCCCAAGCCCAGCAATGGGGTCCTGAGACACCCCCTGGAGCCAGACAGCAGTGCCTCCTGTTTCCAACAGCTGAGAGGTGAGTGGCCAGAACTGAACTGGGTGGTCAGAACAATGGGGATTTGGTGATGGGGTGAGGCAAAGGGTGGCCACTGGGGGATTTCAGAGTTTTACATAATTGGCCACACAAACCTTGTAATGAACTTATGACCGGACACACGTAATGAATGCAAAAGTAAGGTGGCCGCCGTTTATTGGTGAAACCCTGGTGGTTAATATACAAGAGTCTCATTTTGGGGGTGCGGCAAAGCTCTACACCTTTTTAGAAGAGAAATAAAAAAACAACGAATGCAGCGTTTCTGACAAAATGGCAACGTGCAGATAACGATGTCAGTCCAGACAGGTATTTTCTGGGTTGTTTCCATCTTTGGCAGGGTCCCTTAAAAGCAGAGAAGATAACAGTGAGGTGGAATATAGCCCAGCAGCCTCAGGCTGCTCTATGCTTATTACACACACACACACACACACACACACACACACACACACACACACACACACACGGAGCTTCACGTGGGGTTTACACATGAGCGGTTGGCTGCAGGTACCTGCAGGTGCCTGGGCATGAGGTAGGCTGATGTACCTCCTCTCAGAGAAGCCGCCATGGAAGGACAGTGGGTGGACAGTCACCCCTTGGAAACCAGCCTTGCGCAGCCACGTGGGCCACATTCCGCGGCACCACTCGGCATTGCCCAGAGGTGAAATCAAAGTCAAGGTGAGCACCTGTAGGATGAGGGGCATCTGTGGCATGTGCCTGATAATCCCAGGCTCTGACAGACCCCATGGTCCTTCACTGTCTCACTCCGCACTGGCTGTCAGCTTGCTCCCTTCTCCCCGCCATGCTTCCCCAAGTTTAAGACGGTGCACAGTTCTTCTATCACAGCATCGTCCTGAGAACAAAAGCCCTGTCTGCAGAGACACTTAATCAAACCGGTGAGTCCATGAGGAGCCGAACGAGCCTGTGCTATTTCTGAAAAGACACTAATTTAATAACCTGATGTCGTGTCTGGTCCCATGTTCTCTGTCGGTACCTACAAGTGCTGTGAGCCAACTGATGGCCTAAAAATTCCTCTTTTCAAGCTCTGAATGCAGCAGTAGGTGAGAAGTCCAGCTAGTGTGTGTTCTTGGGGGTTGCCTTAGCTGGGACCACCCCCTCAAGAAGGCTGTAAATTACCTCTACCTTCAAAACTGGTAAATTCCAGAAGTCCCCAGCCAGTTGGAAAGTGCTACTTGCTGTTATCTTAAGAGCACAGCTGACTGGAGTTCCAAGGCCCAGGCCCACAATAATCTATCAGGCTGGCATCAGAGTAGATTTGGCAAGAGAGTACCCTGACCCTCAGTCGTGGCAACCTTTCCAGATCTTTCTTTGTCCAGGTGATAGTTCTGTCTCCCACAAACCATAGTTGTAGACAACTCCCTTTTGGCTCTGGGTATTCAAAGATAGAAAAGAACCAGCTAGGCCGTTATAGACCTCACCCGCAAGCCATCAAAGACAGCCAGTGGCACAGGGAGTGATAGACCTGTAGAAGGCCAAGGAGGGTAGAAGGCAGAGCTCAGCTGGGTCTTGAGCTATGGGCTGTCACAGTTTCAGAGTTCATGGGCTAAGGTTCAGCCACCCTGCTTCATCTACTCCACTCAGGAAGTCCCTGCTAAGAGCTACGGACATGGCCATGGTAAAGTGGCCTGTGGCCTAGAACTGATAGTTCAATAGAGGAGGCATGCAACAAGAGAGGACAAATCAAAGTCAAGATGAGCCCTGAGTCATTGGCCTAGGCTGAGAAGTATGCCTTTGGGTCAACGAGTTTGGAACTCGCTAGATCAGAAGTGGTTCAAGCATGGTATCTGTGTGAACACACGTCCATGATTAATGATTTTTCATTTAGAATGAGCAGTTCCTACTTAGTTGGTCCACTAATGGATGGACTGGAGGATATTCCAGCAGGGCAGGAAAACTGTGTCTCCAGAAGACTTCCCCAAGAGCAGGAAGGAATTCAGTGATATGAACTATTGTGCTAATAAACAACCATCCAGGTGCTAGCCACAGAGAAGAGCCCACACCCTTTATCTTCCCCCATGAGCAACATGTTTTTGCCACAGGAACATGTTCACTAAATGTACCCTTCGGTGCTGCTGGTGTTCCCACACTAACTCTTCATACGATTCACAAAAAAATAAAAAAGAAAAATCTCAGCATCCCAGTGGTCTCCAGGATATTCTTATATTCCTTCTTATATTGAACACAAATAAGTGGAACACTGTCAGATATATCAGAGGAATACAAGCCTCTCAGAAACTACTTTAAACATAATTTTTAATGAGTCTTTGGAAATTTCACATTATACGCCCCAATCCCACTCATTTCCCAGTCCCTCCATATGTGTCCTTTACCTTTGCAGTGCCTCCCCCCAAAAGAAAATGAAAAAATATATATTAAAAACAAAAAAACAAAAACCACTTTGATCCTCTGTCTTTCCCTCATCTCCATCATCTCTTCGTTCGTCTTAGTTGCATTGGGAGCTGTGGTTTGTACCCTTTTGTCCAAACAGCTTTATTTGCAAATGTTCATTGTAATGAGTTGTTGGTCTGGTTCAAGGCCCCTGGCTTCTGGTACACCACCAATACTGGGCCCTCACTGAAACTTCTCTGATATCTTGTTGTTGACCCGAATCTTGGAGATCCTGCGGCTCTGGTTCTGCAGGACCAGTCCCTTCACAGACTCCAGCAGGTCATAGATGGAGCAGATGTTGGGGTGGGCCAACCCAAGCACTAGATGTGGGCCTGGGTGGTAGCTGAGTTGGTCACTCTGCTCCTTCACTGAGACTGTCCCCTTCAGGCAAGGGACAGAGCCAGCTCGCTCACCTGCACTCACACCATTGGGGTCAGCTCTCCCAAAACCATGATGAAGACTGGGCCAGCTCTCCCATGAGGGGTGGGACTAGCTCTCCTGCTGCAGTGGCCCTTGAGGGACAGGGCCAGATCTCCCAGGGCCCACAAAGGATGGGGCCAGCTCACCATGGCCCTGGAATTTCAGCACACACATGTCTGGGCCGTGGATATTAATACCGACCCCAGCTACAGCAGGACCATGGACCCAGATATGGCTGGCCCTCAGCAACAGTTTGGGCCCAAAAGTCACCATGGTCCTGGATGGCAGCACAGGCCACTCAGATCAGTATGACCTCAATGGCAGTGTGGCTCTCAAATACCCACATGATCTCAGGTGACAGCCCAGACCCTGGGCATCCACACAGCCTTCAGTAGCAGGAGCTCTGGACATCAACACAGACCGTGGCTGTGGTAGGGCCACGGCATCTCAGAATCTTTTTTGTTTTTTGTTTTTGTTTTTGTTTGTTTGGTATTTTGGGTTTTTTTGTTTTGTTTTTTGAGACAGGATTTCTCTGTAGTTTTGGTGCTTGTCCTGGATCTTGCTCTGTAGACCAGGCTGGCCTGGAACTCACAGAGATCTGACTGGCTCTGCCTCCTAAAGGCGTGTGCCACCACTGCCCAGCATATCTCAGAATCTTTTTTTTTTTTGGTTTTTCGAGACACGGTTTCTCTGTGTAGCTTTGCACCTTTTCCTGGAACTCACTTGGTAGTCCAGGCTGGCCTCGAACTCACAGAGATCCGCCTGGCTCTGCCTCCCGAGTGCTGGGATTAAAGGCGTGCGCCACCACTGCCCGGCCTACATCTCAGAATCTTAATGGCCATTTCTCATGTATCTCTTGGGAGCTTACAAAGGCTTTTCTTCTTGCATAATCTATTTGAGTCCCAAGCCAAGCTCAGAAAATCTGTCTAGAGCATCCCTTCAACCCCACCATGCATCCTTCCCAGGTTTCTGAGAATGATACAGAATAGCCTGTCTGGAGTGGGACATCCTGAGCTCCAGTTCGGCTCAGCCACTGCCCTGCTGTGCCACCTTGGTCACGACATTTATCTCTGCTTGGCTTTAGCATGGGGATCTGGTTTCACCTTCAGCGACTGTCTCCAGTTGGTATTTCTATTTATCACCATTTACAGGGTCCTTACCCTATCACGATAATGGGAGTTTAGGTCTGTGGTTCAGTTTTCAAGGGACATGCTTCCCTGTGAAAAAGAACAGTCTGTGAAGGTCTGTTGCCCACAAAGGCAGCCATCGGCTGAGTTTGTAACTCTCTGCAGAAGATGAGCGACGGAAAGCGTGGAAGCTGGTTTCAGGGTAGACTGGAAGTCCCCAGCTTGTGGCAACAATCACGTAAGCATTACGATAAAGCAGATGGCAGACAAACCATGGGTTTATTAAGCTGTGATGTCGCCCTCCCTGCCCCCAGGTGGGAGGCTGCCAAACCCAGGCACAAATTTAGATCTCAACAGGCCACCAGATCTCTTTGCTTCTAAGCCTTGGCCCTGAGGTGCTTCTGCCCTGATGACCTCAGATTTGAGGTGCCCCCTCCAACACCTTCATCCTAGTGCCGGGTACCCTCTTCTCTCTCCTTCGATGCCAATAGGTTATATATTGGCACGAGGCATGACCCTCTCGGACCCAGCGGCTGTACAGTGTGTGCGGAATTTATGAAAGGCTCTCTGGAGGGGAGAACAGCTCAGGGAGAGCGTAATAAATAATCCAGGGCCATTGGGGTGGCTGATTGGGTAAAGATGCTTGCTGCCAAGCCTGACTACATCAGTTTGAGCCCCAGAACTCATGTGGTCAACAAAAAGAACTGATTCCTTCACGCCGTCCTCTGACCTCCACATCCATGCAATGGCCTGCTTGCTTGTGCATGTGTGTGTGGGGACATGGACACACACACACACACACACACACACACACACACACACACACACACACAATACATAAATAATTAAAATAAGTAAAATCAGTCATTTTTATACAATCAGCACTCAATGTTATCATCACTGGCATGTTAAACCTCACACCCACAGTTTTGTGATAGGCATAGGCATGTTTCTATAATAGACATGTGGTGCCTCCAGTTACTACATTCAATGTCACTTCTATAGTTTTTATTTCATTTTGAAGCTGTCTCTGATATATGCTGGGAAGCCTTGATGGACAGGATCTGGACCCCCAGTGAAGTGATCTGTCTCCTTCATCTGCGTGCTTTGTGTGATTTGTGCAGGACATCAGGAACACCCCCTCTTTCCTTTCTGCCTGCAATATCCTTCCTCCCTTGATTCACCATTGGGCTGTCTCTGTCCTTCCCTCCTCAGAAAGCAAGCACCCTTTTTTGGGTGCACACATGCCACATGTGCATACACACGCACGCATGCACGCATGCACGCACGCACCCTGCCCTTCTATGTGCATGCCCCATTGTGTTCAGGACAAGGTCAGCTATATTGCCCTGTCGTCCACTTGGCCTCTGCAAAGCGCCTACTACTACTACATGACCATTGTAGTCTGGTCCACCCAAGAGGGTGCTCTGCATCTCCTCCAGAACAAAGCTCTCAGTCATCTGCTCACTTAGAGTGTGAGGCGGTGCCTGGCATGAAGTGGTGCCACTTTAATGAATGAAGAAACAAATGAACACGGCGTGAGTGTATGAGCGTGTGCATGCGTGTGTGCACACGCGTGGGTGGGCTGGGAGTATGACTCAGTAAAGTGCTTGCTGCATGAGCCTAAGGACCTGAGTTCAGATCTCCAGCATCCATGTAAAACGCCAGGCACAGTGGCACACACCTGTAACTGGGAAGCAGAGACAGCAGATCCATGAGGCTCTCAGGCAGTCCGGCTGAATCGGCAGGCTACGGACTCAGTGAGAGACTCTATCTCAAAAGATAGGATGGAGAGCAACAGAGAAAGACACTGGGCATCGACTTCTGGCCTCTACAGAGGTTCCTGCACGCCCACACATGTGTGTGTGTGCGCGCGCGCACGCGCACGCGCACGCGCACACACACACACACACACACACACACACACACACAAAACAACAGCAACAACAAAACTGTTCATCCATTATCCCATTGACTCTCCAGCCCTATGAGCCATTGGTACTGTTGGACAGGTATGGAACTCAAACTTAGGGTTGGAAAAGAATGACACTTGAATCAATGTGAAGAAAACAATGCCTGTCTCCTTAAGCCTGATACAGTGCTGCCTCTTTGACTGAGCAGACTCTTAAAAAAACAAGTGGCATCACCAGGTGCCAAGTGACCTTTCAGCAGTGTGTGCTAAAACTGTCTCCTGCAGCCACACAGATGTCCCCGAAAACAATGGATCTTCCGATGGGGCTGCTGCTGAGCCGGGAAGAAGCTCCTGCTCCCTGCTGGCACCGGCAGGTCCTGACCTGCTGGGATCATTGCAACTGCCTATGTCAAGGCTCAGAATCCTCAGAATGCTCAGGGCAAGTCCTGACTTTGATCTCTGAGAGGGGCCGGTCAGAAGCTGAGCACTCTTGTCTCAGCCCTTCACCCACCGACAGACGAGTGGCCTCTCAATGTCCACAGCTGAGCCCTGTGCGCTTTCTCTAGTGGAGCCCCCCCTGTGAGAGGAGCACAGCTCTGCCTTGATACCTCACCCTGGCCCGGCCCAGCCCAGTACTGTGCTCAGTGGCCCTTCTCTGCCAAATCTCAACAGCTGGATTCTGCCCTCAGTCTCCCCAGCTGCTGTCCACCCAGGGCACCCTCCTCACCTAAACTCACCCTTCATCTTCATTGACAGCTTGGTGCCATTTAGAGTTGTCTCTGAAATACACCTCTAGGCGAGGAGAGGGGTGTCTTTTTTTGTTTGAGACAGGGTTTCTCTGAATAGCACTGGCTGTCCTGGAACTTGCTATGTAGACCAGGCTGGCCTTGAACTCACAGAGATCAGAGATCTGCCAGCCTCTGCCATCTGAGTGTTGCTATTAATATCATGCACCACCAGCCCAGGCCTCTGGGTGTGTCTTTAAGGCTCTTCTGGAAAGGAAGACCTGTCCCCTGGATGTAGGCAGTTCCATCCCAGGAGCTCAGTCCCAGAGTAAATGAAAAGATGTATCCTTTCTGCTTCTTCACCGTGGAAACGGTGTGACCAGCCCATTGCCTCACATGCCTATAGTGAGCTCCTTCCCTGCTGTGGCTAATGGTACCCCCAGACTGTGAGCCAGAGTGAACCTTTCCTCCTTCTGGTCACTGTAGTCATATGGACACTGTAGTCATGCTGCTTCAGGGGACAATGGCAAAGCCAGCTGTGGCTCCCTGTTCACACCCGCCTTGTCCTGCCACGTCAGTCTCCCAGTCTCCTTAGAAGCACTCCGCAGGCCCCTGCCCACCTCCAAAATGCTTCCAGTGCCCTTCTCTGGAAGTCACACCCCATCTTGGACATCAGCTTCCTTTCATTTCTGAAGCACAGCTCCTTGACTTCCTGGAGGGACCCCTTCCCTGGCATGGCTTCCTTTTACTTTTGGATGGGTGACAGATGCCTTCCTTTGAACCTCCATGAAGGTAGAGACGCTTCCATTTTTGTTGACACCCTGGTACTACATTCTGTCGTGTGGTTAGGGGAGGAATGAAGGGATCCCGGAAGGGGCGTTACCAGGCCCGACACAGTTTTGTTTTCCTGAAGCATCCTGGCCACCTCCACCCCAACCCACCCAGGCTTTGTCTTCCATATGTCCCACCTGTGAACACATGATAAGAGTTGCACATGTCTATGGGCTGCCACAAGCCCACAAGTGACCCACCCCTGTCAGGAAGGGTCTGCTGGACCCCTCCCCAGCCCTGGCTTCTTCCATCCCTTTTCAGCTCAGCAATTGGCTTCTGGTACATGTTTCTTGTTGGGGCCCCTGCACCTTTCATTCAAGTGTGTTTGTGAGGGGCCTGGTTCTCTGAGCATGCTCACACTGCCTGCTGAATGCTTTGTATGATATGATCCGTCTCCCCTTATCCTGTAGTAGATAGACTGAAAATCTACATTCTTGCTTCCATGGTGAACGAAGCAATCTGTCTTTCCAAACACTGGCAGTCCTGAACCAGGCTGTTCCTCACATCCTGCTGTGTCACAGGAGTTTGGTGATGATTCCCCAGGGACCAGACTGCTCAGTGAGTTCGCAGTGTTCTTATCATGGAGTGCCTGCTGGGAACCAGCACTGGAGTGCCCTTTAATGGGATGTTCTCTTCTTGGCTAGTTCAGCAAAGCCACTGAGCCAGACAGAAGAGGGTACCCAGCATGATGCCGGGCATGGTTTGTGTGCCAGATTGTGATGAATGAATAAGCAAAAGGAAATAACTGGAAGGTAGCATCCCCCAGAGGGGGATCTTGGGAAGAGATCAGCACTATCAGGAAGGGGAAAGCAGTGGCTATCCAAACAGGTAGGAACCTGTCCACGACCTTCTCACATGGTAGAGGGGGAAGGCAAGTTCATATGGGTATGCTGATGGACATGCACATATGTGCACATAAATGCAGAGGGCAGAGTTCATGACTCATGTGTCATTCCTTAGGAGCCATCTGCAGATTTTGTTGTTGTTGTTTGTTTTGTTGTATTGTTTTTTTTTTCACATGGGGTTCTCACTAGCCTGGAACTGGTAGATTTATCTAGGCTGGCTAGCCGGCAAGACACAGGGAGAGCTGTGTGTCTCTACCTTCCAGGTGTTAGCATAACAAGCATGTTGTCTTAGTTAGGGCTACTATTGCTATGATGAAACACCAGGGCCAAAATCAAGTTGAGGGGGAGAGGGTTTATTTGACTTACACTTCCATATTGCTGTTCATCAGTGAAGGAAGTCAGGACAGGAACTCAAACGGCAGGAACCTGGAGGCAGGAGCTGATGCAGAGGCCATGGAGGGATGCTGCTTACTGGCTTACTCAGCCTGCTTTCTTATAGAACCCAGGACCACCAGCCAAGGAGTGGGTCCACCCACAATGGGTTGGGCCCTCGGCCATCAATCACTATTTAAGAAAACACCCTACAGGCTTGCCTACAGCTCCTCCCTCTCCCTTCCCCATAGTTGTACTTACATAAATTGAAGTGCTGAGAGAATTCTGTCACAAATAAGCTGGGACAGGATGGACTCCCAGGGTGACCTGAGTACCATGAGGTCCTGCTGCAAGCAAGCAAGAGGAGGTAGGGGCTTGGTTTTGAGGTGGACTGTGCATCCACTCGCTTTACCAGAATGCTGCTTCTGTCTGTCCTTGTAGACTTTCCGTGAATGAATTCTCACATTGCTGGGTTTTCACTTCCAGAAGAACTAGGGACAGCAAGCCCTGTGTGGCACCCGGGCAGAATGTGTTTTCACAGAGGAGGTTTTTAGACTCAGGTGTGAGGTAGAGTGCCTGTTTGCTTATGAGACTCATTATTATCTAAGTCAGTTTCTCTCTGCTGTCTTGGCCTCGGGAAGATACAACGCTTGGCTCTGAAGAAGCAGCTGCTGCTTCTAATCCCGCTTTCTCCTGTCATCTCTGCCATCCCTGGGTAAGCCTGTGCTTCCCAGGCCGTCCGTGGAAAGGGAAGACACTGGGTAACTAACAGCAGTGTGGAACGATAGCCTGACTCTTAGCTCTTGCCTTCAAATGGACTTGTGCGAGTGGCCCACCAATCCTTTTCCCTTAGACCCTCCTGGCGGTCCCAAAAGAACCAATGAAATCAACCAGTTCTTGGCTGTGGCTGCTCTGGCCAGTGTACACCAGCTCACACACACCAGCTCACACTTAGGTTTCGTTCTAAGTGTTTATTTGGGGCCGGTGGTTTCCTGTTTGCTCACCCAGGCCACAACTTCCTTCTTACAAAGAAAGAAAGCATTGCCCTGTACCTGTTCCCTTCTAAGGATAGGACACCTGGGAGCTATTTCCTCCCAGAGTGCAATCAGAGAGGTCAGGGGCAGAGACTAGGGAACTGGTTCAGCTTTACTGGCATGGCCACAGTAGACCTATAGCTGCAGCCAGAGGCTGCCTAGCCTGAGGACAGTGTGTAATCGATGCTTGCTTCCAGAAAATTCCTGGTCACTGCTGGGTTCCTCTTGTGCCTGGACTTTCTTCTACTCTTAACCAGGGAAATGGTCTAGACAACTCCAGCATTGTCCGTGGGAGTGAGAAGAGACACATGTTCTGGATTTCTGACCCAAGCCAAGGCGTCATTTATCTTCACTGAGTTTGTTGTCCCCACCTCCTCCACAGACAGGAACCTGTGGAATTCACTCATCATTTGGTCATAGGTTTGCCTTTTGTCTCTCAAAAGCCTACAAAAGCTCCCTGCAAACCTTTGTGATGCATTCACTCATTTAGTTATTGGATTCCTTAAACCACTCTGCCCCCTGGATTGGTTAGACATTGCTCTTTGGGACATGATGACTTGGTCTTTTCATCCCTGCTCTCAGGTAGCTCTTCACCTGGGAAAGACAGGAAGAGGCTAGGCACTGTTGCCAGTAATGGTAGCTCTGGTTTGGGCACATGGAGAACCAGCTGGGAGGCAGCTGCATCATAACGTTTCATTTTTCCCAGGGTATGCCCTTACTCCTGGAATGACTCTAGTACCTCCATCATAGCGTTTTCCCATTTTTCTCCTCCTTCCTCCTTCCCATCCATCCTTTCTGTTAGGATGATTTCTGATTCTCCAGCTCTCTCCACTCCTCTGTTTCTTGAGTCCCACCTGTGGTGAAATGCTTCATGGCCACTCAGCTTTTAGAAAAACCTTTTTTTTTTTAAAAAATTTGGTTCAAATCCCCATGCCAGCCTGAAGGTTCAGATGTGAGTTCAGATTTATCCTCCTTCAGAACTCGGCTTTGCATTCCTGTGCAAGGGCTCTTGAAACAAAACAAACAAACAAATAAAACAAACACCTTGGTGCCCTGAGTCTGAAGCAGTGATGCTGAACCTCCCGCCTCTGTGGTGGAGGCAAAGACCTCAGCACAGGGCTCTGTCAGCAGTGGAAGGCTGACAGGCCTAGCTGTTGTGGTTATGATCACAGCATACACAGACCTCATCTTCCTCGTCTGACAGTATGAACAGTGTGACAACAAATCTGAATAAAAGAAAAGCAAGCAAGTCAAGGCCAATCTCAGTAGACAGCCTAAAGCACAATACACTGAGTGTAATCTAGTGAGATCTCCATGGAGCCCCACAATAACCACTGTTAGGGCTCCTCTAAGTCCTGGAAGGCTAGTGAGCTAGGATACTTGACTCCTAACCTGACCTGTTGATTGACTCTGTGGAGGAGGTGCCTCTATTGGGGAAGCCCTTGACTCCAAGGATGACTCAACATAATACCTCCATGGCCATGGTAACCCTGCCCCAGTCTTTTCCCAACTGTCACTCAATGGTCCATTCATAGAGAGGAATTATCAAAGCAAGCCTGGTGACTGCATAACACACTGTACAAATGCCAGGAATCCCTCACTTGGCCTCGCTTCTGCCTGTTCATCTTGATTCTCATTGAGCTGCTGCCTGTGTGCCTGGGATGCTAGATCACATGCTTCTTGATCTTGGGTCTCTTTGCATCTTCATGGATAGGTGGAGATGAGTCAAAATCTAAATCCGCAGCGCCTGCCTCTTTAGAGCACGGTTCCTGACTTCTTGTTATACAACTTTCCTCAGGCAAACTTTTTCTATGGTACTGAGCTCCTCCTTCAGCCCTTCGACTCTTTCTTTTATTTCTTCCTCCCCCTCCCTCTTTCCTAGCTCCTTCCCTCAAAAAATCTTGGACTAAGTCCCAGGTCCACACCACAGCAGATCATTTTTTTTTTTTTTAGTTAGGTGGAATGAAAGTGAATTCCCCCATAGGCTAGTGTATTTGAATGCTTGGTCCCCAGTTGGTGGAACTGTTTGGGAAGGATTAATAAGTGTGGCCTTGGCTGCAGCACTCAGGAGAATAGGTCCTGCATCTCTCCTGGGAACCATAGTGGAGCTGACCTTGTTGGCAGAGGTGTGGGTGAGCCATCCCTGAGAATGTAGAAGTGGGAGAACTGGCCCCATCCCCCATGTGGTGGCAAGGGCGAGGGAAAGAGGCTCTCCCCCTTTCACCCACCCCTTGCCATCTGTGGCAAATGAGAGAGCAGACCCCGCCCCTCACCAGCTGCAGCACTTGGGAGAGTGGCCCCTGCACCTCACCTGGGCCACACAGTAGAGCTGACCCTGGTGGTGTGGGTTTGGGTTGGGCCTGAGGGCCTGAAACCAGGAGATCTGGCCCTGTCCCTTGCTACTTGCTGCATAAGGTGAACTTGCTGGGGTGGTACATAAGAGCTCTCCCTGGTGATGACGATAAGATAGAGTTGGTGGGTTAACCAACCCAGCTACCACCCACGCCCGGAACCAGGGCTATGAGTTGGCCCACCTTAACATCCCACCCCATCTATGATCTGCTGGAGCATGTGAAGGGGCAGGTCCTGCAGATCCAAAGCCGCAGGATCTCCATAACACAGGACAACAGCAGGATGTCCAAGACAAGTCCCAGTGAGGGCCCAGCAAAAGTCAGAGGCCTCAGACCAGACCAATGACTCATTGCAATGAACACTTGCAAGTAAAGATGTGTGGACCAAAGGGTACACTGTGTGACTCACCATGTCACACTGAGGCTTTCACGACGAGATTTTTTTCTTTCCTTTTCTCAAATTTTGTTTTGTTTTGGTGGGCAGGCTGCAGGGGCAGAGGGTGGGTACAAAGGGACAGGAAGATGAAAGCGATCAGGATGTATGATGTGAAATCCATAAAGAATCAATAAAAAGTAAAATAATAATAATAATAATAATGATGATGATGATGATAATTATGGCTTTGTCAATGAAAGTATATCACTGGTGGTGAGCTTTGAGGTTTTTAAAAGCCCATGCCATTCCCAATTAGCTCTCTGTGTCTATGTCTGTCTCTGTCTGTCTCTCTCTGATTTGTGGTTGTGTCTCAAGATGTGAGCTGTCTACTCCTGTCCCAATGCCATTCCTCCCGGCCTACCTGCCACCATAATTGTCATGGACTCACTCTATGAAACTGTAAGCCCCAAATAAACTGTTTCTTTGGTCATGGTTTCTTAACACAGCAGTAGGAAAGTGGCTACGACACCCAGGTTCAATGTTAACTTTTCATTGTTATTTGTGAGAGTGAAGCTGTACTTCTTATTGGCAGGTCCAGCTTGCTTGCTTAATCTTCATAATAAAAAGAGTAGCTCAGAGAATCCAGAACAAAATAACACACTTATCACAAGTGTGTGCTGTGGTGGCTGTGGCTGTGGCTGGAGTTTCTACTATGTCTGTCTCCTTGTGGGATCATTCTCTGCCTCTGTTTCCTCATTTGTAAATAGAGCATTTCAGTGGTTCCAAGCTCGTGTTTATTGTGAGGGTTGTGTTGTGAGTTGATGTGTTGATGGTAACCACTTAGGATGACATTAGCACATTGGCAATATGCCAATGGCACTATATGCAATAGCACTTAGCACATAGACAATGAATGCTCTGATGACATTAGTCCTTAGGATGTCCCCAGATCTGCCTTTCCCCTTCTAAGGGACCCACCAATGAACAGCAATCCTCTGTCCCACAGGAGTGTCTTCTGAGGGCTCACGGTAGGCAGCCTGCTTTCCATGGCACCGGCTCCACTGGGCTAGTTCCAGTTTTGTATAGCATCCTATTGCGACAGCAGTGGACTCCCAGGGAGAGCTGGAAAGGTTTCCCCAGTTGGTAGAACTGCAGGATTCAATCCAACCCCTTACACCTCAGCTCCAGTACCAAGGCCAAATCAGTAAGGGAGAATTAAATGGCTAAAGGAGGCTGCAGGTGTTGAGTGGCCTGTTGTGGCATTGGTCCAGCAGTCTCTGCTTGTCTGGGCCACTCATGAGCCACTCCTTCCCTGAAAGGCTGGCTTTCATGGGTTTAGCAGGCCACCTGAAGCACTAGGACAGCCCCACAATCAAGCTAATTAAGGCCTCATTGCCAAGCTGGGGTGTGGAAGGTGGGCTGAACCTGTGAAAAAGGAGTCAGCTTTTGATAGCTACAAGTTGTTGCCATAAAATTGTGGATGGGAGGAAGAATGCGGGAGGAAGCTGTCATTTCTGGAAGCCAGTCAGCTGGGCTACAGAGAGAAAAGGGTCATGCAAATAAGGTGTCCCAGCCTTCCTTCAGTCCAGTGATTCTTGAACTTAATGATTTTCACATCTAATTGAAGGAGAAGTTAGTCACTAGGCATTAAGACAAGCAGGAAGGCTCCTGTCTTAACAAGGAGCCTTTCTTGCAGAATGGAATGAACTCCGGAATAATTAAAAGCCTGCAGAAGTATGGAAATGTTCTATTAACTGGAATCGCCTTCATGGGGCCAGAGCCCTTCCTACCCTCAAACAGATCAGGAGGATTCTGATGACGATTAAGGCCATGCTGAGGTCAAAAGAGATGAAGTAATTGACTCAAATCATCATCCGTGTCATTTTGGAGCCAGATAAACTTTGCTGTCGGGGGGGGGGGGGGGGGGGTCCTGGTGGTGTGGTCCGTGGTCCGGGGGAGTGCAAAGCTCCTCATTCTTCTGGAGTCCCACTCGGCAGAGCCTATCCTCCAACTGAGGAAATGAAAGCTACAGTGAAAGCATGGTGGAGAACCATCTAGCTGGATATTCCCAAACCTGCTCCTTTCACTGTTGGCCGTACTTTCCCGAGTAGATGTCATCTTTCTGAAAGAGCCTAGACACCAAACAGTGGTGTCTGCCATGACGCAACAGGAGCCAGGACTTTGGTTCATACTCACCCCTTCCAGGGAGGTGCTGTGATCGCCTGGTGTGATCTGTACTGCTCGCTCTACAGTGGGTGGCTATGACCCACCAGTCCCTTATTCTGGGTACAGGATAGCCTCATGCTTGGCCCGCACTGTCTCAAGTTTGCCTTGGCCCATCAGCAGTGACTTACCATGATGCAGTCTTAACACCCAAAGCACCTTTGTCCATGAAGAACAAATCGCCCTCTGTTTATGCCCATTGTGTTCATTTTCTGCATTTGTTAAGCTACACTTTAAACGCTGGCGAGTCAACAGTTCTCTGAGTATTTGTACAATACTTAAAAACAATATGGATTTAACAAAGGTAAGTTTCTTAACATTTAAACACAGATTTTAAAAGCAAACACTCCTAGGCATTTATTTGAAATGATACTTCTAAAAAGTCAGATTGCCATAAATGTTTAAAGGCCTGTAAAGTATACACACAGCGTGCCCATAAAGACCAGGGAACTCTAAGCACAATGTACGGGCTTCACGTCCAGGGACTTGAAGCTGCTTGTTTACCATCTTTGTTCATACCCTTTGTAAAGTTTTGGCTTTACTTTTTTTCTTTTTTTTTTTTTTTTTGCACATTCAGTTAACCCCAAAGCTGCCTTCCTAAAGCCTCAGAAACACAAGCAGAACAGCCGAGGCCACCAATGCTGGTTGTTGACTGTGTTCCTTTGGATGTCAGATCCAGGGCTCAGTCCACAGTAATCCCGGGCTTCCAGGCATCTGGTCCAGCACACAGCTATAACTAAATCCCTCAAATCCTCCCCCCCACCTCTGGAGAGTTTCACTTTGGAAACTTGATATCTTTCCCAGAGATGATAAATTTTAAGTTTTGTATGCCTGCCAGTCCCTGGCCTATTGTTCTGTCATTTTGATGCATTGAGCTTGTCTGTTAACGTTATTAAAAACTTATGTGTCTCCTATTATTATTTTATTCTAATTAGATGGGCCATTTGGAGGTTTTGTCTCCTAGGAGATGCAATTGGGCCTGTGTAATTAGCTCTCTTCTTCAGGACAGCTGGCTAACTCATCACCTTGGAGTGTGGGGTTGGGCTCTCAGCCCACCTTTTTATTTAACATGGCCACAGGCCCTTTGTTGGGTTTCTCTAACACTTAGTCTGACTTTACAGGAGTCTCTGTGTCTGATCTTTTCCATGTGCACAGGGAGAAACAAGTACACCCTGCCACTATGCCTCATTTTTGTTATTAATACGAGTATAGCAAAATATAATGCTCCTCTTTTGCATGAGACAGGATCTCATGTGTTTCAGGCTGGCCCCAAGCCCATTATGTAGCTGAGAACAATCTTGAACTCTGATCCTCCTGCTTCTACCTCTCGGGGGCTGGAATTACCAGCATGTGCCCCCGCACCTGCTTGGTGCAGCCCTGGAGATCAAACCCAAGGCTGTGTGCATGTGAAGCAAGACACTCTACCAACCGAGCCACATTCCCAGCCAGCCCCAAGTCTAATCACAGCCCGGCACTTGGACAATGTTTGCTGTAACCTACATCTCACCTCTATCCTTACTATTTATAGAGAATTATTTATGATTTACACAAGATGTCTTCAAATTACTTGAAATCAGTTTACTTGTCTTAAGCCATAGCACTTGATGAATCAGCTCTATTTGGTTAATTATTTTGTAAATACCACTGGCTTCCATCTGTGTAAGTCCTACATCCACAGACCTAACCAACTGCTGCTTGAAATGCACTCCACGGAAAGCTGCATCTGTACAGAACAAGTATAGACTTCATCATTATCATGGTCCCCTACACAATGTGCTCTAGCAACTGCTTGCATAGCATTCGCCTTGTACTTGATGTTCGTAGTTTAGAGATGACGTAAGGTACATGAGAGGATGGGCGTGAGTTACAGACAAGCAGTATACTGTTCTACATAATAGACCTGAGCATGTATAGATTTCGGTGTGCAGCTGAGACACCCAAATATATGTGTAGAGTCTGAGATGGGTCAGTGGGTAAAGGTGCTTGCCATGTAGGTCTAAGGACCTGAGTTTGAATCCCCAGAATCTATATAGAGGCTGGATGAACAGCACAAGTTTCTAACTTATTGGAGGTGGGAGGCGGAGACAAGAGACTCCACAGAAGCTCTGCAGCCTCGAACCTGGCGTATGTGGCAGGAAGACAAGAAGGAGATGATTGTCTCAAAGTGAAAGGCAAGGACTGACAGCCAAGGCTGACCTCCATAGACATGCCTTGGCATCCATGCATCTGCATTCACACACACACACACACATGCACGCACACGCACACACGCACACACGCACACTCAATAAATAGTAAAGGTGTCAATGATGAAAAGACGGAGTTGATCTAGCATCATCCAGGATATACCATCACAGCATAACTGAGGAAAGCTGGTTGAAGACCATGTGCCAAGGATTCTAATTCCTAGAAACCTAAGCAATGTACTTATTTTCAAAGTACAAAGACATATCTCTGTTTTTTATAAGGACTGATATGAGAGGGAAATTCGGTGGCTTATGAAACCTACTGTAAGAGAAGTAGAGTGCAATAAATAAGATGGAAGGATGCAACCTCTGCACACCACTCTCAGGCTCTGCTGAGATAAAACATGGTACAAGGCTTCAGAGTGTGTATGCCAAGCCAATGCTCATGAGTCCCTAAGCACCTTTGGCTGTCTGGGAGCCTCTTCCAGGTTAGATTGGACAATGAGGAAAGCCCACCTGAGAGGCAGGGTATGTGTGTGGTAAAAGTTTGGGAGAAGAGACCTAGCATAAGATGTAGATGCAGCTGAGAAGGGATCAAGGTCTAGGGATGGGGATGGAGGGAGGGTAGAGCATCCTGGAACTATCCCAGCACCATGAAGTAGACCAAAAGCTGAATGACCAGACTATAAGCCAGAGACTCCCTGCTGTGGCTCCCCCTACTGTGGACATTTGAGCAGTAAAACCTCCAAGCTGATCTCACTAGTTACTATGGAGGGTGTGATCAAATCAAGGTTGATAGCTCAGCCCCTCGTGGGTTGCTCTGGCCCTGCAGGTAAGAGCTGATGGGGGGGAGGGGACACTTGATTTGGTTCGTGCCTATTTGGTAAAGATAACAGCTTCATTTCTTTCTTGACACTGATGAGGTTCAAACATATTTCTCATTGTACAAATAGATTATAGTTCTAACTATTGCTCATATATTGGGCATATTGACATATACCTAAATATTTTGATGTATAAAATTTAGAATATATATATAAAAAAATCCTAACCAATTTCCTTTAGGAGCAGAGTGGGGAACAAAAAAAAAATCTTGTAATTCCTTAAAAGGTGCCTGACTACCTCATGTGAACCCCTGAAGTTGTGGTGTTGAACAAGCCAGGTAGAGTGGCCCATTTTAATAGAAGATGGCTTACTTTGTGGGATGCTGGTGTGTGTTTTGAAGCCAGATGTTCTCACAGTTACAGATGTCCTGCAGCATAGACTCTGCCCTGAGCCACCAGGTGCCTCTGGGTGTTGTTTAAAGACACAGGCAAGAATGCATCAAGATGGGGTCTCTAATGCGGTCTTAAGAGTAGGCACCCAACACGTGTGACCTTGACCTTGCTTTCTGCCCCTCCCCACAGTGATCCCCAAGGTCACCAAGCACCTGCTCTCAAACCCTGTGTTCACCTGCATCGTCCTGGCTGCCTGCATGGAGATTGCTGTGGTGGCTGGCTTCGCCGCTTTCCTGGGCAAGTACCTGGAACAGCAGTTTAACCTCACCACTTCCTCTGCCAACCAGCTGCTCGGTGAGTGGGTCTCCTTGCCCTCCCGTCAAACCCAAATGCTCAAAGAAAGTGCCGAGATCCAAAAAGTGTGCAGGGCTGTGCTAAGCCCATAGCAGTGTGGTGTACCTGTGGCCTTTCTACACAAGGAACTTCGGAGTGAGATTTTTCACACTTGAGGCAAATATTAACAACATACTGTAGGGCCAGTGAGATGGCTTTGCAGGGAAAGCATTTGTTGCTCATAGCTGATGACCCAAGTTCAATACCCAGAACCCACAGTTGGAGGAGAGAACCAACTCCCCAAGTTGTCTTCTGACCACATGGGTACCATGACACACACAGCCATCATCATCATCATCATTATCATCATCAAGAACAAAAATACAAAATATATATAGGAAGCATTATGAGAGACCGAGATGTCACTTGATTGATATCAATGGGAGACTTTGAAATACATAATGATGGAAGGAAGCAATCAAAGTCCATCTTAAGAAATTAGTAAATTTTTATTAGACTATAGGAATGATCTTAGCAACATAAAACCCATAAAACTCACAGCAGGGACTTCGCCAATTGAACTATTTCTACAGCCCCAGTAGTTATTTTTTTCAAAGATTTATTACTTTATTTTAGGTATGTGTGCTTTGCCAGAATGGATATGTGTGCACCATATGCATTCAAGGTACCTGCAGGTCAGAAGAGGGTGTGGGATCACTCTGAACTAGAATTATAGATGGCTGTGAGCCACCATGTGGGTGCTAGGCATCAAACCCAGACAGTCTAGCCAATAGGTAAACTCTTGAGTTCAGTGAACTACCCATCTTAGAAAAAAGGTGGAGGGGCTAGAAAGCTGGCTCAGAGGTTAAGATCACTGGCTGCTCTTAACCCAGGTTAAGTTTCCATCACCCACATGGTAGCTCACAACTGCTGATAACTCCAGTTTTAGGGGATTCAGTGTGCTTCTCTTCTGGCCTGTGGGCATCAGGCATACATGTGGTACACAAGCATACATGCAGGTAAGCTACTCATATACATAAAATAGAATAAAATTTTAAAATAAAGTGAAGAGCCATAGATAAAGGGACCTGACTTCAGCCTCCAGCCTCCACACACCCATGTACACCTGTGCATGCATAGAAACACACACACACACACACACACACACACACACACACACACACACACACACACACACACACACAAACAAACACACACACACACACACACACACACACAGAAGGAAAGAGAGAGATTTCCTCCTGTTGCTTCCCAAAATGGCCAATAAACGCAAAGATGCTGACCAGCTTAATGAGAGAAATGCACAATGGAACCTCAAGGGGGCGCTCTGACACACTAGCCAGATGATAGCCCCGAGTGCTGGGGAGGATGAGGAGGAACTGGAACCCACACTGTGGGAATGCAGGAGGGAGCCTCTGCTCAGGGCAGTTTTTGCACCATCCATTAAAGCTCAGCATATGCCTGTGCTGTGATCCATCAGTTCCGTTTCTGGGCACTTATCCAACAGAATGAAGTGTTTAGGTCCACTCATTTACATATGCATATAGAACAACGTTCCGAGCAGTTTTATGCATAATTGTCTCAAACTGGAACTCACCCAAATGTCTGTCTACAGCAGAATGGGTAAATAAACTATAGACTGTTCATTCTATACCACACAGCTTGGGAAAGGGCGAACTTTCACACGGGCTTCCATGTAAATGGAGATGAGTTTAAATATGTCACACACAAAGAGAATGTATTTATGGGACTTTGAAAAAAAAAAAAAAGAATTGTCCATTAAGATAAAAGAAGCTAGAGCCACAGTTGTCCTTGAAGGTTACGACCAGGGAGAGGTACCCAGGAGTCTCTGGGGTAGCTGCAAGTGTGTGTGTGTGTGTGTGTGTGTGTGTGTGTGTGTGTATGTGTGCGCGCGTGCGCGCGCACATGTCATGTGAATATGGGTACACATTCACATACGTGCATGTGGGGCTCAGAGATGAACAGCAGGGGTCTTCTTCAGTTCCTCTCCACCTTGGTTTTTCCATGCAAAGTCTCTCTCCGGCTGAACCTGCGGGCCAGCATGCTGCTGGCTGGGCTCCACATGTCTCCCTAACCCAGCGCTGGCCTTCCAGGTATATGCCCCTACACCTGTCCCTTAGGAAAGTGCCGAGGATCAAACATCCCCAAGCCTCAATTTAAACCCCGACCATCATGACAACATGCCATAGTTTTTCCTCCCTGAAAATTGCTGGGAAATGCAATCCTTTTTTTTTTTTTTTCCTCTTCTCACTAGTCATTCTCGCCACCCACTCTTCGGTAAGAGTATTAGCAAAATGCGGTGAGCTTTGTTAAGACCTGCAGGATGGAAGAGAAAAACACCTCTCCCTATAGTGGAAGCTATGGTCTTTGCTTCTCTAGGATCTGGGGTTTGGCCCTCCAGCACCCCAGTGTTTCTCTCCCTCCCCTCCGTGGTTTCTCTGTTGCCACATCTTCCATTTTGATTGGGTTGACACAGTTGCGTCTACAGGACCAGGTCCTCTTTTGGAACAAATGCCTAAGCTTTCTATCAACAAACAAATCAATAGTCTCCGGGGCAGAGGGTCAGAAAAACAATTCTGCCACCTAGCATCTGTTTGCCAGTGATTCCTGCTTGTTAGAGTGCTTAACAAGGTGGGCAGAAGGGGGGTGGGGCTCTTCATATTCTCCAGGCAGGCAGGCAGGCAGAGGCAGCAGGCATCTCCTGTCCCTGTGTGTAGCCGATGGCATAGATCCAGTCAGTGTGTGCTGGGAAGAGCCCACTGCAGGAGGGGGGTGGGCAGAGTGCACTAGGGGAGGCTGGTGTAGGGAGATACTCTCAGAACAGCTCCTGCACTCCTGGAAGACAGTGTGCATGCAGTTATCCCAGTCTATGCACACAAGGCTCTGGGCCACCCACAAAGTCATCAGCCAATGGGTCAGAGTTCAGAGAAGAGCCGTGTAGACAAGCCAGGGGGCGATGAC